>NW_027412593.1:6920474-7250474 GCF_025532065.1 Leptinotarsa decemlineata
CTTATTTATTGAGGGTTTTCCGACAAAAAGTTATTCTTGATGAAACTCATTGATTTTCTGGAGATTATTTTGGAGAATTATTTTGAACATATAATGGGCGTATAATGGTGTATCCAAGTTTCATCTACAGTAATTTGTCCGCGCCGAAACTAAGATTAACTGCGCCTTAACTGCCCCAAAAGGTCGTTGCAAAGGTTTATTCGAACAAGTTTTTGCGGCACCTAATGCGCGGCACCTAATGCGCGGACAGCTTTCTCGTGTCTGAATGTTGATTCATTTTCATGTCAATATTTTGTATGTCCTAAGCAAGCAGTGGTTGTCATTGGAATGGATAAAAACATTTCGCATCACGGAAGTTACAGTAGAGAAAAATCCCAAGCTCAGGCTACCTACTATATAAAGCATGAAACAGTACTTACCGCTGTCATTACTGACAAATGTGGGAACATGATACGGCCAACTGTATAGCGCAATGTTAGCTTTCATTGTTCGAAGTCCAGGAATGCACGAAACTACCATAACACAAAATAACAACAGCTTTCATAAGTAATACTAATTCAGGCAGAACTCTGTTTAATGCAAAACCCAAACGATATAGAATGAAAAAATCAGGTATGTATAGAATAGAGTGTGGCGAATGCCCTGCAGTATATACAGGCCAAACCGGTAGAAATTTTGACGTAAGGCTCCGTGACAACGTCTGTTAAGACAAAAATCTATAATGTATGAACATCTTCAAGAATCAAAACACAGTAAGTAAAGATAACCTCAAAATGAAAGTCAACAAATCCATTAAAAAAACTGAAATATATACGCCCAAACGAGCAGATCGATTTACGTAGGTCTCTTTTCTTGAATTTATAAGTTCAACAACCCCTATAATCTTCATTGTTTAATTTTATAGTTGGCACTCTGGTTCGTTTAACTACCTATCCTTCTATCTCACCTAAAAACTCTCGATAAAATCGAGTTTACAAATTTCACATATTAGTTTTATACTTGATAATGTGGTTAAACCCTAAACCGGTCGTATACATAAAATTAACTAGTGAAAATTAGACCATCTGAAAATGGAACATTTAACGGGTGATGATCAACTGTTCTGTCAAACATGCGCTAAACTAACTGACTATTATAAGAAAACAAGTAAAGCTGAGACACTAGTCAATATATTAATAACACTGATGATTTTCAAATACGACTCAACCTCTGACGAAAGCACCAAACTCTTACGAAGCTTAGAAATGAATGAACACTATTATAATCTTCATGCAGTTATTGTTCACTGTGGTTATGGCGTTGAATCTGGTCATTATCATGCATTGGTCAAAGACGAAACGGACTGGTTTGGCGATAGTCGTGTCACTAAATGTTCTGGCGATGTCTTGAATTTAATTGAGCCTCAATTTTGTTTTATGAAAGAGAGGATATTAGCAGGTCAAGATCTTCAGATGATGTAGTGCCGCAGGATTTTCCGGGTTTTTCTGTAGCTGAAACAGCAAATGCGCCACTGGAATCAACGAAATCGCCCCGGAGTCCCAATTAATTTTTTTATTTCATAAATTTCATGATTTGTATTACTTCATTTTTTAATATAGTTCTTCTTTGAAATATAGAAAAAAGACCAAAGTGTTTTTATTCACTTCATTGAAGTGATCATTAACAGATGGCTCATAAACCAAAGAAGGCTCAGGATGTGGAGTGTACTCCAGATCACTAAGCACAAGGATTAAGTGGGGAATGGGAAAAAATACCAGCGTGGTCCAAACAGAACTGGCTGGTATCTCAATCGCCACAAAAGAAATAACCAAGAAAAGAATTTCTGGCAAAAACATAACAATCTGCACTGATAGCAGACAAGCACTATTAGCCTCGAACAGACACCGTGTTACTTCAGGGTTAGCACTAGAGTGCCATCAAGATTTAGCCAAAGCCTCGGTAGATAATAACATTATCCTGAGGTGGGTTAAAGGGCACGACAGGAGTAAAGGTAATCGCATTGCCGACTCTTTAGCCAAGGAAGCGGCTGGACTAAGAATTTTAGGACCAAGTGGCACCCACGGCCTGATGACTTCGACAATTGCGGAACTAGTCAAAAGTTACACCCATGCTCAATCTCTAAAGAGATGGGATGAAATCAAAGGATGTAATCTTGCCAGGATCACCTTGGGCGACCCTGGGAAGCTGGCGCCGAAGAAATATCTGGCGATGACCAGGAAAAATCTACGCCTTACAGTAGGATTTCTGACTGGCCACTGTCAGCTAAGGAAATACCTACATAATATGGGGCTAGTGGACACACCTCTATGCAGGATGTGTGAACAGGAAGATGAGACTGTCAGGCATGTCCTGTGCGAGTGCCCGGAGTTATCGTCAATAAGAGAGTGTGTGTTCGGCGAGTCTTGGCCTACACCTGCCGATATAAAGGAGATGTCTCCCAGCGACCTGTCCACCTTCCTGGAAAGGACAGGATGGACGACGACCTAGGAGGACAACTCTTCGGGAGGATGTACAATGGGTCACATGTGGCCTAAGTGCGTGGGCTTACACTCACCCTCCCTACTCTACAGATACAGATACAGAAAGTGATCATTAATTACCACAAAATAAACAAGTCATCAATCACACATAGTAACTGTCTCTCTTTCAATCTTCACTAACTTACACCTTCCTCTCAACTTCTGTTTGCCTCGACCAGTCACACTTCGTAACGCTCCCGTCACGCATTCACCAGCTTACTCCCCAAGTCAAGCGCGGATAGAAGTTTTACTTCGATTTCCGCCTTGCCCGATCACACTTTTCGTAAAGGTTACCAGTACTGGACTGGAGGTTCAAGATTGGTAGATGGTTACAACTGGCTTTGGCTAGCTTATGGAGAAACGATTGATTATACAAATTGGGGTGCTGGAGAACCAGGAAACATTAACGAAAAGTGTTTACAGTTGTGGTGGAGAAGAAACAGTCTAGAGTGGAATGACAGGCATTGTGATACTCGATTTTATTTCATATGTGAAAGATCAAAAAGTCTACCTGGTGTCGGAGGAACATTTTGAAAACATCAACGCATACATGGGACTATCAATTTTCAATTTTACCATCATAGAATTTATGTTTGCAAATCATATGAAAATAAAGAGAATATTCTGCTACAAAGTATTCTGTTGAATATTTTTCTATCAAATCGTGTATACTTTCTGCAGTTCAAGAGTCTTATCAAAATATGAGAAAAAAAATCACAAGTTCATTGGAAATGAAATGAAATTTTATGAATGCAGGAAATTCTGAGGTTTTGTAACCCGTTTATAGTCAGAATAAAAATCAATCCCATTAGTAAGTTTTGGAATTTTGAAGATTTTTTGCAGTTTTCGTATTTTTATGACTTATAAATTGTTGAATAATGCAAATACTATCAGGACAACTTTGTTCAATCATAAAATATCTACCAAATCATCTTTCATTTCTCATATTCCTTATATTTTAAACTATATACGTGTTTTAATTGACATTTGTACATTTTGAAACAAGTGTTTTTTCACTTATCGAGTAGGTATCATTTATACAAAAAATTGTATTTGCTGTATACATTTTCTCTTTTTTCATTAATAAATGATATTATTATTATCATTATTATTAATATTATTTATCTTACTCCAGACAGATAATATTCAATTGAATAAAGCTGTCCTAATAGTTTATTACCGTATATGCGTTATTCAACAAGATGTTAGTCACGAAGGATGAAAAATTCAATTTTCATAAATAAATCGCTAATAAAAGGTGACCAAAAAGAGCTACAAACTTACTTCAAACGATAATTGATAATTCATAAAAAACTCGATTGTCAATCATCCTGTCTATAATAAAATAATATTTGTCATGGAGTTTTCAGCTCCTGGCGAGACGGATATCGTCCGAATAGATGAGGAGAAACGGATAAAATATCCAGATTTTCTCTTCGAACTCCGCAGACTATCCAGATCACTCTGTCAAGATGGTTGTTCTAATTATTGGAGTCCTTGGTGGAATGATGCCCTCTTTACTCTCGAATCTCAAAATCATACCGGCCTACCGCACTAAGGCACAAATCTTAGCCAGACAGATGCAGAAGGCAGTAATTCTTGGCTCACTGCGCTTGCTGAGGGCACATGATTCTTGGACCCAATGATCACTTATCCCACGGTGTGGGAAATGGTCATTGGTTGATAATGCTGGCGCGACCTCCCGAATGTATCGGGGCTTCGGGGAATAGGGCCTGACCAGCGCAGCATACTTCGGTAAAAAAAATAATATCATTATCAATAATGGAAGAGAGCGAATGTATACAGCAAATAAAATGTTTTGCATGAATGATACCTACTCGATAGGTAAGCAAACACTTGTTTGGAGATAAAATTACCTTATCTAACTACATAAAAAGAAAAATATATTCAAATACAAGATCATTACGTAAAAAAGCAGCACACTTGAAAAAAATATATGGAAATGATAGTGTAATACAAAAAGTAAACACAATAATGAGAATATTTATACAGTAATTTTTTTTGTATAGATGATACATATTCGATAAGTGAGCAAACACCTGTTTCGAGATAAAAGTACATTACTTAACTACCTAATAAGTATTCAGTCCAATACAAGAACACCACGAAAAAAGTAATACGCTTAAAATATATATACGTCGAATATATATATATATATATATATATATATATATATATATATATATATATATATATATATATATATATATATATATATATATATATATATATATATATATATATATATATATATATATATATATATATATATATCCACCGAGACCTGTAGTTTAAATGTTAAATCAGTTCATTTCTCAATGAATCAAGAAACCGCTATCGTGACATAATGGTAATATTCAATCAATTTTTTTTTCTGTTACATATGTAACAGAATATGGAATTCAAGTAACTTCACAGGTAGATTTCGAATAAGAGTCAGAATTTCTTTAACAAAATCTCATTTAACTGAATCCAATCTCAATTAACAATTCAGCTGATTATAATTTTTTACTTTTTCTATTGGGAGTCTAATTTCGATTTTTCAAGCAAAAAATTATTCCCCGACTAATTATCAAATTACGGAAAAATAAGAAAATGATAATAAACGATGAAACAAATTTTTTTTGAGATTTTTTTTGTGTAGACCAACTGATCAGAAAAACTTTTTTGAAAACTAGCTTAAAAAAATGTATGCAGTATCAATTACTGCAGTTGTTAGTTGCGAACACGGTAATAATATAACATTTTTCAGATATTCAAATAATTTACAAATTTAATGAGCAAAATTCAATGAATGTAATGAGTAATATTCCACACAGATCGAGAAAAAGTGGTTTCAATGATACTCATACTCTGGTCTTACAGGTTAAACTTTTTCCTCCGCCTCCAAAAATATGAATGAGGTGTAGATGAATTTTAAAAAAGTCAAGTTCCGCTTGCAAAAATTGCAAAAGTTATAAACAAATGACTGGAAAAAATGATGTTTGCTTTTTTGCAAATATCTCAGAAACTATTTGACATTTTTCAAATTTGAAAAAAGATTCAAAAGGAGGAAGAACTGTAAGACCAATATTTATAATTTTCCCAGAGGGTTGAAAATAGTCCTAAAACGGGTACTCTAGGTTGCGCAAGAATTTACGATATTGAATGTAAGGACTGCGATGCAAAATATTATGAACAGACAAAAAGATCTATTAAAGTAAGATATAAGAAACACATAGCACACTTAAAATATGGAAGACCTGAAAAATCAGCAGTCGCCCATCATATTTTGCAACAAAACCATTCCATAGACTTCAGTTCATTAAGATTAGTTAGACAAGTCAACAACAACAGGCAACTAGATGCCTATGAGAGTGTAGAAATAAGTAAACACAATAATATTATGAATAACGATAACGGACCTATACCAAAGAGCATACTATATAGCTTGTTAAAATGAAATAATGTTGTTGGGTTTACTGATTACTACATAAGGACACATTGCAAAAATAAATTTGGATAGGCAATATTGTGAAATTAATTTTTATATAGCTGAAAATTGTTTTATATAAACATATATTGTAAAATAATAGATAAGGCAAAATTGTAAAATTAATTTAGGTTGGTATACCTGTATGGGTGGTACGCCTGGATGGTTTACCTGTATGGGATACCTGTATAGCATAAATAGGACTAGCTCGCATCAGTTTCTAGTTTTAATCTTCCTCTTTGAAGATTATCACTTGGTGATCGAAACACGTGTCGAGGTGTTAAAAATAACGATTTGGTGTTGGGAAAAAACTCCAGTAATATTCCTCGGGATTCGATGAAGTCGACGAAGGCTATTTTTGCCTGGTCCTGATTGGCGAAGGTTTTTCCGGTCAGTGCTCAAAAAGGTAACCTGTGAATACAGTAATGCATTTTTCCCATTATGAGACTCATTTATTTTACGGCATCAACTGCTAGGTTATTAGCCGATCATTTTGATCTTTCTCTTGAAGATGTTCACTTGGTGATCGAAACACGGTTTGGTGTTGGGAAAAAACTCCAGTAATATTCGGATCTTTTTTCCTGAGGGAATTATTCACTATCACTGACACTTTTCTGTTGTATAAAATGAACCAGTATTCGATATGTGAGAATCTTCCAAAGAAGGAAGAAATCAATTGCTTTCGAAATAAACTATAAACAAAGATATGCAGATCAGTTATTTTCAGACACAAAATGAAAGTAAGAGCCGTTTCGAAACAGCTGCTTTCATATAAACATTGAGTTACATGAAACAATAATAACAATAAAGTACATATCATGAAAACTAGAAAGGACTTTGAAGTTCACAGCCTGTTTTTAATCAAAGGCAATCAGACACTCGCACAAAGAACATATTAAAGAACCACAAATAGTAGCCTTGTGATTCTTTTTTTTTTTTTGTTGATACTCTGTTGGAGCTTTTAGAAATATTTCAATCAGTAATAATGTAACTAATAGCGATAAAGTTGAGAATCTTAGCGACTGGAGATATGCACAGTAAAATAAATTAACGGGGTCTATCAGTCAAAAAATCGAAACTCTGCTTTACTTTGCCAAGCTTTCACTTCTAATGGAAAGCTTTTTCAGGGCCTATAATTTATTGAGTTGTGGGTTGTTGCCAATGAATAACATTATAATTCATACTTACAGTAAAAATGAGTAAAAAAAATGAATTGACCATATAAATCGATGAAAGAAAGTTAAACATTGATGGATTTTTTTGGTTTGACAAATGTCATACCTTCACATAGATGTCATTTTTCAATGGGCATGATGATTTGTGAAATTATACATGTAAATCCCACGGAGTAATGTTATCATATCATATCAACTACTTCATTCTATAAATTAAATGATTTTTTTTCAATTTTTCAGGTTGCTCTTAATTTTCTGTACCTACCATGATAGATTTCCTGAAGGTGCTAGATAATAATACTGGAATTGATACGAAAGTTCACGATAATTTCCAGGGCTACATACAGGAGATAATAGATAGAAACAGGTATGGCATAGGAATAGCTCACTTCAATATTAGAAGTCTTCAAAAGCACTATGACGAACTCTTGGTTTATATTGAGAATGCAAAATTTTTATTAGATATAGTTGTATTATCAGAAACGGGAAATATTAAAAACATTTCTAACTTCAGTATTCCTAACTATAGTATTCATTACAACGAATCTACAATTAATAAATGTGATGGTGTGGTTATATACGTAAAAAATAGCATATCAGTGGAAGCGATTATTGTTGAAAAAAGTAAAAGTAAATTCCTCAGGCTGATATGTAACGTAGGGTATTCAACAAAAAAATGTAAAATAGGTATTACTGCATACTATAGACCACCTGCAACAGATTGTACAGTATTTATGGAGGACCTCGAGACATACTTAAATAACATTGAAAAACAAAATACAGAGGTATATATTGGAGACATTAATATTGACATCTCGAAAAAAGAATCAAGCAATTACCTGAATATATTAAACTCAAATGGTTTCATATCGTACATGAATCAACCTACAAGAGTTACAGAAAACACAAAATCTATAATTGATCATATATTTGTCCGAATGAAAAACAGTATAAAAAACGAAACCGAAATCGAACCCGTGATATTTCGAACTGACATGACAGACCACTTTACACCTTTCATATATATTCCATTGAACAATAACAAATCTGAAAATAGAGAAAATGATGTCAGAATTACCAACGTAAATTGTGAAAAATTGAAAAGTTTTCTTATAAATGAAACATGGGATGACGTTCTCATATTAAATGAATCCCAAACAGCGTATCAACTGTTCATCGACAAGTTAAATTATTACATAACAAATTCAAGTAAAGTAAGAATCATAAATAATAAAAAGTATAAAAAAATCAAACCGTGGATTACCTTAGGTCTCATCACATCTATTAAACGCAGGGATCTTATGAAAAAAAACTAATTAAAAACCACACTGTCGAAAACGAGAGAAACTACAAAGAATTTCGAAATAAACTCAATGCTTTAATTAAAAAAACAAAAAATGAATTTTATCAGCACAAAATAAAGGAAGCTGAAAAAGACAATAAAAAAATATGGAATGTCATGAATGATTTAACTGGTCGCAATAAGAAAAAGAACAATATACAAATAGAAGACACACCATTGAAAAATAAAACTGGAAATATGATAACAAGCAACAAAGAAAGAGCCAACATATTTAATAATTTTTACACCAATCTCGGTATCAATATGTCAGAAAAAATTCCCAAAATGAATTCAGCCAGACACTCCTTAGCAAGAAATGATTCAACCATATATTTAGAACCTGCAACAAAAAATGAAATCATTATTCAGATATCTAAACTGAAAAATAATTGTTCTTCAGGTCCAGACAAACTCTCAGTTAAAACCATAAAATACATTCATGAATTTATCCTATCCCCACTAGTACACATAATTAATCTATGCTTATCAAGTGGAAAAATTCCACAGAAATGGAAAGAGTCTCTCATCACTTCAATTTTCAAATCAAATCAAATTATCAAGTAATTATAGACCAATATCTGTTATAAACAACTTAGCAAAAATATTTGAACAGGTGGTAAAAAAAAGACTGTTGGATTTTTTTCACAAACATAATGTCATCACTGATAGGCAATATGGTTTTGTGCAGAACTCAAACACTGAGAATGCTGTAGTGGATTTCCTGGAGGAGACAGTCGGGGCCTTGGACAAATCGATGAAATGCGTTGCAGTATTCCTCGACCTTGCCAAGGCCTTCGACATAGTTTCTCACGAAATTTTACTCACCATTACGGTATACGTGGTCTGTCGGCTGACCTTATGACTGATTACCTAACAAGTAGAGTACAACAGGTAAAAATTGGACAAGAAATAAGTAACGTTTCAAAAGTAAAAATCGGTGTACCACAGGGGACAGTATTAGGACCGATACTGTTCCTTGTGTACATGAATGATATAACAAGAATTAATGGATTTAAAGGACACTATATTTGTTATGCAGATGATACAGCTCTGATCTTCACAGAAGAAACTTGGGAGGAAGTAAAAGAAACTACTGAGACTGACTTGCAAAAAATACACGACTGGCTAAACTTAAACAAACTCACCCTGGATATTGAAAAAACAAAATTTCTCACATTTACGCCAACAGTCACTACCCAACCAAAAATATTCTGATACAATTACACATCACAAACTGTCATAAGATCGATTGCACATGTTCCATAGTAAAAAAAGTGGAAAAATCAAATATTTAGGAGTAGTCTTAGATCAATGCACGCGCTGGTCAGATCACATCACAAATGTTAATAACCGTTTAAGATTCTTGATGCATAGTTTTTATATCCTGAGAGACGTACTTACCAGAAGAAATCTCCTTTTACTTTACAATTCCCTATCTGAATCTGTAATGACCTACTGTATCACAGCATGGGGTGGGGCCTTCAATACTACACTTGATTCTCTACAAAAAACACAAAATATTCTTCTAAGAATTATTCTGAAATAAAATAAACGCTATTCCACTGACATGCTATACCAAGAATCACAGGTCTTGAATATAAAACTGTTATTTACTCACCAGTGTTTGAAAAGAATGTACATCAGACACGAAACATCTAACCAGAGAAGAACTGGAATAACCAGATCCACTAGTAATTTGAATCTCAGTATACAACTTTTCAGAAAATCTTTAACGCAAAGATCTTTCTTTTTCTTCGGCCCTAAATTCTTCAACTGCATTCCGATTGAATTGAAATGTATTCGAAAACTAGAACAATTTAAAAAAGAAACAAAGAAACATATTCTACAATTTTCAAACAAATTTTATAATATAATGAATAATAACTTAAGATGAACCTTACCTTCAAAAACTATCTGTTCTCCTCTGTAACTGACCCTGCTTGAAACGGTTTGGAATCCTAACCATTTGCAACAATATTATGTAATTATTTGTTATTTTTTAAAAAAAGAAAAAAAAATTCATTCAATCTATCATGTTAATTTTTCTACTAATTTTTTTCCTCTACTACTTTTTTCCTCTTATAATCATAAAATGTACACTTTTTTAGAAAGTCTATAGATCTAGTACATGGCAGAACAGATAAACATATCTAGGCCAAGTTACTGGATCTGAGACTTTTGAAAAACACGATATGTTACATGTAAATATATAAACTGTTCTTCAATATATCAATATATCAATACCAATATATGTGGAAATATGTGGAAATATGTGAACACTGAATTATACAAAAAACAAATTTCTCCATAACAAAAACCCAAACCAAATGTTAGGTAGTTTCACCCCTGAAACAACAATTGTCTCCAAAAACATGAGTCATAATTATAAAAAACATTTTGTATTTTTTTTAAATTTTTCAATTGTTATTATTGGAAAATAATTCTAATATCACATTAATGATCATAATCAATTTTTTAAAGCGTTTGTTCAACTGAAATATAAATTCTTAAGTTTTAACATGCATAGGTAATCATATTTTTTTAAATTAAAGTTTATAAGCATTTATTTAACAAAAATATAAATTCTTACTTGTTGTTATGAAACATTCACATTGAATTTCAACATGTACATCACACAATTATTCCTTTTTATATTGAAATAACACAATGAAGATATATTCATTATTTTATTCATTTCAATTGAAGTTCAACTGGATAGTGCTTTCAATTTTCCACATTTTGAGCAATAATTTCTGAAAAGTGTACAGGTTCCATGTAGTCAGGTCAGACACATTACACATTGAATCCAGTCAGATTGCGACTTGTATGTTTTCATAGTTTTCAAAACATTCAATGAAGTTATTTTGACTTGTATCTTCAGAGTTATCCTGTTCATATCTCTCAGATAATTTTACGGGCCAACCTTCAGTTTTCTTTCCTTTAATTTTATAGTTAGGTGGATTATCATGTTCTTCATCACACAAATCAGATAGGTTGTCATCTTTTTCAACGAAAGAATTTTCTTTATTTTGTTTTCTTTTTTAATTTTTGTTGTCTTGTTCTTTATCATTAGAGATTCCTTTCTTTGTTTTTTTGAGTTCTTTGATAGTTTCAGTTTTGTTTTTCTTTTCTAACTTAGTTTTCATTAGTTTTTTCTTTTTTTCAGCCACATCTTTCTTGTGTTTTAAATTTTCTTTTTAATTCAAAATATCTGCTGATTGTTTTGCCCTCTTAGCCATGGTCAGAGGAATTTTTGGAATAGGTAATGCTTCTATTAGAATTTTTGAAGGTGTTTCTTGTTCTTCGAGTATATCGTTTCCTAAAATCTTTGCAATTGTAGAATCATCAATGTCAACAATACTAATGTCCCCTAAAATCTCGAAATCGATTAAGAAACTAGGAGATTATCTGTTAATTGGAGTGCGTATCGGATTTGGTGGTGTCTTATTTTGTTCATGTTCAGAAATATTTTCTTTTTCATTCTTCAGCTCTAATCGACAAACTACCGAAGCTGATATTTGGAGTGAAGATGTTTCTTTTCTTTGTTTGGCCACCATAGACTCACGAGATTCTATATTTTCCGAGACATTGGCGAGCTTTGGTTGGCAATCTAACGAATAAGGTGTCCGAAGCTGGGTTGTTGACTTTCGTCCTACAACTTGATCAGGCGCACGAGGAGTGCCAGGATTTTCACTAAACTACCCTGTACAGTATCTGATAACAGAAATGTTGTATCTGGCAAAGTATTCAGGTCAACTGTGTAACTCTAAAGCCACCAAGAGCGTTTGTAGTGGTGGCAGCGCGAATCCAAGCATTATGTATAAGCCTTCCTGCATTGTAACGGCTGATCTTCTTGTTTGGATTCAAATGCATAAATAAATTAGTTTCATTATTGAAATATTTTTCGATGAGGAATCACCTCCTTAAATGTTTTACACTTATTCAGTTACACCCTGTATAGAGGAGACCACACTTTAGTCTCATATTCAAGTAATGATCTAACCCTAACCAAAGCACAGTAAAGTACTTTTGTTATTTGATTATGAAATTCTTCAGATAAGCAAATGAAGAGCCACAAAATATTGAAAGGCTGAGAATTTTGTACTCTTATATCTTTTTAGACTTGTGGGTTTATTTTTAGAAATAAAATAGAAAAAAAAACGTAGATATAGGATGTGGGCACATACGATTTTATAGCAAAAGATACCAATTTTACAGTTTTTTCAAACGGGTTCAATTTTTTTCAGTTTTGCCTTTCTATTCTGTCAATAAGATTTCAGTATGAATTTACTACGACGCGAATATTAAATTCAATACAGAAATATAACCATTTGCTGTTTGGTTTAAGTACTACTTTTGTATTTGGTTTTATGAATTCATTCATTGCAATTTATATTTCTTACTCCTTTTTGGGTTTATAACCTTCCACAAAATAAAAGTGATTCCAGGGAAAGACTAAATTGTAGAATAGGTTTGTTCTGGTTCTAACATCCAAAACTGTTTGGAAACTGCGCAAGACATGATGCGTACATACAAAAAATCATAAACAATCCGAAATAGTCTCGGACACTTGGTTAAACTAGACGCATTTTGAGGAGACCACTGTGCCACCTATCGTATATATGAAGAGATGAAGACGAGAAAATACTGTTGATCATGACCATTTTGTTAGGTAGCTTATCCTGTAACCAGTTCAAATGTTATTTCACATCAATCATCAATTATTCAAATCAAACAAATAAAAAAATATCCTAGAAAATAGCCCAAACAAATTTTCACATGAATGCGCATGAGCAAACGAAACAGTTCTCAACAGTTCAGCCTCGAGAGCAAGAACGATTCGAAACGGTTCAAGACAGTTTGGGATCATTTTGCAGTTGAAACCAGAACAGGGGATTCGTCAATCCGAACTTATCCTCAATAAACCAGAACGTACTATATCACCTGCGCATGATCCTGACGTCTTAGAACATGAATTTCGAAGAACCAGAACAAACCTAATTAATTCTTAGGCATCTACTCCGGTTTTATCCTATACATCATGGCGGATAATACTGAAGTATTTATAGAAACTGTGGGAAGTTATGTGTTCCTATATGACACTACACATGAATATTATAAGAATATGTAAAAAAAAAGTGAAGCTTGACACGAAATAGCAAAAACGCTAGGCATGGCGGGTAAGTACATGTCTGTATTTTTATTATAGATTCAACATAAGGTTATGGTTCATAATGCACTGAAGTAATCTGTAAATTTTTCTCGCATTTTTCGACGGTTGTATTTGATCTTCTGTTTGTCGGTTGCATATTTCTTATGGGTTTATTTTATAGGGTAATGCATCAGACTCTGTCAAAGTATTTGGGCTTCAAGAAAAGCCATTCGAATTATTGCAAATGTTGCCTACACAGACCAATGTAAACCTTTATTCCAGAAATTTAACGTCATGACACTACCTGCTCTTTATATTTTCCATCAAGTGCTAGAAATTCATAGTAGAAAAGATGAACTAAGTGAAAATTCAAACTTTCATGAATATAACACTCGCAGACACCACAGAGATTTTGGTTAAATAAATCTGCAAATAATTCCCTGCATATTGCTCTCTATCATAAATTACCATACAGTTGGGATATTTTCGATATGTCTTGCTTCAAAAAAATATAGAAAGAATTTTTTTCAGAAAATGGGATCTTCTCAGCTTAGGAGTATATGGATATATATATCGTTTCTGGAAAACGCAAAGCATGATTTTTCTGAAAATTTCACCTCTCACATTTCTTCACCTGTTCTATCGATCTAAAATATTTTCAGCATTGCGGCGTTGCCACTTCTATCAAAAAGTCCTAGCAATTATATTTTTTTGAATAGAACACCCCGTATATTAGTACATTTTTGGAATCGCTCTAGTATTTTAATACTTTTTTGATGATAATGTCCTATACCTATCTCTATCTGTTTTCGAGATAAAAAATAAATTGTGCTAAATATGGTCCAACACATAGCCTTAATTGAAAGTACATTAGTACTCTCAATTCATGAAAAGTTGATATTTTGATGATAGTTTGCACAAACTTGAAATATTCAAATAACACCAAGAAATCGACTCCATATCATACAGGGTGAGCTAAAATTACTATTATTTTCATTGGGCATAAAAGTAGTCGAAAGTTCAGATGGTGAAAAATGCTTCAAGATGATATACATGTCCCTATACCTAAATCGTCAAGTTTTCTTAATAAAGCCGTTTTTGTGGAAAAATAGTTATTCACGTTTTACCTACAAGTGTTGAAAGTGGCATTTTATTTTGTGAGTGGGGATTATTGCAAAACGAGCGTCAGCAAGTGGAGCAAACTCACAAGCAAAATAAAATCTCTTTTAACAAATGTATCATACAAATTTTTTGTATAACGTTACTGCTGATGATGAAAAAAATTATGGGATCCATGGGATTTGAACAAACGATCTTTGGATTACAACGCATATGTTACAGCTACATACGCCAACTCAAGTTATTTTAAGCAGGATTATTGGTTAGTCATGAAGGACTTTCTACAGTTGGACTGAATACTACTTCGTCATCGTCAGTAATTTCACAGGGATTTAATATTACCAATAGCACGAACTGCATGTGTGAACTTTTCTAAATGATTTTTTGGTAGGTGTTCTGATTGAAGGTTTTCTATCAAAGAGATTTTCAATAACAGTTGTACAAAAAATAATTTTTAAAGAATTTGATTTCTAGGTAGCCGTGGAAATATCAAGCTTATGACAGTTTGGTGACTTTTATAAGTGATTGATGAATGGTTATTGACGGTGTTTAAAAAAATCGCCAAAAATGAATGCAAATATTGATTATTCAAAGGAAGTTCTTATGAAATTATTTATTATACACGGACAGTGTGATCAAATCATTGCCAGAACTTCTAGAAAATTCAACCAAATGTATCCTGAATTAACACCAATGAACGAGAGGAAGTTTGTAGGATTACAAAATAATTTCCTTAACTATGGCTCCATGTTAAAAGCGCCTTCAACATTACCAAAACTTGTTACTTCAAATGAGGACAATACTGTTAACGTTTTGGCATATTTTCATGCATATCCAGAAGCTTCCATTCACAGTGCGGAAAAAGATTTAGGTGTATCACATGCTTCAGTACAACGAATTTCGGAAAATCACGGAAAGCATCCGTATAAATTTACCAAAGTTCAAGCTCTAAAAGCAGAAGACTTCGAACGTAGAATGCATTTTTGTGAATCCCATTTGATTCATACACAGGAAGATCGGGAATTTTTGTCAAAAATAATTTGGAGCGACGAATCAAAATTTACGAGGGATGGTATTTTCAATAGAAGGAATAAACATTTTTGGGCTGATCATAATCCTCATGTTACAAAAGAAATGGGTTTTCAAGAAAAATTTGACCTGAATGTTTTCTGTATTCTGAAGAACAATAAAATTAGCTTTTTTATTTATGAAGACACACTGAATGCAGAGAGATATCTCCAAATATTAAGGATGACTGTAACCGATTTTCTTGAAAATTTGCCTTTAGAGGAATTCAGGAATTCGTGGTTTCAACTGGACGGAGCGCCAGCACATTCCACCCGAGAAGTTTCCAGGAAACTTGACGAACTCTTCGACGATCGTTGGTTTAGGCGTTTAGGGCCGTGGGATTGGCCACCGAGATCACCCGATCTCACACCACTTGACTTTTTTTCATGGGGTGTTTCAAAAGAAAGGGTATACAGTACTCCAGTGCCTATCAAAGAAGAATTGCGACGGCGAATAGTGCGGAGTATTGAAGATCTGGATCCCCAGAAAATTGAAAAAGCAACCACAAGTCGCGTACAAAAAAGCATTTTGAAGTGTTTAGAATGTAATGGACAATATTTTCAGCATTTATTGTGAAAATTTGATATTTTGTTTACAATTTTGTTATTTTGAATCAGTCAAATCTGTTATTGTCTGTACTTTCACGTTTTAGCCCACAAAATCTTATTTTTTACCTAGAAATGACTGATTTTTGTTACAGTTGTTCCCTGCAAACTTTGAGCCATAGTTAAGGAAATTATTTTGTAACCTTACAAACTTCCTCTCGTTCATTGGTGTTAATTCAGGATACATTTGGTTGAATTTTTTACACGTTCTGACAATGATTTGATCACTTTGTTCATGTGTATAATACATAATTTCATAAGAACTTCGTTTGATATTTGCATTCATTTTGGAAGATGATTCGAAACACCGTCGATAACTCTTCGTGAATTACTTATAAAAGTAACCGAACTGCTATAACCTTGATAATTCCACTGCTACCCAAATCCAAATTTAAAAAAAAAAATGTTTCTAGAAGAAGCGACTTTATTGAGAAAACTTGACGATTTAGGTATAGGGACATGATATATTATCTTGAAGCATTTTTCACCATCTTTCAATTTACCGAGTGATATACAGGGGGTTAAATTTGAAAAAATGAACTTTTGACTACTTTTATGCACAATGGAAATAATAGTTATTTTAGCACGCCCTGTATGATATGGAGTCGATTTCTTGGTGTTATTTGAATATTTCGAGTTTGTCCAAACTATCATCAAAATATCAACTTTTCATGAATTGAGAGTACTGATGTACTTAATTTCAATTAAGGCTATGTTTTGGACCATATTTAGCACACTTTATTTTTTATCTCGAAAACAGATAGAGATAGGTATAGTACATTATCAACAAAAAAGTATTGAAATACCAGAGCGATTCCAAAAATGTATTAATATACGGGGTGTTCCATTTAAAGAAATTAAGTTGCTAGGGATTTTTGATGGAAGTGGCAACGCCGCAAAGCTGTGATGTGAGAGGTGAAAAATCATGCTTTGCGTTGATTCTAACGTACCATCGACCGTGAATCACGCTGTATATATATATATATATTTATATATATATATATATATATATATATATATATATATATATATATATATATATTATTTATTTCATTCTTGATTTGTATCATACACACTAGATAAAATATCTATCTGTATATATATATATATATATATATATATATATATATATATATATATATATATATATATATATATATATATATATATATATATATATATATTTAGGGGTGATTGATTTTTGGGAAAGAAAAGTTTTTGGCTTTCGACTACTCCATCTTGATAAAAAAAAAAAGAGGGATGAGGAAATCTTCCAAAGAAAGAAAAGAAGTGATCAATTTGAGAATAAGTAACTCTATACATGGATGTGTAGATCATGCAAAGAAGTAATTTTCCGACACAAACTGAAAGAAAGTCCTCCTGAAACAGCTACTTTCATATAAACATTGAACTACACGAAAGAAAAAAATTCTTTCGAAACAAATACTTCTATATGAACACTGAATTATACAGAAGATACTTTTCTCCACTCAGTTTGTATTTCAAACATTCGTTGTGGAATAAAAATCAGATATCATTCACATGAGTTCTACTTTGAATGAATGGTAATAAATTGCACTTACATGGACCTTTTGAAGACAAATATTGCTGAGTCCACCACGAACTGGAGGAAACCAATTCATACAAAAAAAATATTAGCTACATGTTTAAGGTAAGAATACTGAAAAACGCACACTGTATGTGTGATATTCAAACTACAGTTTAATGGAGCAGAAAAGTAAAACTCAAAATTCAAACCTAAACCAAAAAATAACATTAGAGTAAGTTGATTCATCCTCCAATTCATCCACTATCATAAATTGAAATGATTATTATTATCTTCGGAATCCCCTTTAATGTCGCTTGCTTCTTCATAAACATCTTTTGCTGAACGTCACGATGTCTCCGAATCCAAATGTTGCGTATAAAGTGAAGGATTGACTGAAGAAGCACGAGAATTTGGTTCCGTTGTGTTCGAATACTGCGTTCAGTGTGAGGAATGTGCTGAAAAAGCTCGTGACTATAGTTCTGTGTTCCGTTTCGTCCAGGGAATGGGCTGAAGGAGGTTGTGAATGGGATGTGGATGCCTTTGGGGCTGATGTTGGGTGTGCTCCTAGCACATTAATATCATTTTCTGCAAATAATGTGGCAAGATTTATTTTCATTGTTGCCTGAGTCAATGGATTGCATTTTTTGAAGGTCGCAGCATAACTTAAAAACAATCAATCACTTTGTTGACATCATATGGACAGTTTTCAGTTGATAAGTGACTATAGGACTTCTTGTTTTTGTCAACTTGGTAATCGTAAAGTCGCTGAAGAATGTTCGCTAGATGCATTTGTTTGTTGGGTATCGTCAGACATCAACAAATTTCCTGTTTCAGATAACCTGGTTTCTTCAGTTTCTGTTGAATCTTCTGATGGTATATTGCTACTATGCGAACGTGTTTTAAGAGTATAATAAAAAAAATCATGTGGGTACTCCAAAGCCACTTATGGTATAGTCAAAGTAACCGATATAGTAATCTTGAAGCTATCGGCGAACTCAAAGGCCAAAAAAATCAACACAAAGAACTAATGCCGCTAGGAATTAGTCCACGTGGACTGAAGAATTGGCGTTTCGTATTGGATAATTTTTACTAACCGAGTTTCATGATTGGCTGAAGAGTCATAAAATTAAATTTGAAGTCATGTTACGGTGACGAATAGAATGCGAGCTGTCGTGTTGTCAATGTTCAGTTCAGGAACTGATCGCGATTTGGGTGTTGAACTTCGATATTGGTGAAGTAATAATTACTTAAGATTTTTGTTATTTGTTTAGAATGTGGCGTCCTCAGAGAAGTACTAATGGTAATAACGAGTGTGATAACAACGCAGACTTTTTCCTGTGTAGTGATTCCAATAGCGATGGTGCACAATGCGAAAAAGAGTTACCAGTGAATAAGATTCGGATGCATTTGAATATTGAAACACAGAGAGTATGTTTCAATGTATATAAGAATCTATATATTAAGTTTGGTTTCGAGGAAAAACTATTACAAGCAACATCAGATTTGACCTAAATTCCTTTCTCAACTGTACGTAAAATACTCAAAAACAAACCTTATGAACGCAAGACGCGATTTGATGCGTGATTACCAAAACCTTTAGATGTGCATCTAATAAAATCATTAAAAAAATATACGACTGTCACAAAAAAAAAGAAATTCCTACAATTGAAATCATAAGGAATAAATTGAATACTTACGGCCATAACGTGAGCTGCTGTGACAAAACTCTTCAGAATTAGACAAAGAACAATTTTTATTTTTATTTATCTGTACCAAAAACCGACTACTTGAAGTTTTACAGACAAAAACATTTGAAAAAGTGTATGCCCTTGAGAGTATCGCTGAAAAGTATGGACACATCATCACACAAAAGTCACTTTTCAAGTGTTTTTCTATATAAAATGATACAGTGTGATTATTTGGCGAGAAGCGATAGCCATCAAACTATCATTTTTTCTCATCGAGTGTGACGATCAACTGTTTCCAAAATTTTGAGAAATGTCTTCCAAGAAATCTGGACAACACTTTAGCCAATTAATTTGCCATCACCAACCAGACAGATGTGGTTACAATCTGTTGAGGATTTTTTTGAATTTTGGGTCTTCTCAAACTGCCTCGGAAGCATAGACGGAAATGTCCTCGCCGTAATGGCTCAGCCTATTTTTGTTAGTGGATATTGGAAATTATGTGCGTCATAGTGATAGCGCAATTTTTTGACAACTCGGCTTTCTACCAACAGTATATTGAAAATAAAATAATTTTTGTAGGAGACGAAGGATTTGCACTTCAAACTTATTTGATGAGACCGTATACCCAAACCTCGAGTTATTATAAACACAGCCGAGTTATTATAACAGCTCAGCCGAGCATGTCGTATAGTCGAAAATGCATTCGCCATATTGACCATGAAGTGGCGAGTTTAATTAAGATTCATAAAAACTAATGCTGAAACTGCTGACTGGATTGTGAAATCAGCATGCTGCTTGCAAACCATAGACACTTGTTTCGGGCTTTTGTCCCATCATCAGTATGGTTCAGCTAAGGGCAAGGATGGTCAACACTTGGTTACCAAAAGGAAGAAATACCAATGTATGGAGTTACCAGCAGGAGCTGGTGGTAATATATGCAGGGTGTTTCAAATTTGATCCTCACCATTGGGATCTCGGAAATTATGAGAGATTCGAATATGGTTGAATTGGTGCAAAGTTGCGCATTTACCTGACTAACAATATGCCGTTGAGAAAGTTCTGAAGTTCCGAGTATATCCGGAGATATCCGTAAAAACAGAAATTTCGGACAATGGATTTATTTTTTTCTTGCCTTATTTTTCGAAGGATTCGAAACTAAAATGCACTTCCACATTGCCATTACTTCTCTGCTACATAATTTTTCCGCGGCTTTTCAAATAAACCAAACTCGGTGAGATTTCGATTCAATTACTTGAACATAGTTCGATGTGGTTGTCGCCTTTTGGAATACAAGTTTATATACATTTCCGATGTCCTAACATTGTTTCTATCGTATTTGTAATAAATTTGTATAATATATCTTTTTTGTTCATTCGTGAGAGTCATTTTTCGCCAAAAATTCAATGACTTGGGCAATAACAAAATGTCATTGAGTGTAACAAACTGAAATTCAAATTTAGAAACATCAAAGTCAAAGCCTATTAAGATAAGAATTAATTTTTTCCAATATCTCAAATTTTCCGAAAAAGAATGATAACGTATGAGACATCATTGAAAAGGTAAAACCTGGTTTTACTCATAACAGAAAGAATCCAATGTAGCGCCCATACGAAAAAATAAAGTTGATGATGGTAGCCGGAAGACAAAACGTCGGATAACAAATCTGAAAACACCATCATGTAGCAGGGAAAAAGTGTCAATGCAAAAAAGCAATTTATTTTCGAATCCTTCAAAAAATAAAGCCGGAAAAAAATGAAGATTATTTTCCGAAATTTCTGTTTTTTCCGGATATCTCCGGATATACTCGAAATTTCAGAACGTACTCAACGGCATATTGTTAGTCAGGTAAATAAGCATCTTTGCCCCAATTTAACCATGTTCGTATCTCTCATAGTTCCCGAGATCCCAATGTTGAGGATCGAATTAAGTACCATTCTGATCATTCCCATATTGATTTCAATTTGAGAGCCACCGACAGCTGTTTCAGCCTATTGCGCATCGTCAGTACCGGGCAGGCGGCCTCCATTGAAAACAAAATGTGAAGTCATCTTGAATTTAGACAGGTTGGAGCCTAGCTCCCTTACCCTTTGGACTGATAACAAAATGTGACGTAATCCATCTTGAGTTCCTACAGGTTGAAGCCTGGCTCCCTTCCCCTTTCAACTGGTAACAAAATGTGAAAAACCAAGAAAAGTACTTGATATAAATAACTGCGTGAACGCAAGCGAGACAAAAGTGGAACCACCTATTGGTGTGACACCCAAGTCAACTTGCCAAGTTTTTATGTCAGTGTTGGTGGTTTGATCAATCAACCGACAACTGCGGTGGCAGAAATTTGAGAAGCTAACCTGGAATGTCATTGAAAAAGAATCCACATGTTTCTAGAAATGATATGAAATCGAGAAAGGTTAATGCATTCAAGCATTATTCCATGGAAATCAAAAGATAAATAAATGAGTACCATTATCGTTTCATTGGTCAAACCACCAACACTGAAATAAAAACTTGCCAAGTTGACTTGGGTGTCACATCAATAGGTGGTTGCACTAATGTCTCGCTTGCGTTCACGCAGTTATTTCTATTAAGTACTTTCCATGGTTTTTTAGATTTCGTATCAGTTGAAAGGGTAAGGGAGCCAGGCTCCAACCTGTGTGAAATCAAGATGACGTGCAGGTTACATTTTGTCTTCAATCGAAGACCGCCTGCCCGGGTAGAAACCCATATACATATATATATATATATATATATATATATATATATATATATATATATATATATATATATATATATAATGTTAGCGACTGGAGAAATGTATGGTAAAATGGATTAACAGAGTCTCTCAGTCAAAAAATCAAAAATCAAACTCTGCTTTACTTTGCCAAGCTTTCGCTTCTAATGGGAAGCTTCTTCAGGGCCTATAATTTAATGATTTTTGAATATTTTCGCCTTTGAATAACATTACAAATCATACTTACAGTAAAAATGAGTAAAAAACAATAAATTGAAGATATAAATTAACGTAAAAGTTAACATGTATACGATTTTTTTTTTGTGGGTTTGACAAATGTCATACCTTCACATAAATGTCATTTTTCAATGGGTATGATGATTTGATAATTTTTTACTGCAATGAAAGAGTTATTGATTGATACATCTTTCATTATTATTATGTTTTTGATGTAGTTCTAGTAAATTACTATATATACTGCTGAGATTATCAATGTCAGTTTTCTTATTCATACAATCAGAATACTTATTAATTTCCACCATTTCAAGAAAAAGGCGTTTGGAAATATTTTTTTCTGTATGTAAAACTTTGATATTGGAGTAATTTGGTTCATGACCTGTTTCTATAGAGTGTTGTGCCAATGCACATGATTTTTCATTGAGCTTTATATCACTTTTATGTGAAGTTACTCTATCATTAGGAATTCTAGATCTTGTTCCAATATAATTCGAATTACAATTATTACAAGGAATGTTATAAATCACATTTGACTTTTTTGTTGTACCAGTTTTATCTTTCAATTTAGTATTCAAATTCTTTATAGTTTTAATATTTTTTTGGCATATATATTTTACCATATATTTATATATATATATATATATATATATATATATATATATATATATATAATATATATATATATATATAGGGGTGATTGATTTTTGGGAAAGAAAAGTTTTTGGCTTTCGACTACTCCATCTTGATAAAAAAAAAGGGGGATGAGGAAATCTTCCAAAGAAAGAAAAGAAGTGATCACAACTCTGGTGTGTAAAGTAAAGATAAACCCCTCATTACTTCTCGAATAAATGTAATATATAGTATTCCATGTCAATCTTGCAACAAAATCTATGTTGGTCAAACTTCAAGAACTTTAAGTTCCAGAATAACTTCTCACAAAAGTGACTGTAGACACCATCCTGAAAGATGTGCTTTAGCTGAACATGTCAATAAATTTGACCACCATATGAATTTTGATGCCACTAAGGTCTTAGCTAGTGAAACACATTTAACAAAAAGATCCTTTCTTGAAATGGCATTCATTGCTGAAAATGAAAATTGCATCAACAAAAAAACCGACATTAATCATCTTAGTGAGATATATTCCTATCTTTTGACGTTAGATAAAAATCCATATAACAATGTTTCAATGAATTCATTAATAGAATAATGTATTATATATTTCAATCCAATTGTTATTATCCTACATTCACTTTTAAAAAAATAAAAAAAGAATAAAGCTGCACAGGTAGAAATTTCCATAATAATTCTTTACAAGTCAAAGTTGGTAACAGCCTTTATCACTAGAACCACTGACATATGTCATGTCAACTATCTGTCAATCTCTCCAAATTAATGTTTTGTGAAATTTCGACATGTGACATTATTCTTCCTTCAAAATAATTTTAAACTGTAACGTTTTTCACAAATATTTTATCCAATATTAGACATCCTTTAACCAGTTTTATAAATGTATTGTATCAATGTTCATCCATCATGTTGTGTCCAATATTTTACATGACCACCGTATGAAACATCCTCAAAAAGTTGTAAGTCTAACCACTCATAATTATATATTAATATTACTTACACCATCATATTGTAGCATCCCTGATGATGGAAACAATTTATTAAATTTCCGAAAGCTTGGACAAACTTTAAAGAGTACTCTTTCATTTGCTGCTCAGCCCCATTATTTGTTGGTTCCATTCCTAACTAGTCAGCAACGATTACCTTCTCCTCTATATATATATATATATATGGGTTTCTACCCGGGCAGGCGGTCTTCGATCAAATCTGATGTTGCTTGTAATAGTTTTCCCTCGAAACCAAACTTAATATATAGATTCTTATATACATTGAAACATACTCTCTGTGTTTCAATATTCAAATTCATCCGAATCTTATTCACTGGTAACTCTTTTTCGCATTGTTCACCATCGCTATTGGAATCACTACACAGGAAAAAGTCTGCGTTGTTATCACACTCGTTATTACCATTAGTACTTCTCTGAGGACGCCACATTCTAAACAAATAACAAAAATCTTAAGTAATTATTACTTCACCAATATCGAAGTTCATCACCCAAATCGCGATCAGTTCCTGAACTGAACATTGACAACACGACAGCTCGCATTCTATTCGTCACCGTAACATGACTTCAAATTTAATTTTATGACTCTTCAGCCAATCATGAAACTCGGTTAGTGAAAATTATCCAATACGAACCGCCAATTCTTCAGTCCACGTGGACTAATTCCTAGCGGCATTAGTTCTTTGTGTTGATTTTTTTGGCCTTTGAGTTCGCCGATAGCTTTAAGATTACTATATCGGTTACTTTGACTATACCATAAGTGGCTTTGGAGTACCCACATGATTTTTTTTGTTATACTCTTAAAACACGTTCGCATAGTAGCAATATACCATCAGAAGATTCAACAGAAACTGAAGAAACCAGGTTATCTGAAACAGGAAATTTGTTGATGTCTGACGATACCCAACAAACAAATGCATCTAGCGAACATTCTTCAGCGACTTCACGATTACCAAGTTGACAAAAACCAAGAAGTCCTATAGTCACTTATCAACTGAAAACTGTCCATATGATGTCAACAAAGTGATTGATTGTTTTTAAGTTATGCTGCGACCTTCAAAAAATGCAATCCATTGACTCAGGCAACAATGAAAATAAATCTTGCCACATTATTTGCAGAAAATGATATTAATGTGCTAGGAGCACACCCAACATCAGCCCCAAAGGCATCCACATCCCATTCACAACCTCCTTCAGCCCATTCCCTGGACGAAACGGAACACAGAACTATATTCACGAGCTTTTTCAGCACATTCCTCACACTGAACGCAGTATTCGAACACAACGGAACCAAATTCTCGTGCTTCTTCAGTCAATCCTTCACTTTATACGCAACATTTGGATTCGGAGACATCGTGACGTTCAGCAAAAGATGTTTATGAAGAAGCAAGCGACATTAAAGGGGATTCCGAAGATAATAATAATCATTTCAATTTATGATAGTGGATGAATTGGAGGATGAATCAACTTACTCTAATGTTATTTTTTGGTTTAGGTTTAAATTTTGAGTTTTACTTTTCTGCTCCATTAAACTGTAGTTTGAATATCACACATACAGTGTGCGTTTTTCAGTATTCTTACCTTAAACATGTAGCTAATATTTTTTTTGTATGAATTGGTTTCCTCCAGTTCGTGGTGGACTCAGCAATATTTGTCTTCAAAAGGTCACGTGATTCTTCAAAACACAACCTCGACATGCAGAATTATTGAAAAAATGTATCTTCATGGGACTGCAGTTCAATACAAAGACAGTGGTATTCATCAAATCATTCTCTTTTTTTTCATGGGATGCTCCCAGCAACGTCTCTTCTTTTCCTTTAGAGCAAAGAGAAGGAGAAATGAACATTGCGAATACATGCACGAACGAACACAATAATTTCGCAACCTGTATGGCATTATAGATCGCGCAATAGCTGCCCGCCGCAACCAACAGCGTTCTCCGTGCCAAAGCCTTAATTGATTAAATTGTTCATTTAGTCTGATGTTCTATATTCATCGCAGCAAAATATTATGAATAGTATTTTATGAGTTCATCAAGTAGTTACTCATTCGGTATTTCATCAATTACTGGTATAATAGTAGTTGTTGGAACAATAGTTACGTTATGAGATTATTTAACAGAAAGAACAAGATCTTCATTTCGGTAGAATAGGAACCTCTGGCGTGGAATAAATCTATTGAAACACTTTCTCCACACTATACCAAAAATACTGTCTTCTAAAATAGTTGTAGTTATCTGGTGTATCAAATGTTTCATCTGCTACTGCAGCAGACATGACAGTGATATGGGCGCTGCTGCGAAGAAGAAGTTTATATCTCGAAATCTCTTTCCCGTTTTTATAATTCCAGAGGGTACGGAGGATAATGATGAGGATGGTAGCGAGGCTAATGTTGGAGGTGATGGCTGAGTATCCATGCAAATGCTCATTCCTGATTGGTCTGTTCTTCTGTTACTGGGTTGTTCTGATTAGTCCACGTGATTGACAGGTTACCTTATTGGTGGAGTGGAATGTCGATCAGAGTTGTATTCTAGTCTTTTTCTGGCCTTTTCGAGTACTGAATACCACGTATCCTTGAATCGTATACCTTCTTCTTTTCTGTTGGAATTGTAAGGATGCCTATAGATGTTGTTAACCTCTCTATGAAGTCGTACGTAGTGATGTATTGAATAAGACAGGACAGCAGTTTTTCCATATTTTATAACGTGGTCTGTTTCTACCAGAACATGTTCTACAATTACGGATTTTTCCGGTTGCATTGAGCGGCAATTACGCTTGTATTATTGTATACTAGTGTTGATGTTGCGTTTGGTGATTCTGATGTAACCAAAGCTACAAGAACAGGGAATTATGTAAACACCGGCGGATGACACAGACTTTTTTTGTCCTCAGTCTATATAATAGTGTTGCGTTGTTGATCAATTGTTTTGTCAATGACCTCAGTGTTATGACGTTTGAACAGTTTCCCGATGCGGTCCGTGACTTTGTCCAGCAACTTCAGGATATATTTGGGGGCAGAGCTCGATACATGAAAACAATACTCCAATGAAGGGCTGATCTGAGCTTTATGAAGAATCGAAAGTTGCCGTGTACACTTTTCTGACTCTGAACAGTACTCCAAGCTTTTGAGAAGCAGCCTTTGCAATTGACTCTTCTCTGTATGGAATTCAGCAGCTTCAGGGTATGCTTAGGGGCGGGCTCCATACATGAGAATAATACTCCAAAGAAAGTCTGATCTGAGCTTTATAAAGCATCTGGGGTGTGTACAGTTTTCTGGTTTGGAACAGTGCTCCAAGCTTTTGAGAAGCGGCTTTTGCAATTTCAGCGACATGATTGTGCCAAGACTTTTTGAAGCATAAAGCGGAATTGTCTGACCTGACATTTATCTTCTTGGAAAAACCCGATGCCTGGGTTTTTGTGGCATTGAATTGAACCTGGTTACTTTCACCCCAATTCGAAATCACCTCTAGATCTTCATTAAGATATGCAACCTCCTGCTGCCGGTGAAGATGTGCCTCTGTAGCCGATGTCCTGGAATCCAAATGGAATGACGAGACAATTGTGCTGTCGTCAGCAAAGCAATATATTGGATTCTTGGTTTTTTCCAATGAGTCGTTGATATGCAATACAAAGAGGGTTGGAGACAACATGGATACCTGGAGAACACCAGCGTTGACGGTGGAAGTATTAGAGAGATATCGATCGACGGCCACTTGCAGGGAACGTTTTTTCAGGCAGCTGAAGAGTCATACACAAACATGATCCGATAAGCCATAGCACCGAAACTTGGCAAAACCTCATGCCTCATGCCTCTCCATGTTTCTCGATTGCGTTATTCCAAATATGGGTGACATATGATAAAACGTCTCCTTTTGATATTTGTTTCCGAAAGCCATAATGTTGATCGCTCAAATATTTTCCAAATATTTGAGGGTGTGGTGGTTACGACTTTCTCCTTTTTGATATCACTATAGCACTATAGTTATTTGGAAGACTTTTCTGGCCTTTTTTGGGAATATGCTGAACGCGAGCAATTTTCCAACAAGAAGGGAAAACCCCTTTCCTGTAAGACATATTGAAAAGTCTGCAAAATACTAGTGCGAGTTCATTTGCGCACTTTTCAAGTACAATGACGGGCACTTCATCTGGGCCAGACGCCTTGTTGATATGGATTTAAAATTTGCCTGACAAGACGCTGTCGAAAAGTAATTTCCAGCATTGTGGATTTTAGTGTGGGAATAGTTGGTGATGCATGTTGTTACAATTCAACCATTCGCTTGTGTTAGTGGTGGAATTGTGGATTTTGTAAAGTTCTGATTAACACCTTCAGCTATCAACCAAAAAGATCTAGACCCGTTGGGAATGGCAAGCAGTTTATACCTAATTCTCTGAGTTTGCAGCTGTTGCGAGAATTAACAAACCTAGTTCGGTTTTCGGCACTGAGATTTTTGCACCACTGCCAGTAGGCGAGATTATTGTTAAACCAAGGTTTGCCGTTAAAAGGGCGTTTCATTGGAAAATGAATGTATGCATCCATGGATGATAGAATAACTTCCGTGACTTCAGGAGCACAAGTTGATGGATCTTTAGAGCTGAAACATACATCTAGCCAGGGAAAATTTTGGAAATGATTTTGAAGATTCTCCCATTCAGCTGATCTGTAATGCCTGTTAGCGCGGTTTAGATTGTTTATCGGTAATTCACTCAACGCTAAAATGAGTTTGTGGATCCCAATGGAGATCTCACAGTGTGAATTTCTAGATTGGTTGTTAGGTATAGATTCAGAAGACTAGCATATTCTCCATCAGGAATCCGGGTTGGCTCATTTAAAATCTGAGTAAGTCCGCTGTTCATTACAAAAGCCTCAGTTTCGCGACCTTGTTCGTCGTTGATATTTGAAAATTTGAGCCATTCGATATTGTGGACATTGAAGTCACCAAATATGGAAATTTCGTCACTGGAATGATTGATTTGCAGAAAGTCAATGATGTTTGTAAGTGAAAATAATAATAGTGCCCTATATTGTGTATCGTTAGGTGGTCGATGAACGCAGCATATTATGAATTTGGTGATCTTCTGTGATATTATTTGGAACCACATAACATCCAAAGTTTCGGGGTTCCTGCATTTCCTTCCATTGACAAAAGAGATCGCTTCTGATGAAAATATATATTCCAAAGTTTGAAATTCGAAAAAGATTTTATTCAAAGAACGCTACACGACTTTATATATGAAAGAGATGCGACATAAAATTCTACTCAAATGAAAAACTTTCAATATTCAGGTGAACTTTGAAGTTTTAGGTGTATTTTTTCTGTCAGTTTTTATCTCGATGAAACTTTCATGCACATTCTCGTAAAAAAATTATAATACTTAATCAATGTCGTTTCTCCCTTGAAAGTTTTACACTTTCTGTTTAATGATGGAAAAATAGAAAGTCATATTATATTTCCTAAAGACTAATCTTAGCTAATTATATCGTATCAGTTTGTACACAATCATCTCAGAGATGGGTATTTGTGAATCACAACAAATTTTGCCCTGTTTTCAATACTATTCCATAACAATAAAAAATGTTTCGAGGAGTGATTGGGGTCAAGTCAAGTTATTCTGGAGAATGAGAGTTATCTTGTTGATATAAATACACTTTGTTCGATCGATTCACTTTCAGAAGTATTGAAATTTGCACAAGATGCTTATACTTTCAATTATATTTGTTTTTAGTGTTTTGAACTTTGATAGTTTTATCAATGCGGACTCAGGTGAGTGTTCATTTGTTATTAAATATTCAATTGGATATACCCAAGAAGATATAAAATTTTCATTGGAAAAGTGTAAAACATACATTTGTCATTATGATTCATATGAAATCAAGACAATAATATATACTTTAGAAATCCACATAGTAGATCATCATAGCTATATATTATAGAATAAATAAAATACAACATAACCCAAGAATAATACGAACACTGATGTGATGTGTCCAATAATGAAAACTGTCTCAAAAAATTCTGAAATACTGTATAAAGCAAAAGTTAATAAAAGCAAAATTGCGTATCAGGTTATGCATTAATATGATGCAAAATCTGAAGTAGGTCTCTTGCTCTGTTTTTTTGTTATTTTTCAGACATATGGGCGATTATGAAAATAGTTGAATTAAATATGTTGTATGAATTTGAAAACCTGAATCTTATATAATTACATACATATACAGTGTGACCCACTTGAAAGTGGGACTACTTCGAATAACTTTATTTTGAATTGAAGTGTTCAAAAAACTGTATTTTGGGACCAAATATATTTTTCTTCCTGAAAAATATTTTTACAATACTTAAAATGCAAGAAATCCGTATTGGCGATGTTTTTAGAAAATATTGAAAATAACCATCGGACTGGGCATTCTCTCAAATGGTGGAATACCAAATTTCACTAGAAAATATTCAATATTGATAATTCTGTGGTCAAATCAACATTCACATTGTATCATGATAGAATGTTAACTGCACACCTCTTAAATGGTTTTCAAATCTTGGTTGGTTGGCTGTAAAATACCGTGCCGATATGCAAAATAGCGCTCTTACCATTTGGCACTGGAAACAAAAGACTATTGTTGATAATTATTGCTGCTGTCAAAAACTGCATTAGATCAGATTATTCCCAATTAGTAGGAATAATATTTTGCAAAGCGTTGGGAATTAGTGATTCATCATGGGAGAACTAAATGTGCGAGATAAAATTGAACTTGTGCGCCTTGTCGGAGACATTGCTCTTTCAGCAAGAGAAACTGCCAGAGAATGTCATAACAGACATTCTGAAAAACGTTTAGTGAGCAGCAGTACGGTGAACCGTATAAATTCTGTTTACAACGGAACAAGTTATGTATCGAGGCGTATGCTCAAAAACCGAAACAATCAACATCGTGAGAATAGAAATCTTGTGCGAATATTGCAATATTTCCCTGAAAATCCCCAATCAAGCTTGCGAACGACTAATTTGAACTCAAATATCCATGAAAAAATATCAGGAGAAGACCTTGTTGAAAATAAAATTAAACCATTCAAGCAAAAAAATGTTTACACACTCTGGAACCGGGAGATAAAGAAAGAAGGTTTGAGTTCTGTCTGTGGACTCAAGGAGAATATTTGAATGATTTAATTTCCTTCAAAACAATTTTGTTTAGTGATGAAGCTTGGTTCACTAGTAATGGAGTAGTCTCGACCCAATATTCAAGGGACTGGTCTGCGGATAATCCTAATTGGGTTATGAACGCAAAAAAATAATATCCTCATAAAATAAATATGTGGTGTGGAATGATCCAAGATAAGATTATCGGTCCGTTTTTCTTCGGAACTAATCTGAAAGGAAATATATTTTTGGAGAAATGATTTTTGGAATGGTATACATAACTTGCCAGTGCAGGATCGCCTGAATTTGAAGTTTCAATAAGATGGGTCCTCTATACATAATGCAGTTATTCTAAGAGAATAACTGAATACTGATTATGAAAATCTATGGATACGTCGAAATATTCCTTACATTGAGTGGCCGCCAAGATCACCTGACCTGATACCCCTAGATATTTTCTTCGGGGTGATATGAAGCAACAAATTCAGAAGTCCAGACCGCAGTCAGTAGAAGAATTACACATCAAAATATGTAGAAATTACAACAGAACAACTGAGAGAGGAAGGTATGACAAGTGCAGTGCAATAAATGACGGATTGTTTGGAACAACAAACATTTGATCAACGTTTTCAAATTGTTCAATTTCTCCAATGATTAATTGATCAGAATGACTATGTTTATTCGTTTATTTAATTTGCCACATAGTCATCAACGATTACTCGATGTTCCTTTCACTTTTCAGTGCATCAGATACTCATAGTAAAAATTTTTGAGTCCACCACAGAATTATCAATATTGAATATTTTTTTATGAAATTTGATATACCAGTCCAATGGTCAATTTTTTCCTAAAAATCGCTTAATCGATTTCTACGCATAAACTTGATCTTCTGTAGGTTTGACCATTTATTCTCCTTCCCCGATTTTCTTCTGCACTGTGTAAAGTAATGTAAAACAAGAGGAGAAAATATTATTATTCTGCAAAAATATTCGCAACAGGCCTTGGTTTTTGTGGAAAGAAAATGGTCCCAAAGTACAGTTTTTTCAACTCTACAATTCAAAATTGAGTTGGAGAAAAGATGCGAATTTTAGGAAGGCTACTATGCTACACGTAATATTGTTGAAAATGAAGTTTGTGGGAATCAAATCATGTCCGGTGTAGTTTGTGAAATTACTATGGATCTTCATCAAGTAACGGCCGAACTTATCAAAAAATTATATAGTTACGTTTTGGGAAGTATCATTGAAAACTAGATATTTCAACCCAATTCTTAAATTCCCAATATTAGTTGAGGTCCCGAACTCAAAGTACAAAATGTATCGGTTGAATAAATTCTTGGCTGTTTATGCATTGAAATAACTTGCAGGGGTGCACGTGCATGTCTACAGGTTGGCAGAGTATCCTCCGATATCTAACAGTACGTACAAGATATGTTTAATTCCATATGTGTTATTGGATATTTGAAACATGAAAATGATGTACATATAATATCCTAGAATGAGCATCTCACAAATGACAGCCATAATCACACAATATATGCACTGTTTCATAAGATATTGAAATATTTGGTCTTTTTGCTTTTTTTAAATGAAGGACTTTCATATGATCTTGAAATCACGTTATTAAAGAATACACAAAGCTCGCACTTTCAAATATTAACTTATTTCCTGCTTGTAATAATACAAAAATTAAACACTCTGCTCATAACATTTTGAATTACATCAGTTTTTACCATGATAACTCTTATTTATTAGGAATTCAAATCTGAATCAAATTGTTGTATATCCACTGCAGGTTAGTTTTATGATTATCTAAATGTTTGTGTTATCATAAGCATAATTTCTTCTTTCTCTATTCAATTGTATTTAATTTTTCTCTATCCAATTGAATTTTATTTATATCACTGTATTTATTAGGAATACAAATTTTGAAACAAATCATTGTATATAAATTGCCTGTTAGTTACAGGATTATCTAATTATTGTTTTATTGTAAACACAACTTTCTTTTATTAATTGTGTATTTATTTGAATCACTGTATTTTTAAATTTTTTTAGTATAGCTATATCTGTCACAGAGAAGAGATGCTTTAGTGACGTATTACTTCTTTCTCACTATTTTACTTAATTGTATCTATATTTCATCTACACGTTATTGAAATGAAAGTTTTTACTATTATTATTTATTATATAGAAATACGTTAGCTCGAAGATATATATACCATATATATAATATAGTTATTAGGTGGCTGAAAAGTTTGTAGGATAATACACAGTTGGCAGTACTAATAATCAATCCATATTATTTTTAGTTGAATCAAACCTTCAAAAGACACATGAACAAATATCACATCTGTCGGACTATCAGTTTGTGGGATAAAGCAATTTGAGTGAAGCAACTTTTGTTGGTTTGAAGAAAATGAATAAAAAAACTCGTGGGTGAATTGAGCATTGCTTTGTGGCAAAAAAAACTCTCGAAGCCAAGACTTGGCTTGATAAACATTATTCGGACTTTGCACCAGGAAAATCAACCGTTGAGAAGTGGTTTGCCAAGTTTAAACAAGGTGAAATGAACACCGAAGACGATGCACGTAGTGGACGCCCCAAATAGGCTGTTACCGATGAAAACATCGAAAAAGTCCACAAAATAATTTTGGATGACCGCAAAGTGAAATTGATCGAGATAACTGAGTCTCCAAAGATATCGAAGGAACGTGTTGGCCATACGCGAAATCTCTGTTCAAAGTGTGTGCTTAGCGAGCTCATAATCGACCAGAATCAACAGGGAATTGATGATTCTTAGCACTGTTCCAAGCTATTCCACCATAAAAAACCCGAGTTTATGCGTCGATATGTGACAATGGATAAAACATGGCTTTATCATTTCACACCAGAATCGTAACTATCGTCATCTCAGTGGACTACACCTGGTAAATCGACTTCAAAGCGTGCAAAGACGCAACCGTCGGCTGGCAAGGTTATGGTAATAGTATTTTGGGATACGCATGGGATACGAAAAGGAAATAATCGTCAACAGCGACTATTACACAGCGTTATTGGAGCGTTTGAAGGACGATATCGTGGAAAAACGGCGTCATTTGATGGAAAAAAGTGCTGTTCCATCAAGACAATGCACCGTGTCACAAGTCAATGAAAACAATAGCAAAATTGCATGAATTGGGTTTCGAATTGCTTTTGCATCAACCATATTCTCCAGATTTGGCCCCAGCGACTTCTTTCGTTACTCAGATCTCAAAAGAATGCTTGCTGCTGATGCATATTTTGAGGCTTAAGACAAATCGATTTGAAAAGTGGTATCGAAAAATCGTATTACTGCTATAATCGATGTATCGCCTTCGAAGGCAATGATATTGAGTAATAAAATCGAATTTTGCCAAAAGAAAATAGCTATGCTAGCCTACAAACTTCTCAGTCCAACTGTTATAATTCTCAGTGTTTTATCAATTATTGAAATCCTGAAAAAACAAATTTCATTTACATTGCCAGTCATATAATTTATAGATCGTCTAAAAAATGATAAAAATGACTGACCTTTCTTACATTCATGAAATTATGTTTCTAGAATAGACTTGAAATAACGTCATATCGAATTCTTAATAAATTTCCCTATGTTTGTTAATAAAATAGTATATTTCTCACATTAGGAATTCTTCAGCAGAAATGCAGATTTTCATTGATTGAGAAAATACGTATCTGCATCAGCTCACAGGAAATAATTTGATATGAGACATATTTGTGAAGTTCAATGTTTTACTAAATAATTTGTTCATGAAAAAAATGTATATGTGACATGCAATGATGAAACTCATGAAAGTGATGATTATCTAAACATAATTCACATTACGAACATAATTCTTCAGGACCACTTTAATCTACTGGCAGAAGTCTCACGTCATATATGACCGATATTTTGCAAATACAATACATGAAATTTCCGCCTCAGATGCCCTCAACACGCACAAGATTTCTGAGTGATGTTCTGTTTTGAATAAGTGAAGCAATGCGAAACATTCTAATGAAAAATGCAAAATTCCAGTAATTTTTCCTATATCCTTATGTTCAACTATTTTATTCGAAGAACGTAATTCAATGTGAAATTTTCTACTTTCAAATGGAAATCTCACATACGTTGTAATGGATTTCCATCAACTATAATCGCATCCGTCAGTTCTATCATATTTTACTATTTTACTTTTTATCATCAATTTACTACTTGTTATTCATCGTCAAAAAAAATTCAATTCAACATAAAAATTTTTCTGAAGTCACACATTTCTATTTTTCAATATTAGCCTTACAAACTAGTAACTGTTATGTGAGACCCATCAGTGCTTGAATAAAATAAAACATATTCTAAAATTTCACTTTTATATTGAAAAACAAATTTTTCGTAGATGCTGGTTGGGAGAAAGTGTTCGATAAAAGAATAACATCTATATTACCTTTACATCAGCATCAAGGAAAGAGTTATTACATGGGAACACACTTTGAGGTAAGTAAAACATTGCTGAATTTCATAGTTGGTGATCAATAAAACCTTTGCGGTAGGGTGAAAAAATAAACAATTCTATTGGAGATATTTAAACAGGGTGTCAATTTGAAAACTTCCACCCTCAATATCTTCCTTCCAGTGAACAATATGAAGCATCGAAAAAACAGGTAAATTTTATTGTCAAGGGTGACACTTTCAAGGACTATTTGTAGCCCTCGTGGTTCAAACCTCTAGGAGGGGTAGATGTTTTCCTTAGAATTATAAATGGAAAACGGGGTCAAGTGGCACATCATTTTGATTCCCGCTCAATTCTGCTTTCAGTAGTACCCTGACACATTATTTTTTCATCAACATTTTCCAAAAAATAACATTCTAAACATACACATGCTATTAGAATTTGCCTGTTCTGAGATGCATTATTGTATTGACTTCTTTTGAAAAAAATGGTAAGAGGAGTAGGTGGCACCGTTCCAACCCTTGAATGACAGGAATAAATATATTACGCGTGGGATTTTTTATTGGTTAGTTATTGTCCTTTTACAAAATGAAATTTAATTTGCGGGAAAAACATTTCAAACATAAAATCTATCTACGCTCATCTTATAAACTGTTCGAAATGTCGTCCATTCTGCTCCAAACAATAATAGTGTCTGTTTTGAAACTCCTCTCTAACATAATAGAAAACTTCACTAGGAATTGACTGGCATGCTGATGTTATTCATTTTTTAAGTTCTTCGATATCTGAAGGTTGTGTTTTATGAGCATTGGATTTAAGATACCCCCAAAGAAAGAAATCTATGGGTGTTAAATCCGGTGAACTCTGAGGCCGTACAACTGCTTCCCTTCTGCCAATTCATCTATCCGAAAATCCCTCTTTCAACCACTGTCGGACTGGAAGAAAATATTGAGGTAGAGCACCGACCTACTGGAAATGTAACAGGTCCTCCTGCAAAAGTGCATTACCTTTTGCATTCATTTGAGTTTCTAGCTCGTGACTTATTGGAGAATCGATAGTCGTTTCGAACATTTCTAGGTACCGATTGCCTGTCAAGTTTTCTTCCATAAATAATGGACTATTAATGGCATTTGGTCTATTATTAACATTGCCATTCAGGAAAAATGAACACTCATCGCTGAAACAGATGTTTAACAAAATATTAGGGATGGTATTGACTCGATGAAACATGGTTTCACAAAACTCTATTCTTCTATCATAATCATCCTCATGGGGCTCTTGAAGAATCCGCATTTTATAAGGATGAAATGTATGCATTTTCCATTCTTTCTTTACAGTCTCGTGTGACATTCCTTTCTGTTCTGATACTGAACGTAAGGAGCTCGTGGGCTATGCAGCAAATGTTCTCAAAACTTCAATGATAGCTGTTTCATTAAGTACTCTGGGGTTATGCCTTTTTTTTGTTTGTCACAGAACCAGTTTCGTAAAACTTATTCACAAAATCAAGCACATGTTACAATGTGACATGTTACAATTTGGATGTATTTCGTTAAAAAGACATGCCGCCCTCCGTGCGCACTTTTCAACTTCTCCATAAATTATAATCATTTCGATTTTATCTTGGAAAATGTAAACCATTTCTACACTTGTATATACTCATTAAAGTAATCACCAAACAGCCCAACAGGTAAAACTATATGCACAATCGTTCAAATTTGCCAACCAATTTTTTGTCTGAAAACACAGACACTGTGATACTTTTCACAGCAGAAGTAGCAAAAAGAACGGCTATTCATACACTTTCTGCCACTACCATCTACGTTTTCCTATTAGACTACTGACGCTAATGTTACCCCTAATGAAGGATTGGAACGATACCACCTAATATTCTTACCAGTTCTGGTCAAACCATGCATAGGCGTACTATTAGTTCAGAACGATATTTTCGGAAAATGCTCATCAAAAAATAATAAGTAAGGGTTCAATTGGAAGCAGAATTGAACGCCAATCAAAATGATGTGACACTTGACCCCTCTTCCCCATTTAAAATTCTAGGGAGTTGAACCACGAGACCCACAAATAGTCTTCGAAAGTGTCCCTCTTGACAATAAAATTGATCAGTTTTTTTGATTCCTCATATTGTTTACTGGAAGGAAGATATTAAGGGTGGGAAGTTTTCGAAATGACACCCTGTATAGATATATCAGCCCGATAAGTTACTTCGTAAATTCAAAGTATTTTTCACAAAGAAAAATACTCTATTCATCAGTAATTTGTTGTATTTTGGCTACCCAAAATATACAGATACTTATCTTAACAACTCACTCTTCAAAATTGGAAAAAATCCAATGTAACTAGTAATTTTTCCTTTGGTTCACTTCATTTTTGAACATCCCTATGACAATTGTTTATTCCTGATGTGATCTGAATGTTCATCCTCACGCAATTTCAATGGTCTTGAAGGCATCTTGGTAAATGGATTTTTTGTTTTTTTTTCTGTTGGTTTTTGTATGTGAGAGTATAGATCTTACTATATTTTTTGTGTTGCGCCTTTGTGGTGCGAAAGGCGAAGCGTCTAGCTACTGAAACAAACGCATAGGAATGTACTTATTTATGAGGGGAAAACGATGATTTTTTTCTAATGAAAAACTGATATGCTATTCGTATACGCGAGATGTGATTAAGAAATATTTCTGTATTTCTAGCTTCATATGGGGAATTGTACCCTGAGAGACGTCAGCCATCCAAAAGATATTTTCAACGCATTGAGAGGAGTTTTTAATAATTTTTTTATTTCTCTCCTCGGGCGATATTCATCTCGCCAGGAGCTGAAAACTTCACGACAAATATTTTCTTGTTCTGGGGGTCGAGAAGGACTAAATCAAGGTTCATCACTTCCCATGAACCTGACGATGGAGAACAAATAGTTCCAATAAATTCGGCACTTCTCGTGTCAAACGCCTCGCGGTAGGGCCTGCACTTTGTGTCAGGAACCTCTTTACCCATCACACGATAGCTGTAGACTAAGGTATTGAAAACATCATCCTGGCAGGCCATGACGAACCCCTCATTGTCCGAATCTAGCCCACACGACCTGTGGAAGGCGGAGGTCAGGCGCTATAAGCCAAGGTATTCTTCAACAACATTGTTGTTGAAGACCTCATGCATGGGCTCATTCTTATGTTGCCACAGAAGTGAAGTGATATCTGCGGCTTTTATATGGGCCTTTTGCTGAACGGGTTCCAACTTGGTGGCAGAGTTGTGATAATTTCGTTCAGTGTCGAAAACTAAACCGAGTTCACCAGCTGGTTAACTTACTATTTCCTGATAACGTCAATCCAGTAGAATTTATTGATATGAGTGGTGAATAGTGTACATATTTTTTCTCAATGAGGCTTAGTTGGGTAACACGATGATTTAAAAAAAACAATTATATTCTTGCCAGCGTTACAGATTTGATAAAATCATTTTACAGGGCTCTATAACAATGAATAAATACTTATCAGAAAGAAGTTTCTTTGTGTTGAAAACATAACGACTATAAAAACATCAGGCTTTTTAAAAGCATAAAGCATAATAAAAATACAAATCACTGATGTAATAAAGTTTTTGAGGAAAGAACAACAACACAAACGAAAGGCTTCATCTATGATAATGATGAGGTGGTATCTGTCTCTATCAATGACGAAAAAAATTTAAAAAAAAGTTTAATCATGAATGAAAAAGCAATGTCAATTAGAAGAATCGCGACATATATTTTTGGAAAAAACACTAACAATTTGGCTGAAACTTTGGAAAACTATATATGTGTAATTTGTAAAATAATATTTTTATAAATTATAGACGAAAGTCCAGCGCTAAAAATTTTGAATGAGATACTCTAAAATTTCAGTAAATCGTCTCATACGTTTCAATCTAAATTACGTCATCATAACCATAATATATTTTTTTCAATGTTTTTAGGCTACCTTCCATGAAGCCATTCAATTCTGCAATGAAATCCATATGAAACTATTGGCAATACGTTCAGCTGAAGAGAATGAGAGGATTTTCAAATATATCAGAGAAGCCAGTGAGTATCACTTAACATGGTGAAGCTATGTGAAGCATAATGATAACAAATAATAGATAATAAAAGTATTTTTATCTATCCAACAAACTCAACATTGGTACCATTACCGTTTTCCATTCCAAAATTATTATTCAGTTGGGGACTGATGTAGTTGATGATGATGTTGTATCTGGCATACTCGCCAGTTTTTTTCGATGCATGTGATTTCTGCATGTCTTGGGAGACAGTATGAAGTCAATATATTCCTTTCCGTCAGCACCCTCACTTCTTCACTGCTTTCCCAGACCCCATTCATTTTCAGCTTCGTTAGCGCTCCAATTGCAGCCTAGCTGTCTGTAAGAATATTGTGACAAATTAAAGAATTAACTGTCTCAAACAAATTTATTTCCAATAATATTTCACTAATCACGACCTAATTTATTTTCAACACTTAGCAACTAACGCTTAATTTATTTCCACTATTTGAATTCCTTGTTCAACCGCTCGATTCACTTTCTGAACTCCCCATCTTCATAGGACGGTTGTTTGTTTAGAGAATGGTTTTTGATCACCAAGTAGAAAATGTTTCTCTGACCCTTCTTCAACTGTAGCACTCCTTCAGGATTCTGTTCTCGTAATGTTTGGAGCTGACCGAATTTCTTGTTGAATACCACAGCGATACCCCTGGACATTTGGAGATCCTCTGACACACAGTGAGCTAGTGCGTAATCAACTTGAACCTTGAAAACGTTTCGTGGCTCTTCTTGAGTTACTCCATGTACGACCTTCTGTCCGTTCGAGTATAAAGACTTGAACTTCTGGAACGTTATTTCATCCCCTGGTGGCCTGAGGGCGCGAACTTAGTCGTGATTTCCAGCATAGGCAGCCAATCTATTGAAATGGACCACCCTAGGCTTTCCTTCTTCGTGATTTTGTACGGACCTTTCCATGAGTTCCGCAACTTCGGTGATAAACCACGGCGTTGCTTAGGGTTTTACAGCCAAACTAGGTCACCGGTTTCGAATCCTCCAACGTTCGCCTTGATGTCATAGGCCTTCTTCATCCTATCGCTGGCACTCCGGATGTTCAGACTCGTTCATGACTATCGTCCATTCTCTGTCGAAGCTTGATGTTCTCGGCCCATTATAATACTGGCAGGGGTTTGGCCGGTTTACTCATGCACTGCCAAACGATAGGCCAAAAGGACTGTGGATGTAAGGCTGTGCTTCTGGTCTTTGGAATGTCCAACAGTTTACACATTTCTTGAAACAAGTTGAACTCGAAATTTCTGTCCTGTTTCGAATGCAGCTCCAATGGAACACCGAATAGACATATCCATTCCTTTACTAGGACGTCAGCGAAGGCAAAGGCTTCCTGGTTGGGTAGGGCATAGGCTTCTGCATACTTACTGAAGTAGTCCATGGCTACCAGGACGTATTTGTTCCCGTGGTCGGACTCTAGGAACGGGCCGGTCATGTCGATGGAGATTCTCTCAAAGGGACTATCTACGTCATACTGGCACATTGGAGCTCTCGGTCGTATCAGAGGTCCGTTACTGGCAGCACATACAGCACATTTTCTGCACCAGTCCTTGATGTCTGCTTGACAATTAACCCAGTAAAACCGTTGTCTTACTCACTGGAGGGTCTTCGTTACTCCCAGATGTCCTTCAGTGACTCCATCATGGATTTCTCTGAGCAGCCACCGTCGTTTGTTCCTGGGTTCCACTGTCTGACGCTTTTTTCCTCCACCGTCTTCGAACTTCAACACCCGCTGCAGAACCCCGCTTTCCAAGGTAAGTTAGTTCCATTGGGCCCAATAGGACTTAATCATTCGCGAATAACTTGCTACCTCCTGCCACGATGGTCTTCGATTAATTTTTCTCCATTCGATAACTAAACCAAGATCTGGGTCTTTCTCTTGGTCTTCCTTGATATTATTATCCTCCCAGTTGTCATCTACAGCTGTAGCTCTACAAATAGCTGCTTTCTTCTCTTCTGCTCGTCGGCAATGTGAGCAGTCATCGGGGCATGGCCTCCGTGACAGGGCATCTGCGTTTTTATGGCTAGTCTCAGCTTGATGTTCTAATTCGAAGTCAAATTATTGAAGTATCTCGATTCAGCGCGCTACTTGGCCTTCGGGATTTTTGAACTGCAGAAGCCATTTGAGAGCTGCATGGTCTTCTTCCATAGACGTATTTGTAGAAATGTTCTACACTTTTGACAACGGCCAACAGCTCTCGCCTGGTGACACAATGATTGCGCTCTATTTCACAGACCGTTTTGCTGAAGTAGTCAATAACTTTCTCCTGTCCATCCTGGATCTGAGAAAGGACTGCTCCAACGTTGCTGGCATCCGTATCTAGAATTAATTTTTCGTTGAATGAGTCCTGGTATTCCTCGGATCACCGGAACTGGATCTGTCCTTCTGTGAGTCGGGTCAATGGTTTGTCAATGTTAGGAAACTCCAGCACATATCTGCGATAGTATATGCACAAATCAAGGAAGCTCCTAAGCCGATGTATGTCATTTGGAATGGGCCAATCCGTAAATGCTTTGATCTTTTGTTCGTCTACCACCACTCTTTCCCCAGAGACAACGTAGCCAAGGTACCGGACTTCTTCCTGGAACAGATGGAATTTCTTGGGACTTAGTTTGAATCCAAAATTATTCAGACGCATGAATACCTCCTCCAGATTTTTCAAGTGATCGTCGAACAATTTTCCGACCACGATTATATCGTCGAGATACACAAGACACGTCTTCCATGAGAGCCCCTTGAAAACCGTCTCCATCAATCTCTCGAAGGTCGCTGGAGCATTACAACGCCCGAATGGCATAACCGTGAACTGCCACACTCCTGAGCCGATGGTAAAAGCTGTCTTTTCTCGATCTTCTGGGACCAATTCAACTTGTCAACATCCACTGTTCAAATCCAAAGTCGAGAAAATTGTGGAGCCGGCTAGAGTGTCTAGGGTGTCGTCGTTTCTTGGAAGAGGGTAGCTGTCTTTATTCATCACGTTATTTACTTGGTAATACTCCACGCATAACTCTGTCGAGCCGTCCTTCTCTTTCACCAATACGACTGGGGAAGACCAGGGGTGTCAGAAGGTTCGATGACTCCTTTTTTCCCCATATCGCTGACTATCTTGTCTGTTAAAGTTCATCCTTTGAACTCACCGAATTTTCGCGAAGCTTCTCCTCCAGGCACTTCGAAATTTGTTGAAGTTCATCTTCAGCGATTTGGTATTATCATCGAGTTTGCTCATTACTGTTTCGGGATCTTCTCCTGATTCAGTCAAGTTATCCCACAGTCTCTTTCGGAATACTGATTTCTTTCCGGAACAATCTAGGTCCTTCTCCTCCAATTCTTGCTTCAATTCGGCAATTTTTGAGTCCACTAGGCGCACTGCCCTCGAACACATTTTGTCTATTTTACACAAAACTGTAAATGTTTACTTATTTTAATCGATTCCGAAACACTTATTCATTTTCACAAGTCTATTTTTCGCGAGATAGGTCTATCAGTTTATGTTTCCGTAGTCCGTTACTATCCACTTCGCGAAATACAACGAATCACCAGTCCTTCTGCTCGAACAAATAAGTCTTATAGTTAATTTCACCACAATACAAAGATTGTCCACCAAGCGCTCACAGATTTATTTTACAAATCTACTTCTGATCATCACTTGTGACAAATTTAATAATTGTGTGTCTTAAATATTACTGGAGTTTTTTTCCAACACCAAATCGTTATTTTTAACACCTCGACACGTATTTCGATCACCAAGTGATCATCTTCAAAGAGGAAGATAAGAAGAAGAGAAGAAAGAAAAAAGATCAGTTTAATCTTCCTCTTTGAAGATGATCACTTGGTGATTGAAACACGTGTCGAGGTTCCAAATAATGCATCATTGATTGAGTGTCTTTCACTTTCTGAACTCCCCCTTGGGTCAGAAAGCCAGACTTATATAGTGTAACGGTTCTTTCTCGATTTCACTAGTTCGAACTTCCATTATCTACTATATAAAATGATTTGAAATCCCTGAAACAACTAAAAAAGAAGAATTGAAAATGAATAGCTGAAAATAACAATTATATTAACCAAAATAAACCTGAAATGAAATGTAAAAATAGAACAATTGAATGAATAAAAATAAAGAAATGAAAAAAGAAAATGAAAATAAAAAGTGGAGAGATTCCAAGTCACGTTAGCTCACGACGTTTCGATTGTTAGTATCTACAATCGTCTTCGGGTGATGACTGGACTGATTCCTCCGAGAGATGACTATTTATAGGTCGTTCGAGTACTTTCACTTACCCCCGCTTTCCATTTTTCGCTTCACTGGTTCCGTGGGAGATGACCGTTTTGGCGGAAGTTGGCCATTTTTCGCTTGATGATGGATTTCCATATGTTGCGTATTTCTACGCTGGCTTGGCTGAATACGTTGTTGGACAACATGTATGCGGCTTCCTTGAATTTTCTCCTAAACCAATGTTCCTCTCAGTGCAAGATCTCAGCTTGGGACCACTCGATGTTGTGTAGATGGGTCCAAACTTGGTCTGCTATTCCTGATTTGCTGGTTTCCCCTCGCTGTGTGTGTTTCTTGTGCTCGGCAATGCGAACATTCAATATCCTCTTAGTTTCACCAATATTGAATTTTCCGCACTCACAGGGTATCAGGTAAATGCAATTCTTGGAATCGCAGTCCGCGTTTGGTGGCCTGATTTTCGTGAGGCTGCTACGGATAGTGTTACCGGATCTGAAGCAGGTTTTGATGTACTTGGAACCAATTCTTTCTCGAAATCTGTAGTCGGTTCGATACTCGACTAGAGTTTTACCGGCGGTTGCCGACTGCATTTCTTTTGCGGTGATGTCATGTGTTTGTTCTGTGGCTGTAGCTGTTTTCATCGAGTAAGAAAGTGCCGAGGTCGGTCAGCGGGACATAGATCCAAAAGATGATAATGAACATGTAACTTTTTCTGCTACACTTATCACATATTATTCACCTGGAAACTTATTTTGCAGGTAGTTTTTCATGAATAATTAATGATAAAATATTTCTTACACCTGACAAGCGGGACAAAATTGTCCTTACAGGTAGTCAACCATCCTGTGGCATGACACTAATGAAAATGATCTTCAAAAAAAAAATAGCACAAGATATTCTTAAAGTGAGAGAGTGGTGCAACTCCAATCTGTTATCCTTCAATATAGAAAAAACCAATCTTATATCATCCAATTGCAACTTGTCAGGAATTCCGATGGGTAATGATATTATATCAAACAAAAATCTAAATAAATTTCTTGGAATCAATCTGGACAGCAACCTCAATTTCAATAACCATATTAGTTTGCTGAGCAAAAAAATAGCTTCGGGGTGTTATGCCTTACGAACGGTGTCAAATGAATTGGGTATTGTAACTGCAAAAATTGTGTACCACGCTATGGTTGAATCGCATCTAAGATATGGCATATCATTCTGGAGCACCTGCAACCAACAACACTTCAATACAGTCTTCATTCTCCAAAAGCGTGCCATCCGATATCTGTGCAAAGTTGGGCCTAGAGAGTCTTGTTAACCGTTGTTCAAGGAGCAAAAATTACTAACGCTTTCTTCTTTATTCATACTCGAAACTGTATGCATAGTACATAAGAACAAATCGTCTTACGATGTTGTTATTGGTTTCACTCGCCAAAGCGACAAATTAAGACTGCCTACTCCATCATCAAATTTGATTAAAAACTCATTGATCTATAATTCAGCTAAAATATATAACCATCTACCGACCAGTCTTAAAGATATCCAATCACCTTATCAGTTCAGGAAATCTGTAAAGCAAGTTCTCATTAACCAGGTGTTTTATAGTGTTCAAGAGTATGGATGGAATTCTGAAATGAAATTATTTCCTGTTCAAGCACTGCTTATATTGATTTTAATAGCTCCTGCAATTTTGAAAAGTGTCTGTTTATCTTATTTATTCATATATTTTATCTATTCACTTCCTTATTTACCTGTTAATGTCTGAGTATTCGTTTATTTAGGATGTATATAAATATGTATGTGTGTGGTATTTATGTGCGTTTATATATGCATATTCCTTCATTTATCTATAATTGTTTTAGCTGTTCACTAAAAATCGTAACCATATTTCAGTATGACACATACATTAAACCAATGTATATGTATAATGTATAGTTATTATAGTGAATCTCATTTATACATGATTAGCTTTGTCAACGAGTTTATACTTTGGACAATTAAGCATATTTGATTTGATTTGATTTGATTTGATTTGATTTGATGTAATATTTCACGAGGGTGGTGACAAATCTTATTCACTCTGAAATTTATATGTTCGGTCTCAAGTTTGGTCTCACTGCCGAAGTCACTATCAAAGAGAATAAAATCCGGGCTCGTGAGCCGTGGTCGAATGGAACCTGAAGTACTAAACATGTAGTCTGTTACTGAGACAGATATAATTGGTGATATGATACATGCCATATTTCTCTCAAGTATGAGTAGAAATATGACTGTCAGAAATAGTTGCGAAACCAGAAAATATCGATTTTTTTTGGTCATTAGCCTCGTATCCTGAGTGACCTAGGGAGCATCATGGCTATTCGCAGTCCGTCAGCCATGTAACGTTGCAGAATCATTCCAATTTCAACTAGATAAATTCTCTTGAGAAAAATATCGATTATTGGTGAAGCTGAAGTCATTTTATCAGGTTGTTTCGGAAGTTTTGTCCATTTTTATGAGTCTTGTTCAAACTGTAATATCTCAGAAAATACTCATTCAATTCAATGGAAATGAGTGCCATTTCGCCAACGTAACAAAAGTCGACTTATTGTATCAGCATAAAAATTGGGTCGTTGGGATTCGGTGAAGTCGGCAAAGGCCGTTTATTCCTTGGCCTGATTGGCGAAAGTAGTCGGTTAGCGAGAAGTGCGGGGAGAGGTGGGTAAGGCAGAATTTTGACACTCAGTGCCGGCTGGCATATTTCGTCGATTTCCTCACAATAATACACATCAGCCACTGACCACCATGCAGTAATAATGGTCTTTTTTTGGTGAATTTTCGCCTGTGTGAAGTGCCTAGGTAGCTCGTCGGTGTCCAACCACTGTCCTGAATATCTCTTGTTGTCGTAGAGGATTCGATCGTGATAATCCGATCCAAAAAGCATCGTTCTGGTTGCGCAAAAGCGGAATAGAACAAATCTCGATACGTGACGATTTCAAATCGTGGAGCACCTACTCTTCGAGCTTCTTGACCTTTCCTATACATTTGAATCCATCAAAAATCGTATGGTGGTTGACGCCCATTTCTTTCGCCATCCCAGGCACCGTTTGAGATGGGTCAGCCTCCACTAGGGTCCTTAAAGCCTCGTCCTGAATTACTATAGGTCGACCACTTCGAAGCTCTTCTTCGAAGCTGATATCTCTGGAACGCAATTTAGCGAATCAACGTCGAACAGTGTACGTTCATCAACATTATCATTGCCAAATGCCTAAATAATTTTTCGAAATGTCTCCGCAGCGCATTGGTGCATTTTCAATTTGCAGAGTAAAATTAGCTGAGAGTCGCTAAACGCCTACAGTAATAAGTTTAAAAGAGGAAAAAAATTAGATTTTTGAAAAAATAAACAGCATCAATTATAGAGTACAAAATTCTCTATAATTCAGTATATACCACGAAACAGTACAATTATCTATTGATTTTGAGCTACTCAAACACATGACATATACAGTGCGTAAAAGCCAAATGCAATGAATTCATTATTTCTGTTGACCAGTAGCGGCAATTTTGTCGATTAACATTGAGAGATAAAGTACACTCATCATTTTTTTTCCGCTTCACTGGTTCAGTGGGAGATGACCGTTTAGCGGGAGTTGGCCAATTTTCGCTTGATGATGGGTTTCCATATGTTGCGTATCTCCACGCTAGCTTGGCTGAATACGTTGTTGGACAACATGTATGCGGTTTCCTTGATTTTCCTCTCTGTATATGATCTCAGCTTGGGACACCTCGATGTTGTGTTGATGGGTCCAAACATGGTCTGCTATTCCTGATTTACTGATTTCCCTTCGTTGTGTGTGTTTCTTGTGCTTGGCAATGCGAACATTCAATGGCCTCATAGTTTCACCAATATAGGATTTTCCGCAGTCACAGGGTATCCGCTAAATGTAATTCTTGGAATCGCAGTCCGTGTTTGGTGGCCTGGTTTTCGTGAGGCTGCTACGGATAGTGTTACCGGATCTGAAGCAGGTTCTGATGTTGTACTTGAAACCAATTCTTCTTATCCTCTCCGATAATCATCTGATGAAAAGAAGCACTGCAAGAAAGAGAAGCCGTCACAACCAGTGCTTGCACTTCTCTACAGAGAAATTATTTACAGTTTTTTGAAGGAACTCTAGAAAGAACTCACTTTCTCATCATCAATATCACTACATGAAAAAGTTTTGAGTATATTGCAATGAATTTTGAGTGTATTCCATCGAATTTCAGTCCCCACATGATTTCATTTATTTTATCTTAATTGTTGCAATGAACTTGATAGCGATAACATTTTTGAATAGAGAATGGAGAGACCTCTCAAATGATTATATCACAAGCCTATACTTCTCATTTAAAAAATTGGGGGTTGTACCTGTCATTCGACGGGGGTTGAAGGTAGGGATAGCATTTTTCAGTTTGAGTATGTAAAATTATAATTTGAATTTGATGTGTTTCGGGATCTTGTTAAAATATGTACCGTAACCGAAATAATGAAATTATTCCATTTGGCTTTTACATACTGTTTAAGTTAGATACACGATTGTACTACAGCATGGTCAATTATATTTTATATCGCATTCAATGATAATTGACCTAATTTTTGTGACATAAAATATAAGATTTTTCGAGTGCATTACAAATACAATTGTTACAGGTAAAGGTGGTGATTACTGGTCATCAGGTACAAGACTAGTCGATGGATACACCTGGCTGTGGTTACCCTATGCTGAACCCATTGACTTCACAAGATGGGCCGAAGGTGAACCGAATGATATTGATGAGAAATGTTTACATCTATTCATTGATGATGGTCGTCTCGAGTGGAATGACAATTCCTGTGATAGACGATTTCATTTCATTTGTGAGAGATATAACAATCAGTCCAATTCAAGATCCACACTGTAATTTTTATTTATTTATATGACACTCTAAGTATATTATTCGAAACATTGATTTTTTTGTACCTTATGGTAATACCAGATACAGATTAATAAAATTTTCAATGAAGGAAAATTAAAAAAAAAACGATTGAACCATCTGAATTCTGTACATAAACTAAATGGGCATACTTGAAGACGGGCTTATGAATCAAATAATCTACAAAAACAATTCGTTCAAGCCTACACTTTTGATTAATGGACTGACACCTGTCAGAAAACAACTACTCCCCTGGCTTATACCACCAAGGGCGTTGGATTATATCCGACAGGTGTCAGTGCAGGATTCTTAACTGAAATTATTTCTGCATAAGCTGTTGGTGATTCAACTGCAGGAATCGATTTTCAATTATCAGAACACACTTGCAGACCAGTTTCAGACTCTTTGGCCACTCGTAAGTGCAACATAAAGTCGATAATTTCCCATCATCGACTCTATGTTGATGATAGACACTATCTGACAGATGTTAGTCCATTAACCTGAAGTATAGGTAAGTTGAGATTGGCCTGAACAAGTTGTTCTTGTAGATAATTTAATTTATAGCCAGTCTTCAAGTATGCCCATGTACTTCGTGTACAGTTTTCTTTCCTTATACGAGGAATTTAGGCAAATTCGGATATGCGGTTGGTTACCTCGTTCACAGGCAGATGGGGCGATGACAAACATGTTGTTTGTCGTTCGTTTCAGGCTAGTTCGAGAAGTGATGCTCTGAAAGAATTCGATTTTCAATCATGGGAAATCATCAACTTTATGTTGATGATAGATACTACCTTGCACTGACGAATGGCCAAACAGTTCGAATCGAAAGTGTGTTTCAATAATTTAAAATCTATTCCGGCAGTTGTATCGCCAACAGCATATGCAGGAATAACTTCAGTGAAAAATCCTGCACTGACACCTGTCGGGTATAATCCAACGCCCTTCGTGGTATTAGCCAGGGGAGTAGTTATTTTCTGACAGGTATCAGTCCATTAACCTACAATGTAGACAAGTTGAGACTGGCCTGAACGAATTAATCTTGTAGATAATTTGAATTGAATTCTTTCTTTGTTTGTTTCCTTTAAATAGTTTACAGGTAGATAGAATTTCAATGAGAATATCCATTAAACAATCTATTAAAAACTGTTTTCCGTCAACCAACTGTCGCCCCTACGAACAACAATCCTCAGAAGTCGACACTTGTTCAAGTTGAGTATTAACAAGGTCGTGTCTCTCAAAGTGCGCTTTCTACATTTTTGTGTAAACAATTTAGAGAGTTTATGTACTGACGAAACTTGTGGAAATGAAAATCTTCGTATATTCTATGAACATCCGTAATTCTCAAAATAAATTATCGGCAGAAGTTTTTAGTGAGCCAGTCAAGTAACTTTTCATATATGGTGACGTGAATTTTATTTCAGTCCGAAATTATCAGGTTTAAGAATTGATGTAGACATCGACGACTCAAATGAGTCATGACAGACTAGGAAAATAATTCACGAACTGGAAGTTTCGAATGGAAATAAAGGTGATTAACGGTGAATTAAAATTGATTCGTTTCATACGAAAGTGAATTATGAAGGTGTTCTGTATGAAGGGAAGTTGATAGTTCTACAAAAATGCAAGAAAATTCAAGTCAAAAATAATTACACAGGTCCGCAACAAAAATATTGGGAGCTGTTTTGTTTGTTTTACGTAATCCTTATGTTTTTAGATTTGTTGAATCAGAAAATGACTTTCACGTATTCTGCCAATGTAAATATATATGTTGAACGACTTATCATCTTGACATAAACCATGAAAGACTAAACAATTTTTTATATTTATGATTGCGTAACGAAACTTATTCTGTATCTGAAATAGATTCAGCAGTAAGCACTAAACACATTTCTTCTTTCTAGTGAAACTCCTATTGGTACATTTTCGTTTGTATGAAGCATCTGGGTGGTCTCTCTGAAGCGTCTAATAGTAGTCTGCCATCATTGAGATGCCCCATTTTCTCTGGTATTTTTTTCCTTCTCCTCTTCACTCACATCTCCTAAATTTTCTGGAAAGTAGTCGAGGTGAGAATGAAGAAAATGTACTTTCAAACTCATTTGGCAACTCAAGCTTGAAATGCTTTCAACATTTTTTGACGATTTGTTTTTTTTTTTTATTCTTTATTTACTATCGAAAATATATAAAATTACAATATCAATTATTCAATCCAATTCAGCAAACAGATCGGTTTATTGTTCATGAAAGGTACCTATAACCTTGTGCATGAACAAGTTAAATAATCTATCAATGAACGTTGGAGATTTCAAATGTGAAATGTAAACATCAAAATTTGTAAAGATATAAATTTTTAAAATGTATAAATGTGAAATAGTAATGTCAGCAGACGCCTAAATATAAATTTTAAAATGTATAAATATAGATTGTAAAGATGTAAAAAAATTAAATTTCTAATGTTAAACTGTAAAAAATATGTATGAAAGTAAAGATGTGAAATTGAAGAAATATGAATGTGAAATTATATCTTGACCTAATAAGTACATAATATATTATATTAAAAAAATGACTAAATATCTGTGAATTATGCATTCAATTCTATTTGGATTCACGTACACCTCCTTTATAACAAACGATTTTGAAAATAGAATAATTTCTATAATTATACCCAATGGAATTCGAACTCTCGATACTCAACTCACTGTTCGAGGTAACTATTCAGTATATCCTTCTTTCGATAATTTGGTTCACTCTTTCTGCAGTACTGTTTGAAGCCACTTTTTAATATTTTTGAGGATTATTTTCGGACAGTATTACATTGTTTTTGTTTATTTTTCCTATTGCTAAGGATATGGTTTCCACAACTTTGCAAAAAGAATGAATTCGTCGCTGCAAAAGAGGGAGTATATTCAGTCTCAAAAATGAATTTTCTCAAACTAGAAGCCGTGGTCCAAATGGAATTGAAATTAACGCAGACACGATTTTAGAGCAGACAATAGGATCAAATTGCAGTAGCTCATTTTCATCTAGTAGTTCTGATATTTCTACTAACATTCCTTCAACTTCAAATACAAATATTCCAGAAATAACAGAGGACTCTTTAGAATATATTGTCGGATATTTTGCAAAAAAGCATAAAAATGATCTACCTGGTTTGGGCGATTATACTTATAAAATAAAAGCAGAAGATCATAATTATAATATACCTTCTTGGGTCCAGCAACTTTCATTGGGAGGTCTTATTGAAGCCACAGATAATTGGTTAGAGAAAATTAAAAAAAGTGGAACAAGCTTTTCGAAAAACATCATTTGAATGGATTTAGAAAAGAGCCCGGAGTTGTAAAAATTCTTTCAAAAAAAAGCAAAAAGGGAAGATTTTCAACTATAATATCCCAAGGACATTGATAACTAACGAAATAATTTTATCACAGTTTTCGAAAGCACGTTATTTGGTAACATCCCGACGCCGAAGGCGAAGGGATGTTACCTAAAATAACGTGCTTGAGGAAGTTGTGATAAAATTATGAGTTATTTATCAATGTTCGAGGGATATTCGGTGAGAAAATTTTTTGCAATTCGAACAAAATTATTTATTGAACACACAGTTATTGAAAGAACGATTCGTATAATGATATAACTCCATAAATATTTTCCAAGTGTATTTTTTACTATTGACAGTATTTTTTGGTGTATTTTCTTCAATGATTTTGTCAATTGTCGCATCATTTTGAACACCAAAGCGAGGAAGTGACATTTTCGAAATAAATTGAATTACTGAAATGTCAAACAACTTTATTGTGTTGGTTGTTTAGCAATGTCATGACATAAGTGATAACTACCCGTGAAAACTATCCATGGGTAGTTATCAGTGTAATGATGGTTTCATTGGTTATTTCGACACACATGACTAGAAATAGACGAATTTGATAGGATAATTTTTTTGGCAAAAAATTTTCCTTTAAATATTATTTTTGAATTTTTCAAACTGATAACAATTATCAGAATGAAATATAATAACTTAAAGGCCGACGAAAATAGGTCACTTGAAAGAAAAAATTTAAACAATTCTGATATTAGAAAAAAAGTCGAAAATTAAATGAAGTAATACATTAGTACTTTAAATTTATTTTTCTACATTCATGCAAACTAAAATTATATAAAATATATTTAGTGGATAAAGTAGTTCATTTTTGCTATAATATAGTATTATAATATATTAAATTGTAGATTTATCAATTTCATCATTTATGGAACAAAGTTTAAGTTAAATTATTCTCTTGATAAAAAATTAAAACCGTATCATGTATTTTCTATCAGGTAAATGAAAAAAGTTGTTACACCTATAAACAATTTATTACTTATATATTCTTGATTATCAAGCGTTTATTATCAAAGATGGAACAAAAAGTTATAGAATTTTTTTTAGATAATACTATTATCTAAAATGAAGTTCATTACAAAATTCCTGAGGGAGTTACAATTTTCACGAAAATAATAAAAAACTGATGAAACCTCCTACTTTTTAAAAGGGCAAAATAGCTCGCCCTATCATCCACAAAAGAAAAATTTTCACTTAGGATTAATCCATTTATATTAAGTATTTAATCCTATATAAAAATAAAATTTTAATAAGGGATTTACATGAAATTCGTTTATTTTAATTTAAAAGTGCACTATCGAATTAATCCAGAGTCACCACTGTTACGTCACGAGATCACGTGATGATGTTGTTGAATGATTTTAAATTTGATTTGGGTTTTGAAAAATCTAAACATTTTCAATTTTCATCATTATTATTATTTTTGATGAAAATTTCAATCGGCTAGACTCTTATGTTGAGTTTAAATTTTATACCTTAGTATATAGAGATTTTTCTCAACCTCTCAGGTGGATTCAGGCAAAAACACAACAATTACTTACCAAACTTTGATTTTTCTAGTAGATTTCACCTGTGGAAAAATTTGGAAAAAGACACAATTGTTCTTAGGAAATATAGAACAGTTTCAATTGTGAAAGTAAAAATATGTTTAATTCAGAAATATATAAATGCATCAATTGCCAAAAGAGAAAATTTCTGCGGAAGTCCTAAATCTACACCGAACAACGAACTATTCAATATAGAAACACCGAACAAATGTGGTAATTGTCAGTTTATGAATTGCAGGTCACTGTAATTCGGCAGAGTCCAATTTCTGGTTCTGATTTCAAGTACTTTTTATTCTTATTCAGTTCGTAGGTCTTTTCATTGATATATGCATATATGGTTTATAAATGGTTTAAGTAAATACCTTACTTTCCTCCAACGCTGCTGTGTGTGTGTGGTGTGATATTTCTGTGAAGCTGGAACTCATGGATTTCTTACTTGACTTGGCTGAACAGGTAGGTTTTTTCGCTGAATTTATTATTACTAATCAGTATTCACTACTATTCAGTTCAATTATTAATTCATATACTATATAATTAAAATTTTACGGAAAGAAAAATTTAGCGTGGCGTCTCTTTCGTTGCCTCAAAAAGAATCTCGTTGTTGATAAAAAAATTGAAAATCTATCTCGTTCCCCTAGATCTATCAATTTTCACATATACAAATTTTCAAATTCTTTTCCAGGAAAATTTTCTATTCTACTAATTCAACATTGGCTCTTAAATTTAGATACATTTTTTTATAGTTTCGTACAACAATAGTTAACCTCCCTTTTATGTAAATATAAATATTTTTCAAAAACATCACTTCATGTCAGTTTCTAAGGAAGTTATGCACAATAATAAATTTTGAATTTTACATCATTCCTAAATAATAACAATTAGTTTATCATGCCTTTTTCGTTTTTTCATCACAGATGTTAATTTAATTTTATCTGACATTTCTTTCTAACCTATATCGGTTATCAGTTTTTCGTATTTTGATGCGTTTCAATGTAATATTTGAATTTCCCACTCTTATTTGCTTGTTTCCGGTCAAAACTGTGGGTTTCAATACATGTACAGGGTGTCCTTGCTGTATCTGAATTCTTTCGTGATGTTTTTTAAAATTCCCATACACTGTTGTATTTCGAGTCTTTTCATAATAAATACCTCGAGTATTAGATATATGTTTTTTATAAACAAAAAAATATAGCTCATACTTTCAATTATGATCATGATTATGATTATGACATGTTTCTATTTTTACGTTTGTTTATATAAATAAATATCATTTATGTTGAAAATTCCTCTTATTCTTTTTTCATTTAAATATTTCAATCAATAGCTATTCACATTATTTTCACTGACAATTTCATACGGACCTTCAAATATTGGAAGTAGCTTTGCACACATTTTCTTTTTTGAATCAGTTACTCTATTTGCCCTTATCAAAACCAATTGACCTTTTTCAAAGATTATATTTTTATGTGTTTTCTTTTTATTCCTTCTTTTCAAATATTTACTACCACTTTTATTCTGTCTTATTCTTACTTGTTTTAAAAATTCCTCTTTCAGCCATTTTCTGGGAGGATGTTGTCTCATTAAGAAATATGTACTGATTTCTGTTACCATGTGTGGCAACTGATTGAGATATTTCTCTACCTCTGGTAAATTATTGTCCCAATTTTGATGATTTTCTCTGGATAATATTCTGAGAAATTTGATCACTTCTTGAACATATCTTTCCGATGGATTTGACTCTGGATGTCTAATACTGGTAAATATCAATTTAATTTTATTTTTATGACAAAAGTTTTTAGATCTATCATTTTGAAAATAAGTTGCATTATCCAAAATACATTTTTGTGGTTTTCCTACTTCATTAAAATATTGATGAAGACAATTTGTTATAATATACACATTTGTTCTTTTACAAGGATATCATTTTATAAATTTTGTAAAAATGTCTACTATTACAAGAATATGTTTGTTTCTACCATTTGTTGTTATTAAATCACTAATAAAATCCATGGCAATTCCTTCTAATTTGTTGGTGGTAATTATATTTCTTTGGATATTTGTATTCACAAAATTTTTGCTCTTATAAATTTGGCAAATGTTACAATTATTTATTAAATCTTTGGTTATTTGGATATCTTTTCTGCAAAAATAATTTTCCCTAAACATTATCCATACTTTTCTCACTCTAGGATGACCATTATGTTCATGTTAATACTTCAATATATTATAAGCTAATTCATTACTAATTACATATAGTTCCTGATCCTTTATGATTTTTATCCAAATACCATTGGTTTTTTTAGATTTGATTATTTCTTTTGCTTCTAATTTATTTTGATCTTCTATAATTTTATTGATTGAAAATATTCCCTGTTGGTCAATTGATATATTTACCCCAATTTGCAAAGTTCTTTCTCTTTTTACTTTGCCATCTGATCTTGTTAATGCATGTACTATTATAGTATCTCTACCTTTAATATGTTTACTCAAGATCATACTCTTGTAAAAGTCATGCACCTCTATATGTTTACTATTTTTGTAATATGTTTACTATTTTTGTAATATGTTTATATTAGATAAGTTATTTATTTATTTTACTAAGAATTTTGTTAATTTGTAATTTATACCTCATTATTATTACTCTGTACCTCATTCATAGCGTGTGTTCGTTGTATATTGTTTAGCTGTCGAATTTCTTCTACGCTTCTACTCCTCCTATGTCTGTACATATTATCATTTCTTTCGTCATCGTAATCCCTATTGTCTCTGTAATTTTGTCTGTCTGTACTATTAGCTCTGTGTCTGTATGTATTATTATTGTTGTTTCTATTATTATTGTTATTATATCTGTTATTATTGCTGTTATAGTTTCTGTTATTATTATTATTGTAACTATTTTGTCCATATCTGTTATTGTTATTTTCTCTGTTATAATTATTTCTATTTGTATTATTATTATTGTTGTTATTAAAATTCATATTATTGTATCTATTATTTATTATTTTGTGTTCTATTATTGTAATATATGACATTTATATAATTATTATTATCATTTCTGTTATTATTCTGTCTCCTATATGATTGGTTGTATTGATTCCGATTATTATAATTATTATTACTTTCTCTATTAGCATATTCCTGTCTATTATTATTTTGATCAACCCTATTTTGAAAATTATTGTAATTGATTCTCCTTCTTTCCTGTGTCATCAAAAATTGACATAGACTATCCATATCTTTAAAATTGAACAGCATCATAATCTCCTCTTAACTATTATCAAAATGTTGAATTATTAAGTTGACTATAAATTCTTCTGTGAAATTGCAATTTTAATACTGTGATGCACTATATATTTTCATGGCATATTTGTGGTGAGATGTTCCTCTATTGAAATTGAATTTTCCCCCTAACAATTCATCTTTTATTAACTTTTGTTGGGAAGATCCCCAGAAATAGCTCAAAAATTTATTTGAAAATTCATCAAAATTTGTCAATTCTTTCTCTTTATCAGTGAACCACAATAATGCTTCTTCCTGCAATTGACTTCTAATAACCTCTTTCATTTCTTTAAATGACAAATTTTCATATTTACTTTTTATGAATTCTATGAAAGGTACTGGATGTTGTCCTTTAATGTTTCCATAAAATATTAATTTATTTTCATTACCTATAGCTATAATTGGTCTTATTGATTCTTCTCTATTACTTAGGTTTCTCCATATCTTCTTTCCTGGTTTCTGTTGCTTCTTTCTTCATTCTTTCCAGTCCTTCGAACAATTCATTCATGTCCATCGGTGTTTGTCTTACTGGTTCTTCCATGATGGTGTCTCCTATTTCCTGCTGTACTTCTTCCACATTTTCCTCTGTAGTCTGTTCTGACTATCAGCTCTTTTTTGTTCTTCTTGTTTCCATTTTTCAGTAGACGACTGTAGACGATATATATATATATATATATATATATATATATATATATATATATATATATATATATATAAAATCAAAAATAAAAACTCTGCTTCACTTATAAAAATTAAAAGTAAATTTAGAAATAGAAGCCCTTAGACTTTTATCGGTCTGATAAAATCGATTAAAAACAAAAACAAACTGTATGAACAAATAAAAAATAACCCTTTCAATGACAATGTATCTAAGGATTTCAAAGAATATGAAAAACACTTAGATTATTCAATTTGAAAAAATCAAAAATTGTAAGAAACATCTCTGGAAATGCATCAAAGAGGCATATCAACTGAAAAAACGGAGATGAAAATCTTGAAAGACTCCAGAGGAAATACAATAACAAATAAAATAACTCCAGAAAAGGTTCACAAAGCGATTTTTAGTCCCAAATTTAAAAAAGCACCTGGGTATGACAACATATTCGCTGAAAGGCTGAGATGTAAAGCAAAAAATATAGGACTACCTTCTACTCATATTATTAATACTTGTATATAGAAGGCGGCTATTTTTTCTCGTTCATTTAAAGTAGCAGTTTTCTCCCCATTTTATAAAACAGGCGAAAAAAAAGATTAGTTGAAGATTGTAGGGTTATATCGATTATATCAAGCTTGGCTAAGGTTCTCTAAAAAAATATTGAAGGACAAATTGATAGCTAAAAGCATTGGAAAATATTGGAATTCGGAAAAATAATATATCTTCGTTAACTAGCTATTCAAATGAGAGGAAAGAACATGTTGAAATTGGAATTGAGAAGAGTACAATTGAAAAACTGAAACTTGGAGTTCCGCAAGGGACGATACTTTGGCCATTGCTATTCAAAATATTAATTGTGACTAGCATATTTATTCATATTTATGAATGACTTATTTCACTTACTCATCAGATGAAATATCATATTATCACTAAATATTCACCAAATCTGAAACATTATAACACTTTGAGCTTGTACCTCTCAGATGAGCATGTAGAGATAATGGGACAAGGAAGTATTAAATATCTGGGAATAGTTATTGATTGTCACCTCAGATGGGACGTATATGTAAAAAAATTATTTGGCAAAATAAGACGATTATCTGTAAAATTTCAAGCATGTTCACAATTTTGTAACTTTAATCAAATAAGAATACTCCACTATGCTATCGTTCAATCACTTCTGGCATACGTGATAATTGCTTGGGGTGGCCTTATCAACAACTATCCCAATAAACTGGATATTGACTAAAAACGGATCATAAAAATTATTCTCAAAAAAGGTTTCAGATATTTCTCAGACTGACCATATCAGTATAACTGTTAACATTCAGCAATTGTATTTCCAAACGATTTTACTGAAACTTTTTGATTCGAAATTGGAACAATTACACAACACAGAAAAATCCAGATTGTTAGTCATGAACCCACGACCACCTAAACTTCATTTGTTGATTAAATTACACAAAGATAACTAACTGTTTAGGTCGGTAATTTTATTTGTCGCAGCTCCTTCAGTTAAAATATTCGAAAAACTCATTCAAAACCACACTAATTTCAAATCAAAATTCAGTTTGAAGAATGCATACCAATGATCAATGAAATTGAAGATGTTATGCTCCCGGAAAATTCCAAATTGATTTCATTCGATGTGAAGAATCTGTTTCCCAGTATCCCTCCGAATGAAACGATTACTTTTGTAGAGAATCTATTGGACGAATTTTTTACTCATCCCGCAAAGGTCTCATAATGGAAAAACCAGTTAGTCCGATTCTGGCAGATTTTTCCATGAACGATTTGGAGCGAAAAATACACAGTAACTCACTGGTAAGAAGTTTCGTGTATTGGTATAGATATGTAGATGATTTCCTGATATGCGTCACAGGAACAATTAACATGATTTTTCAGTTTATCGTAAACCAGCACACCCAGATATTATCATTCATAATTCGTCCTCCCACCCATACCAGCACAAAGTAGCAGCATTCAACAGTATGATCAACATACTGATAAATTTTTCCTTTTCAGATGCGAATTTCAATAAAGAACTGAACATAATAAAAAAAATAGCCGTCAACAATGATTACGACAGTAGTCTAATACATTCTCTATTATCACAAAAGTTATACTACCAAGCTGTGAAGGAAGTTTACCCAATTCGAAGAGTTGAGGATAAAAGTTATAGAACCTCAACCCACTTAGACCAACTGTCTACGAATATTTCAAATTTTCTGCACAACAAAGGTGTAAAATATTGATTTCAAAACCAACAACAACTTAGGCATGCACATTAAGAATGATAAAAGTTCAGTTTTAGAAAAATCGGGAGTGTAAAAATCATCATGTGGGTCATGTCCGATATTTTATATAGGTCAAACTGAAAGAACGTTCAAAGCCAGCATAAAGGAACACAAATAGTTATCAGAATGTAAAAATAAACTCCACATATGCCACTCTTTCAATCACAGAGGATTATGAGTTCAATCATGAATTCAAGTCTCTCAATTTCCAGAATAAAGTTCAAAACTTAAGTTGGAGAGTATGGAAATAGATAAATTTAAAAACTATTAATATTATGAACGATGAAAGTGAACTGAATAATTCGCCATTATTAAATCTGTTTATTTCCAGGCTAAAAAAGTTAAGTATAATTACGGGATTTTCGGAAATTCAATTTATTCATATACATAATGAATTTATACCTGACCTTTTCAGGAAGAGTCGTTCATTAGAAAGTAGGCAAACAAGTAGGTAATATCTTAGAGTATAAAATTATTGTAATTCAGAATTAACACTTGAGAAAGCTATTGTATAGCGATTTTCGTCAAGTATCGGCCAGTTCTATTCTATTACATAGAAATGGTACACCAGGTAAGACATGTCCAACATACATTAATTATTTCTGAAATGAATGAAATTATAGGACAAAGATGCTGATGCTGTATACTCCTTTAATTGATACAAAACAAGAATTGAACAATGGATTTGTACTCACGACCTCTCATACATACATCAAATCATCGATCTCAAAAATAAATGAAAATTACACAGGCCAACAAAAAAAATGTTTTCGAAAACTTTGTTTACAATAGCTGATTTTTATAGAGTTTTGTGTGCTGAATCCTAATCTGGTCTTAGTTTTTTGTATCACCCATAGTTTTTGAGAAATTGATATTTTTATATAATTTGAAATCTGTACGGTATATGGTAAAATTAATGGAACACTATGTTAAATCACTATCATGGTTTTTATTCACAGTAGTTTACTTGAAATGATGATACAGTGTTTTTTTTTGGGAAAGAAACTTTTTGGCTTTCTACTACTCCATCATGATAGAAAAAAAGGAATGAGGGAATCTTCCAAAGAAAGGAAAGAAGTAATCAATTTTAAAACAAGTAACTCTATACATGCATGTGTAGATCATACAAAAAAGTAACTTTTAGACACAAACTGAAAGAAAGTCCTCCTGAAACAGCTACTTTCATATAAACATTGAATAACACGAAAGAAAAAAATTATTTCGAAACAAATATTTCTATATGAACACTGATATACAGAAGATACTTTTCTCTACTCAATTTGTATTTCAAACATTCGTTATGGAATGAAAATCAGATATTATTCACATGAGTTCTACTTTGAATGAATGGTAATAAATTGCACTTACATGGAACACTGTCACCCTCACTGGTATACACCGATGTTTCGCCTTAAGACACTTGCCCCAAGGCTCTTCAGTACCAAAACATTATAGAAAATACACACAATTCATTCATGAATTACGATTTTTGAATGTCACGGAATAAGCTTGATCTGCTTATGTCATCGATGATATCGTAATGACATTCATTCACCTATTTGATTTAATCCCAGCCAAGAGGAACGGTAGTCTCCCATCATGTTGGTGTTCCAGCGGCCCTGGTAACGTTTTTTCATCAATTCAATATCTTGGAGAAAACGCTCACCCTGCTCCTCACTAACATCTCCCAAATTTTTCGAGAAGTAATCAAGATGACTGTTCAAGAAGTGGACTTTCAGGCTCATCAAACATCCTAGTTTCTTGAAATTCGTTAGCATGTTAGCTACAATGGTGCGATATTCTGGGTCTTTTGCATTTCCTAAGAATTTTGTAACAACTTGCTTGAATGATACCCATGCTTCTTTCTCATGTATGGTCATTGTGGTTTCAAACTTTACGTCGAATATCATTTTTTGAATGTCAGGACCTACAACGACACCTTCTTCAAGTTTAGCCTCTGAGAGGTTTGGAAATTTCTAACAGAGATACTTGAAACAAGGTCCATCTTTAGGCAATGCCTTCACAAACTGTTTCTTGATGCCAAATATAGAGGTGGTAAGAGAATGTTTCTAGAATCTACAATGTTTTTGCGGAGAATGTTCTTCTCGCCGGATTTTAAAGACTCCCTCACAGGCCAGTTCTTTCTGCACCAATGTTGATCCATTGTTCTTCTGTTCTATTCACACAAAAACATAGTAATTTGATGAAACCGCCTTGCTGACCAAGAAGCATGCATGTTACTTTCAAGTCACCACATATCATCCAACCATGAGCCGAATAACCAATTTTATTCAACACTATTTCAAGGTTTTCATAGGTCTCTTTCATATGTATAGAATGGCCAACAGGTATAGATGCATAAGTGCTACTATTGTTTAATAAAACAGCTTTTAAACTAGTTATGGAAGAATCAATAAACAACATCCAGTCTTCTTTTTTGTATTCAACACCAAACTCTTTGATCAGACCTGGAATGTCTGAGCAGTACACTAGATCACCTTCTTGTTCGAAAATTTTTGAAAATTGCTGCTCTCTCTTTCTATACACATATAAGCGAGAAGAAATGAGTATACTAGAGAAAACTATAAATGAACTCTCAACTGACGGAAACCTGAAAGACAATTACATAGAAAAACTAAGGAAGGAGAAGGAATTCATAATGGAGGAAGCTATGAGGACAGAATCGGAAATGAATGATACCTATACTTCATCAACAAAAGAATATTATCAGTGAAATGTAATTGAAATCGAAGCTCTCAAGTTAAAAATAGCCAAGTCGCAAAAAATGACCAACTGTACTGGAACACAAACAGAACACAATGTGAAACAAATAACCCAGTCAACATCTACTGATCTCCTGCTCTCGAATGAAATAGTCCAGATGAGGAGTCAATCTATAACAAACATACAGTCAAATGAATTATGTGAACATATTTCTACCAGCTGCTACGACCAGGAACCTGAGGAATATGAAATTACTGATAATGAAAATCAGATGGTACAATCACTACTAAGCGGAAACAACAGCAAGGAGAAAGAAGACTTCACCGATCAGAATCATGTCAATCCCCCAAAAAAATGTACTTCTGTGGAGACCATTATGCGACAGGGTTTCCCAAGGTTATTACCAAGATTGTGGATACATCCACGTATGCTATAAATGTGAAAATGAAAAACAATATTGAACTTTGTACGTTGACAAAAAATTTATTCTATGACACGGTCAGTTATGGTCAGGAAGATATAATCATCCTTATGTTCAATACAAAAAACGTAAGCAATAGTAAAACTTCACACTTGTTTCTGAAGAATATTTTGAGTCTTGGAAGGTCTTCAAATCTGATTACTGTCTCAAAATGCAACAGTTTTCACGACAAAAATATTAATAGACTAATTTTGAATCGAATAAAAGCATTCGCGCGCGACAAAAAACACAAAAAACAGTAAATTTGAACTATTGGAGAAAATGAAGAGAGTTCTTGAATGCATATCTCGTAATCAGCAAAATATTGTCTTGAAAACTGTAGTAACAACTGAATTAGCTATCACTGAACCGGTATATTCTTCTGCTACAGAGTCATCAAATTCTTTTTTAGACGAAGTTCTGACTCCCAGAACAGAGTATTAAATATTTACCCAACTCACGTGATACAGAGCATGATAATGATTACAATGTAAATAATCACGTAACATTTGTCTATAACTCTAACACAGGGAGCTATGGGCGTAAAACTAATTAAAAAAAATAAGTTTATTTGTTTCCCTCATAAAAACATTCAATGTATCAGCAACAAAATTGTACTTATAGATGAGATATTTAATGGAGATGAAACTTGTGATTTTCTTCTCATTACGGAACATTGGCTAAATGCTGAACAATTGGAAATTTTCAAATTGAAAAACTTTGATCTGTGTTCCTATTATTCTAGGAGCACTAGGATACATGGGGGTTGCTATATATAAAAAGAACACTCTTATCGAAAACATTTGTGAGTTGAACCTGTCCAACTTTTGTAAAGAGGTACTCTAGGAGTTTGTGGAATGAAGTTAATCACTCGAAGCATAATTTGTATTGTCTTATATAGACCACCTAAAGAATTTTTGTTATTATTCAATGGAATTCTGTCTATCATAAATAATGAAATAACAACACTAGTTATTGGTGGAGATTTTAATATCAATTTTATGGTTGATAATACTAATTTAACACTATTGGAAGACTTGCTTTCCTCTTATAAAATTGATATTAGTTTGAGAATACCAACAAGAGTGAATGCAAAATCTTTGACATGTATCGATAATTTCCTAATTAAGACAAATTACCTCTACGATGTAGCAGTAATAGGCCTACATTTGTCTGACCATTACTCACAATTCTTGAAAATCGCTTACAATTCACAAAATGAAGCCAGCAATGAAACAGACAAAAAAAATTCATCGTCGGGATTTCTGTGATGATAATATAATGAGATTTCGAAATTACTTGCAGTGTGAAGACTGGAACGAAGTATTTGTGCAGCAGTGTCCTAACTTGGCATATGATCTCTTTGCACAACTTCTAACTTATTATTTTGAAATATCTTTCCCATCAAGAAAGGTATCGACTGGACCATTGAGGAAGAAATCTAATTCAAAAATAGCGGTGTCTCCCGAGCTAGAAAAAGAATAGAGTTTCACTGTTCGATAGGCTAGCAAATTATGATGACAATTATAATGAAATTTGTAGGAAGGTTAACAAGGAATACAGAGAAGAACTACAATCTATGAATAGGAAATATAATGATGAATTGGTTATCAATGCACACAACAAGTCTAAAGCAACCTGGAGAATCATCAATGACGTACAAAAGAAACAATCCAAAAAACATGAACTGATTTTAGTTGAAAACGGTATACAATATACAGGTAAAATACTAGCGGAAAAATTCAATGCCCACTTTACGAAGCCGCTATCGGAAAATTTCTCAATAGATACCGGATTTCTTGATAATAACATCCTCCTCAATTCCCCACTTTTTTGTGTCTCCCATCACTGAGAGGGAATTGATACAGTTAATGAATAGACTGAAAAACACAAATGCATGCGGAACAGACCAATTATCAAACAGGTTTATTAAATGTTGCTCCTCTGATCTATGTACTGTACTCACCTTTTTAATAAATATATCAACAGAAGAAGGCATTTTTCCAAATAATCTGAAATTAGCCAGGGTGACGCCTATACAGGGTGTCCCAGACTTCCTCTTTTCCTCTCGGGAATGTATAGATGGGGTCAAAATATCACCAGTACTTCATATAACTTTTTTTCCTAAAAGTCTTCATAACCAAGTTACGGGCCCTCGAAGTTACAAAATGAAAAATGTTTTTCTTTGATAACTTTTCAAGTGAATATTCAAAATCATCCAAATTTTGGTAATTGACTAAACAAATGAATTCCGTCGATGAGCTTTCATGCAGGAGTCAGTTGTTTTGCTACAAAGTCAGGAACGGACTACCCCCGATGGTCCACACCCCAAAACTTTGAAATGACAGATATTTTTCAATATTTTTCAACAAAATAAGGTTACTTGGACAATTTTATGAATAAAAGTACTCGTGTGGAAAGTCGATCGGAGCAACGAGTCTTGATAAAAATGTAGTTCTACTCGACATCAAACCCGCTCGTCCACCATTATATGAAATGAATAATTATCAAAGCAGAAATAATAATGATAACGTTAATTCAACAACATTTATAACAGGAATAATACAAAGTATGCTAAAGTGAAATCGTAAACAAAAAGTACAGTAACTATATGGAAGTTTAAGTCACAATTGTGATAGCAGATATTTTTTCAAAAGAAATATCAAGTTCTGTAGATTCGTGGTGTTTTTAAACTAACAAGCTACTCTACTATGAAATATCGAATTCATTCCATATTTTGTATGTACATAATACGTGTGGAGTAATCACGTTTCGTGTTGATCAGTTATCTGAATCTCATGAAACTCAACATTCGAATGTTTCAAATTCTTCTTCACAGCTAAACTGTTGAGGAGTTTCACTGATAATTATAATTTTATGAGAGAAATTCTTTAACACGAATCTAAATTTAGCTGAAATAACGCACATCGGAAAAAATATTTACTATACTAATAAAAAGCAAACGAATGAACTACAAAAACGGCTGCACATGATCAGGTGAAAAATATCCAGGAAATAATTATGTTCCATTTCTTTCACAGATGTTGACAAAAAAACCTTTTAGAAAGTTTTGATAAAAAATGAGAAACTGGAATGCGATTTTGTTTTGTTGAGTGGTGCGTTGTCATATGACTATAATTGTATTGTCAATATTCTATAGGATATTTTGAATTTTTTTGATATGGCCGAACAGTTTACATTCAATGAATATGCAGATATGCATGTATTTTATGGACGAGCATTTTGTAATGCTGCAGAAGCTCGTCGTGTGTATTCCGAGCATTTTCCCAATCGAACGGTACCGTCAAGAGAAACATTCGAGCGTGTCGATCGCAGCTTGAGGGAGACAGGTATGTAATAATTGATAATTAATTTAAGCACGTTGTTTTATTTCGATATTATTGTAGGTACAATTTTGCCAAAACGAGGTGGTGAGGGTGCTCCTAGGACTGTACGTACCGTTGTATTGGAGGAAAATATTTTGGAAGCCGTCGCTGATGATCCTTCAATGAGCATCAGAAGTCTATCAGAACAGTTCCATACATCCAAGTCCACTATTCATAGAATAATTAGGGAACAACTGCTCCACCCATTTCACATCCAGAAGGTACATGCCATGACACCTCAAGATTTTCCAGCACGACTGGAATATGCCAATTGGTTCATGGATAGGCAAAGAGAGGATATGACTTTTATTAATCGAGTTTTATTCACTGATGAAGCAGGTTTCAGTAGAGATGGGGTTATCAACTCTCATAATCTCCATATATGGGCCGAAGAAAATCCCCATGGGATATTGCAAACCAAACACCAACGGAAATTCAACGTGAATGTTTGGGCTGGTATCATAGGAAACCATCTTATAGGACCATTCGTTCTACAGGACCGATTGAATGGAGAACGTTATTTGGAATTCATTCAGAACGATTTGAATGGACTTTTGGAACATGTTCCATTGCAAACCCGAAGAGATATGTGGTTTATGCATGATGGCGCTCCTCCTCATTTTAGTTTGATTGTGCGTGACCAACTGAACCATATTTTCCACAATAGATGGATTGGTAGAGGTGGGCCATATTCATGGCCATCGCGGTCTCCGGATTTAAATCCATTGGATTTTTTTCTGTGGGGGCATCTAAAATGCCTTGTTTACGCTACACCTATTCACACAAGAGATGCATTGTTGAATAGAATAACATTACATTATATGAAGCCATACGAAACGACCCTGGAATGCTATTTCAAGTACAGAGAGGGTGTCTTCGCAGACTAAGAAAATGTATAGAGACAGAAGGTGGTCATATCGAGCAGTTTCTGTAGCGGATTTTTCATTTCTGTTTGCTCTTGAGGCTCTTGAGTTTCGTTAGTTAAACGTGTTTGCATTATAAAAATTCGTTATGAACATTTTACCTATCATTTCCATTTTTCTTAAAAACTAATATTTTCGAATAATGGTAGACATCTCAGGATAAATGTTGTTGAATTAACGTTATCATTATTATTTCTGCTTTGATAATTATTCATTTCAAATAATGGTGGACGAGCGGGTTTGATGTCGTCGAGTGAAACTACATTTTTATCAAGACTCGTTGCTCCGATCGACTTTCCACACGAGTACTTTTATTCATAAAATTGTCCAAGTAACCTTATTTTGTTGAAAAATATTGAAAAATATCTGTCATTTCAAAGTTTTGGGGTGTGGACCATCGGGGGTAGTCCGTTCCTGACTTTGTAGCAAAACAACTGACTCCTGCATGAAAGCTCATCGAAGGAATTCATTTGTTTAGTCAATTACCAAAATTTGAATGATTTTGAATATTCACTTGAAAAGTTATCAAAGAAAAACATTTTTCATTTTGTAACTTCGAGGACCCGTTACTTGGTAACGAAGGATTTTAGGAAAAAAAGTTATATGAAGTACTGGTGATATTTTGACCCCATCTATACATTCCCGAGAGGAAAAGAGGAAGTCCAGGGACACCCTGTATATAAAAAAGGGAATAAAAATTATTTGAATAACTACAGAGCAATCAGTATTCTTTCTAGCATTTCTAAACTATATGAAATGAATCGAAAAGAGCAGTTGAATGGTTATTTTACTGCGATGAAATTATTATCACAATCACAACATGGTTTCACGATTAACAAAAGCACTGATGCAGCTCTCTGCGACTTTCATAGTCGCATAATAACGGCCTTGGGAAAAAAAATATGTTCTAGGATTGTTCATTGATTTTTTCACGTGCGTTTGATTGTGATAATCACAGCCTCTTGGTGGAAAAACTCTCGAGATATGGGGTGAGAAGATTGCCACTCAATTTATTGACCTCCTATCTTAAAAATAGGAGACAAATAGTGAAAATTGGGGAGAATATAAGTTCTGAGAAACACATTGCTGATGGTGTGCCTCAGGGATCCATTTTGGGACCTTTTCTGTATTTAGTATTTGCAAACGATCTATGTATTAGTGTATCTAAATGGAAATTCTGCCACTCACTGTATATGTTACGCTGATGACACGAATATACTGGTCATTGAAGATGACCTAAACACTGTTATGAATACAGCTGAAAACACTTTAAGTAGAGTTATCACTTGGTGTGAAAAAAAACAACTTGATAATGAATAAAACAAAAACTAGTATGTTGCAATTCACGCTAGGACGACAACACCATGAGGTGAGTCTATTCCAGAATCCCGAATTACAATTGGATCTCACAACAACAACTAAATTGTTAGGAGTTACCTTCGATAACAACTTGCAATGGAAGCCGCAAGTAGATAATTTGTGTAAAAAGCTCAGCAATTCCTGTTATTCTCTCAGGTATCTCTCCACTCACTGCAGTCAAGAGATTCTACTTACGCTTTATTATGCGAATTTTAATTCTCACCTCAGGTATGGAATACTGAACTGGGGCACAAGCTCCTCTGTGTATCAAGTGTTCATGATACAGAAGTATGCAGTAAGGATCATTGCTGAGTTAGGAATTAGGGAGTCATGTAAGGGAGCATTTCAGAATTCAAAAATATTAACAGTTGCAGGAATATACATACTTGTGGCAGGTACATATGTATACCGCAATAAAAACAAATTGGCTGCCAACAGACTCTCACATACCCATTTGACACGAAATGGCCACTTATTCCTACCCAGTCAACATCTAACTGCTCTCTACCAAAAAAAATTGACTGTCAGGGATGCAAACTGTATAGCAAACTCCCCGACGACATTGAAGTTTCAGGAAATGTCCATATTTTCAAAAGAAAAGTTAGGCCACTCTTATTGTCAAAAAACTGCTACACTGTTGAGGAGTTTCAACCATAACATTATTTCCATCTGAGGTGTACGGTTTATTTAATATACACTTTTTTATTTATACAAACGTAGAATTAGGAACTTTAATATATTTTATATTATTTTTAGTAATTGGTTGTGACGTGGATGTCTTATACACATCCAGAGATATTTAATTATTCTAGACATTCAAAATGTATATACATTTTCTATATCATTTCTCTACTTGAATTTACTGACGTTTTTGGCTTTTCTATTTGCATTATCACAATGTTGATGTGCAAACTAATTTGTGGAAATGAATAAATTATTATATAAGTGTTGGTTAAATTTATTTTGTAGTAAACGAAATACCGTGAAATTCAATTGTTATTATCTGGAATGCCACCACATAATCTTCGATTGAAGATTGGTTCCCCTATTATTCTCTTACGAAATTTTAATCTACCTCAATTATGCAATGGTACGCGTTTGGTCATCAAAGAGATCACAGGAAATTGTGCACCGATCAGTTCTGAATTAAATTGAAATCAAAATAATAAATTCAAAATAATAAATATCATTGTTAAAAATTTAAGTCTATCTGTCCTACCTACCTCATTCATAAGTGTAAGTGTTACATATTATTTACTCACAACTTTGTAATATACTCATTTGTTACAAAATTGAATAAAAATAATAATAAACTTCAAAATCAATTCTTTTGTATTGATTTTTGCTAAATATCAACTGTACGAAAATTTTAATCAATCGTCTTCAAAGTCCTTCCCCTTCAAATCCCAATCCAGTGGATTTTTATACCAGCTTTAACGTTTCCGTCTTCATTCGTAAACAATAATTTCATTGTACTAAGGGATTACGGTAGTAGAAAGTCTGTCATGGCAGGCGCTATATTTATTTACAAATGGCGTCTATGTAAAGTCAAGTCAAAAACGTTCATTGATCTTTTTGAAAAATGATTACAAAACATGTTGTTTAAGTGTGTTTTGTGTGGGGCCTTGCTGTAGGCTTATGCCTCTTCAGGGTAGTGGGTTGTGTGTGTTGTGTTATGTAGTGGTGTGTAGTGTTGTGTTGTTTTGTGTATTGATGTCTAGTGTTGTGTTGTTTTGTGTTCCTCTTCTTCTTGTTTTTTCAGTTGTTCCGGTAGGGTGGCCCGGGTCAGTAGCAGTGGTCATTGGTATTTTGGTACGGGTTGTTAGGCCGGGGCTGATGGGGGTGAATAATTTCTGATTTCGGCTTTTTCCAGCTGTCCGCTATCTGATTCCCAGTGGGAATTTCTCTAGTCTATGTAAAAAAGCATGGTGGTCCCCGTGACTGATGTTCTCCTACCATTCCTCTCAAATAGTTTACTACTTATATTACTTATATTACATTATATAAAAAAAACCTTAGCCACAGCAACGCGTGGCCGGGTCTGCTAGTTTCAATATATAATCTGGGAGCTCTTCATAGCGCAGATCCATTCTGATTTATGCCCCATGGCCGGTCCAAATGTCTTTCGTGATGTTCAGAAAATCAACTTCATTTCATGTAAATTTCATTATCATTTTCTATATTATTATTATTACCTCTTCAGTTACCACTTCAGTAATTTGTTATATAAAAAAGAACCAGATTATTCAGTATTTTTTAGAATGAGCTTTTTTTATACAGCAGGTATTCAAGTAATTGTTTTTCTCGAACGATACTTTTTTTCGAAAGTGAATAACAATTTATATAAATAAACAGGGTTATATTTTTAAGAGTAACTAATTCTTGGGAAAGAAAATTTTTGGCTCTCTACTACTCCATCTTCATACAATAAAAATGTGGGAATCTACCAAAGAAAGAAAGGAAGTAAGTAATCAAGTTTAAATTAAGTAACTCTCTACACGGATGTGTAGATCATGCAAAGAAGTAACTTTCAGACACAAACTGGAAGAAAAAGCCCTCCTGAAACAGCTACTTGAATTACACGAAAGAAAAATTCTTTCAAAACAAATACTTTTATATGAACACTGACTTATACAGAAGTTTATATTCCAAACATTCGTTATAGAATAAAATCTGATATCATCAACAGGAGTTCTACACAAAATGAATGGTAAAAAATTGCACTTACATGGAACACTGTCATTCTCACTGGTAGACATCGATGTTTCGCCGTAAGACACTTGCCTCAGGGCTCTTCAGTACCACTCTGTATAACATTATACGAAAAAACACACAATTAATTCATGAATTACGATTTTTTTCATAAATAATTCAACGAAATCGACGGGATCTGTTTGATGGTGTAACAGTAATGTCTATTTTTATAATACAAATGAAAGATTCGCCTGATCGTTTTTGCAAGAAAAATTTACACAAATTTTAACATGACTGACTCGAGAAGAATGTTCTGCACAATAATCCAATACTCCTGAACATAAAATCAATAGTTACAAATGTCAGAATGTCATTTTTGTCGTTTTTCGAGAAAGGAGTTACAAAATATCTTTCGTGCAAATCAGTTTGTGATAACCTGAAGATTCATTCTTCACAATATCAATAATGAGATCATCCAGAATAAATAATCATCATAAGTGTATCGACAACAATAACAATATTGAATTTTCCAGAATATTGAAATCTCGGCTACTCAATAGATGAGATGTGTGACTACTGTTGCATTGTCCAGTAGAGAAAGTATCAAATGAACTCCCCCTTCACGTATACGATTCTTCCTCAGAAACCATGGTTACTATTCACATGGTTGGTACCATTTTCAATACGACTGAATGAAAAACATTCTCTTCTACCAAATGTTAAAGATTATATAAAATTGAGAAGGTCATTTCTTTCGGGTACCATTTACCATGCCTACGAGTCAATTTTGAAATGACGCTACACAACTGCCTTCGTATTCAGAATGAAAGTCAGAAGCCATCATGATATGCATTCATACCATTGGGAAATCAAGATGCACTTTAGGACGATCTTGAGGATATAGAAGATTAACACGATTTTTATTAGGTTCCAATGATTCTTCAGCAGTTCATAATGAAAGACCAATAATAACTAAAAAAAATGACTGTGAATGTATAGAATATCGATGAAGAAACAAACAAATCAAAATTGATTTTTATATTACAGTGGAAACAACAGATTCTCAAGTCAGTTTCTTTTTCAAAATGGACTTGCACTTCATGCACTCTAGGTTTCTTGAACATGTAAAGAAATACCTACTGAATAAACAAAAACTCACAGATTCCGTCTGAGTGTTTTCAACAATTCAACCATTACCGTATAAACATTTTCCTCGCAGTTAAGATATATACCACTGATGGTGTCTACTGCAATAACAGAATTAACAGCCTGGATTCTGTTCAATCTATTTGTGACTTCGACCGTGAAAGCTTATATTCTTATTAAGGTTGTTTCAAAAATTTTGGCCGTTTTAATGTCATGTATTTTGTAGCTCCATAGCTTAATAAATATTTATTCTCGTGTACATTGATGCTGTTAATTTTTTTCCAAAATTGAAATTTTTTGCATTTTTTCAGCTCATTAAATGAATGCACTGTTCGAACTTTTTTGCGAAATATTGTTACGGAGATTTCAGCCTCGAAGATGGGCCCCGAAGTGGTCGACCTACAGTAATCCAGTCTGGTGGAGACTGACCCATCACAAATGATGCGTGGGATTGCCGAAGAACTAGACGTCAGTTCTCATGCCATTTTTGAAAGTTCGAAACTCATTGGAAAGGCTAAAAAGCTCAAAAATTGGGGGCTCCACGATTTGAACGATGAGGTCTGTTCTTCTTTGCTTTTAGGCAATCAAAACGATCCTTTTTCGGATCTTATCGTCACGTGTGATACAAAGTGGATTCTCTATGACAACAGGAGACGTTCAAGCACTGTACCCAGACACTTTCCTAAGGCAAAAACACACCAATAAAAGACCATGGTTACTGTATGGTGGTCAGCGGCTGGTGTGATCCACTATACATTTCTGCATCTGAGCCAAACCATCACAACAGAGTCATATTGTGAGAAAATCGACGAATGTATCAAAAATTGTGTCAGCAGCTGCCGGAAATGGCCGTCTGAAAATTGAACGAATTGATTGTTGAAGTTCTGCCTCACCCATCATACTCCCCAGAGCTCTCGCCAACCAATTACTATCTTTTCAAGCACTTCGTTAACTTTCCCGCCGGTAGAACTATCGCCAATCATTATCAGGCAAACGGGGATTTCGTCGACTTTATCGAATCCCGAGCATACAATTATGCTGACAGAATTAATCGACTCGTGTTACGTTTACAAAAGTGGCGTCACAAAAGTGACGCTTATTTCAATTTATTTGAACAAGTATTCACTGAGATATTACAGTTCAAATTATTTCATCTCTCGGGCCTTCAAATGACCGTTTAACTTCATTTGTATCTTCACTTTCTTCAATAGTGTTGATATAATTTCAAGTTCAGTATCTCTCAATGATTTTTTTGGTTCTCACTAGAGAAAACCGGTATATCCTCACTTATTATTGCCTTTCCCAATTTTATTAATAGAGATGTTTGTTTATTATTTCGTTATTCGCCTCCGATAAGCATAAATGGATATGAATTATCTCACTGCATTATTTTCTACGTCTCCACCTCACAATTTCATGTAAATCAAAATCAGTCTGATGACTGTATTGAGGAGAGACACAGGCGTACTGAGAAAATCAACCTTCTGAAATAAAATTTGAAATATTTGTCTCTCCAAATATTCCTTTACAGTTAAATCTTAGTAAATGCCCGCCACAAAGTAACTTTCCCGGCTAATACAATGATGGACATTGAATTTTTCAGGGTGTTCCTAACTACGGTACGAAACTCCAGAGGGTGATTCGTTTGGTCTGTTAAAAAAAAATCTCATGAACATATATCCGGAGTTGCTTCGTTTCTGAATTACAGGGCGTTGAAGTTTTAAAAAACCGTATTTATAAAATATAAATATCCTCACACCGATCCGGTTGAAATTTGCTATAGTTATTTGAAGTAATACAGCGCTTATTTAGCCCTAACTAGATTGAAATTATTAGGTCCAGTGGAGTCTCAGTGGGCCCACAGTCAACGATTGTTGTAGTTTTTCACTTTTTTAAGTTGATCAACTATAAATACATCTTTTTCGTCGCTTGTGTTTTCTTCATATCTGGCTTTATTTTCGAGAAAAAAAATTGAAGCCACTTTGCATATCATACACACCTGCATTAGAGACCAGCTGTCAGTGATAGTGTTGTCATATCAGTGAGAGTCGGAGTTGTCAATTAACAGTGATTTCATCATGAATAATTTTACGAATGCTGAAATGGCTGACAGATATCTTAACAAAGTATTTTCATGTGCTTGAACATTTAGAACGCCACCTGCAAGATTATGTTAAACTGGGAGTTTTAATAAGAAGTGGTAGTTCTGATTGATTCAGCCGTTACATGATAAAGATCCATAGTAATTTCATAAACTACACAAACAAGTTCAATAATGGTGATCTATTCAAATCCAGTTGGTCATTCATTAGAGTGTTTAAATTTTTAAGGTTATTAATTTGCATTGCTTCCAAATGATTCAATTTCAAACCTTTATTTTCTATGTGAAAAATTTCAAACTCTTCATTAATGATATGATTTTCTTCTAAAAGATGATTTGATTGAATTGAAGGGGTTATATTTCTAGGAGTGACTAATTTTTGTAAGTAAGTAACTGAAAGTTACTTCTTTTGCATTATCTACACATCCATGTATAGAGTTACTTATTTTAAAATTGATTACTTCCTTCCTTTCTTTGGAAGATTCCCACATTTGTTTGTATCAAGATGGAGTATTAGAAAGCCAAAAACTTCCTTTCCCATGATTTGAATATGTTGAACTTGTTTTCTTATTTACATAGCTCATATGATGATCCTGGATTCGATTCCTAAATGTTCTGCCAGTTTGACCAATATCTGTAGAGTATGGAGGATGGGTGTAGACCCACAGCACTTAGGCCACATGTGATCCATTGTACATGTACAATGAGATTTCGCCCAGTTCCCCAACGGGGTTCGTTCGTAACCGCATATCACCCTGCGGCCATTCAGCTGTCGGCACGATTCCTTTCACCTTTGTTTGGGTAGGCTGGTCCAAGGTGGCATGTTTTGCAAAGGCTTTTGGGGAGTTTTAGTTCCCCTCACCCTACTTATTTCTGCCACTGACCAGGAGTCCGGCGACCCCGTCCGTAAGGCCACATTGGCTTCCCGGATAGGGCCTCCAGTCCCCTGACCGTCCCCCTATCCGCCACCTGGGGACGCGCCCGATAGGTAGCCCAACCCACGGGTTGACCAATATATATCTAAGACATCAAGCAAATTGCAGTAAATAATGGGTTCAAAGCCGAATTAATAAACAAAATACTTTCCAAAAAAGTCTACGCAAAAGCTATTCGAGACGTTTTTTCTATTGATGAGTTAGATAATCTGAATTATAGAGCTTTAACGTATTTTGGACAAACAACGGAAAAAGTGGCTTCATTTTTTAGTAAACTAGATATTAAACTTGCATTTAGAACAAGTAATACGATGGGAAAGCTAGTTCAAAATAATAAAGATAAAACATTCAAATTTAAGAAATCAGGAGTATATAAATTAAAGTATGGAACGTGTCCTAAGGTATATATTGGTAAAACTAGCAGAAGATTCAGGAATCGAATCCAGGAACAGCATATGAGCTATGTAAATAAAACAATAAGTTTAGAATATTCTAATCATCTTTTAGAAGAAAATCATATCTTTAACGAAGAGTTCGAAATTTCAAACATGGAAAATAAAGGTTTGAAACTGAATCATTTGGAAGCAATGGACATTAATAAACTTAAAAATTCAAACATTCTGATGAATTCCCAATTAGATTTGAATTTGAAGTGAGGTGGTAATATGCTTCAGGTGATCATAATTAACCTTTCGGTTGTGACGTGTTGCCGTAGGCCACGAGTGGTGACTTCGGTCTACCACACCGATCAAGTTTCATCGTCTATATAACGTCATAAATTGTATAAACTATAGGATTTTAATGAAGTTGAACTTTTATTGACTTTTTCTTCAAGTATGAAAAAAACATGAAGGAGTGAATACTTATAAATAACAAATTGGAACATTCTAAAGCCTACGTATTATAATTGCGATGCACCCATTCAAAGGTTAAACTCAGTCTTTGGCTTCTTCTTGACTGGAACATTCCATAGAGAAGATAGTCACGTGTTCCAAACATAGAAATTTATTGCAGTCTTGACAGCGGTATTTATTCCTTCTGTTCTTCTTTGAACTACAGTTAAAACATCTTCCTTCCGAAAATATTTTCCGTGTTGCGATTTGCCTCTGCTACTTCTAATTTACAAATCTGACATATTCGAACTCTAAGAGGTCTTGGTAAATTTTGAGACATTGCACGGATTTTCAAATGTGGTTCAATCAGACACAACGCAAGATTTTCGAGAAATTGGCGTCTAACTACTCTGCTCTGGGGTTCATTTGCACAAAAGATAACTTGCGAATTGATTCCAGATAAATTTAGCAAACTGTAAAAAATTACCATTTGCCATATTCGAGTTGCTCTTGGAGTGTTATAAGATGCACATAATTTGTCCACTACGTCAACTCCCCCTTTAGTACGATTATAGTCAATAATTATATCTGGTTTTGAACTATTCCCATCGATTTTATCGTCACTGAGGCAAGTGGAGATCAAAAGAACATTTTTCTTCTTTTTTGGTACATAGGAAACGAGAGTACAATCTTTTCTAAAACCGAACATACTGAAACCAATTGGACGATTTTTTCCTTGAACAAATTCAGGCAGTATCTCCTTTTTGTTTTTTCGTATAGTTCCAATTGTTGTTAGGTTCCGTTGTATAAGTTTTTCAGCTAGAGGAATACTTGTGAACCAATTATCGGTTGTAATATTCCGACCAGACCCGTGAATTGGTTCACACAACCTATCGACTACAGAAAGTGTCGATGTATTTTGAGCAAATGGACCATCTGGTTGAGTGCCAACATATACTTCTAAATTAGAGGTATAAAATGTTTTTGAATCGCAAAGTGCAAAAATTTTAATCCCATATTTATTGGGTTTATTTGGCATGTACTGCTGAAAAGAACAGCGTCCACGAAAAGCCTCAAGTTTTTCATCAATTGTAACATCTTGTGACAGATTATAATTTCGTTTACAGTTATCAATAAATTTGTTGATGAAACAAGCTCTTGACAAATTAGCCCCAATTTGTCAAGAGCTTGTTTCTCTGCCCTTGTTTCTAAATCATCAAATCTGATATAGCGCAAAAGAATACGAAATCGTTGGAGTGACATAGTCAATCGATATATTTCAGCAGAGGTATCATCAGTTTTGAATAAGTCTTCTGTGTTCAAATTATTATTCTTCTTCACTCCACTGAATAAGAGCAGTCCTAAAAGTGCCTCTATCTCTTCTCTGGTGGTAGGTCTTGTATATGTTGCTTGGTTATATTTATGTGATACGCTCTCTAAATAAGAATTGGTATTAGTAACTATAATGTTTATCATATCTTTTATCATATCTTTCATTCTTATTATATTCTTAGAGGGAGTTTTCACATTTTGGTTCGGCATGTGCTTGTTCCATTTAGTAACTTTATATTTACCAGTAAACGTTGGTTCTTGGATTATCTTCCTTTTTTGAGGAAGCTGTTCTTCTTCCTCTTCTGACTGTTCTTCTTCCTCTTCTTCACTCTCTAGCTCTTGTTCTGTGTCGCTGTTATTCTTCTCTTCTTCCAAACGATCTTCCATATCTTCTTCCTCGTCATCGTACTTCTCTTCAACAATATCCTCAACAGTTAATTCCATGAGGGCCATCAGCCGTTCTTGTTCACGCTCATAATCACCCATTTTCTTCAAATAATTTAAATATATTGAGTTATGAACTATAATTTTCATTATCTTCTATCATACTTACAGAAGTTTGCGAATTAATATATTTTTCTTCAATAACAATTCCCTAACCGCAACAGTGACTTCGGTTTACGACACCGAAACTTGACATAACCTGTTCATAAATTATTTTGACAACACACCACTTCGTCTTAGTATCTAACGGAACGTAACTGAGAGAAACATCTAAATATTATCCCCCACTCAAAAGTTATGAGTGACGCATCGGTATGAGAAACCGTACGTCACCACTGGAAGGTTAAAGAGGTACCCCAGGTAGAGGTTCAGGTAATTTGTTGGAGGTAGCCTCAATTATGGTTACCGGTAGTATATAAATATTCGTGTAAAAAGCAACTTGTAGTATTCAAATCACTATTAGCGAAACAAGTATATCGTGATATACTTTTCAAATAAGGTTTGTGGAGATCAAATCGTGAGGTGTAGTTTATGAAATATATCCATAAGAACTTTTTTTCTTGAAACGACATAACAAATCACCCTTTGAGGTTTTGTACCGTAGTTAGGAAACACATTGTATCCATGCAAGTTACCTCACATAGGTTTCATTTGCAAATGTTTTTCGTTAATAGAGATATGATAACATAGCTCGAAACCGGTTTGTAGGTGATCTGCTCTATTGATTTCAGTGAAATTTTGCTGGTATATGAACAACAAGCATAAACATGTAAGATTATGGGTTGAAAGAAACTGAACTGAATATCAAATATATACTTCAGAAACTGATTAACAGTGTTCCTGTAGTTTACAGATATGGGAAAATATGCTGACGAAGAAGATTATCTCTGTGAGATAATTCGCATAAATGTTTGTCGAATATAATTCAATGCACATATTAGGAGTAGTTGTTTTCCGGCAGACATTTACCAGATCTTACTGTGCAGGAAGATTAGGAGAAATTAATATTTCGAATTTCATTTTGAAATATGTATTTTCACAATTTGGTATGAATTTTCACTAGAGGGTGCACTGTACTGCCCTTCTATAAGAAATGTTATTAAACCCATAATGAAAAATTCTTTGATAAGCAGCAATTGTCTCAACTGCAATAATGAAAGTCTTAATGGTGATAAGGTATGGGTGACCCCACCCAAATCTAGAGCCATCAAAATATGATGAAATGTTAGTGGTAATCTGGTAATTATTATTATCTGGTAAACCTACCTACAGGAGAAATTTCCTACTTCACTTTGTCATATTTCAAGAAAATAAGAAGAGAAATAGAAGAAAATGCAACCTAATTTCACTGTCTGTTCTCAAAATATATTTAATTATTCATCAATTTTGTTCCCTTCAAAGTAGTATCACTCAGATATGATATGCCAGCGTTATATCCAATCCTCGAAGCAGTTATGATATGCACATTTTCTCTTCAATTTTGGGAACAGGAAGAAGTCGCAAAGGGCCAAATTTGGTGAATAGGGTGGCTGAAGGTATTGCTTTTGACCAAAAAATTACGAACAAGCAATGACGAATGAGCAGGTGCATAATCGTAATGATAAAGCCATGAATTGCGCATAACTTCAAGATTATACTTCTTGTATCATGTGGCAAGAATTTATGATGGACTACGCCACGGTGATGAAAAAAACAGTGGGCAAAACTTTGACATCAATCGAACACGGCGTGCTTTTTTTGGTTTTGGCTTTCTTGAGCTTTTTTTGGTCTTGAATCTCGCCACTGGAGTGATTGAACTTTGGTTTCGATGTCATAACCATATACACATGATTTGTCACCAGTTATGACCCTTTTCAGCAAAACTGGATCGTCATTGACGTCATTCAACAATTCCTGAGCGATGTTCATGAGCCTTTTTTTTGGTCAAAATTCAACAATTTTGGAACGAACTTCGCTGCCATACGATTCATGCCCGTCCTTTACGAAAAAAATTCATGTTATGAGCCAACAGATACGCCAACATCCTTAGCAACTTCTCTAATAGTAATTCGACGATTCTCTATGACAGTTTTCTCCACTTTCTCAAAATTTTCATCGGTTGTTGATGTGCTGGATCATCCAGAGCGAACGATATAATTCTGTACCATTTGTAAACATTTATCTGACTCAGAGAAAAATCGAAATATTCAAAATGCCTGAATAACATAACTGAACTGGTAATCATGTACCCTTGCTCCTTGTTCACACTCATCTTCTATTAAAAAGATTATTTGATTTGGAAAGTATATACCGAACAAAAACGAACCATTGAAAGTGGCTCTTGAATCCAACAAACATGTTCATGCAATCACCAAATTCCAAAGCATACATAAACGTAACCTGGTATACACATAGCCTGAAATAGAACACAGATGAACGAACGTTCCCCACAACTGATTCAATATCCCCCGGAGCGTAGGGCAACACCGGTGTCTCGTTAATACCATAAGATACCGTAGATAGTAATATAGCTCTCTAAGGGCCGCGTTATGTCGATGTATATAGGCCTAGACCGGATATGGTAGACATGCTGATAGCAAGTGCATTAGGGTCTCGGGCGCCTCGCGGCAGGCCCTACACCTTGTGTCAGGAACCTCTATACCCATCACGTGACTGCGGTAGATCAAGGTGTTGAAGACACCATCTTGGCAAGCCATGATGAACCCCTCAGTTTCCGACTTCAGCCCACTCGACCTGAGGAAAGCAACAGTCAGGCGCTTTGATAAGCCAAGGTCTCCAATGTTATTGAAGAAGACCCCATCCATCGGCTTATCCTTGTATTTCCGCAGAAGTGAGGTTATCTCTGCGGCTTTCATATGAGCTTTTTGCTGAACGGATTCCAACTTGGTGACAGAGTTGTGATCACCCTGTTCAGTGTCAAAAACTAAACCGAGTTCATCCTAGTCCTAGTCTGAACGATCGATTTTCACTTGCTATCGTCCAACCCGTGTTAGGAATCACACGTTAAAAAAGACTTCGTTAATCCTTAGCTCGCACAAGTTTCTATTTCTGAGGGTTGTCTTTCGTTGGTGTGCGACATCTGGTTAACCGAAAAACAGATTTTAAACAGATTTCAATAGTCTTCTCCTTGCTATATTCAGCCATTCATGCTGATTCAGTTTGTAAGATATATTTTGTCACCTTCTCATTCCATATATGAGTCGCAAATACGAATTCTGCATCACTTCTATACGACGGACATCTTCGGCATCTGAACATGGACCATATACAGAGTCACAATAATTGAATAATTGAACCAAGCTAGCACTAAAGAATTACGGAGAATTGATTTCATTAGCATATATTTTCTGCAAGTTCATGAATAATATTTGACGAATATGACAGATATGGAATTTGACTCTCAGTGCATCATCCATAAATAGCATCTTTGTAAGATTTCTCGATTTTCGACGCATAATTTTATGTTTTTTATTTTTTTCTGTGGTTTCACTACCAAAATCTAAAACAGTGGTTTTATCTGCGTTCATCTTCGAACAGTGACATCTAGATGTAGTAATTAAGTTGGATATATCTTGGTTTATTTTTTCAAGCGTGAAAGTTTATGTTGCAATGTTTGACTGCATTTTCGAAGTCGAAAGTATAAAGTGTAAATAGCAAAGAGCAATAAATCAGTACTGGTTTAGTTTCTCCAGTATGGACAGTTTGAAAATAGTACGCATTCGTTTGAAGTGATCAGATATATGAGAAGCACATTTGGTATCTGTTCAACCAAAGTACAATTGAAAGCATATGGTGAGGTCTGAGAAAATGTTTAAAATACTCCTTTTCAAAGTATCATGGTTGTTAACCGGAAAGTGATTATGCTTCTAATGAACTCTTTCAACTCTGAGTTGATGCATGATATACACAACTAACTGCTCTAACCACTCTCAATAAGTTGTTGAATGGCAGCTTGTGTTTCCTCGTTTACTGAAACAAATTACTTTATTAGTACCTGTGTTAGTTTCAACAAGCAACCGACCAGTCAGACCAACATACTTAAATGATCGCGAATTTACTCAAAAATCAAAGAGCTCTGAACAAAATTTCAAAATGGGGGGCAAACCGCGAACACGTGTTTCTGGCTATCAACCTCATCTGCGCTATGCAGCCAAGTGCAAATATAGGCAACACCTTGTTGCCGAGAACAGAAAACTACACATATGAATTGATCACCTACAGGAGCCTAGCGCAAATAGGTATTGAACTGAAATGGCTTTCATGTTCCTGCCCATTACAACAAATATGTTATCAATATTATCATGTATTATTATTAGTCAAAATGCCCTCGTTTTCAAATGTTTTTTGAAATTAGTGAATAGAAATTGACTATAGTAAGTTGTAAAATAAGGTATATTAAGCATTGAATATGTAAAATTAGTTAGTAAAGACACGCCCGAAGAAGCCATTGTATGGCGAAACACGTGTTGCGTTTTTGTAAATTCGTTTAGTGAAAATCTCACAATGAAGTGTTTTTTGAATACGTTAGTTATGGATTTTCATCAAGTATCGGCCAATTCCATCATATATAGTAAGTTTCGTTTATTATTATCTACAATGGTTCCCATGATTCTGCCACTGCAAAAAATTATTTTTTGTTAAAAGCCGCACTTCATCGCCGTCTTTGAGTTTTATCATTTCATATTGAACCTGTTGATGCACCGATCGGTACGCGTATATAAATTCAAATTTTCATTTTACACAACTCAGTACTAATTCAAAATGCACATCATTCGCCAATTTTCTGGTTTAGTGTTGGTAACAATTTATTTTATTTTGGCAATTAGCAGTTTCAACGTAGCATTCTGTGGAAGTAAGTGTTGTATTTATAGACACAAGTCGCGAATGATGTTTTCACAATGATTTGTTGTTTGTAGTTTATAACATTTGTCTGCGTTATTACATTTCACAAACTATATCCATCGGAAATCATTCATAATTAAATAAAACAACAAATATAAGAATTTCTTCCTATCGACGTATTTTTGTAGATCAAATCAGGTGTTAAATTTGATTAAAATAATTCTTTTTGATTCGTAGTGTTATTACATATATATTACCCAAGTTTCAATGAATTTCTTTCATATTTCTTCAATCAAAAGTCATTTGAAAGAAAGAAATTTTTCGAGCAGCCTCAAGATATCTGTCTCAGTGTCTCAGATAATGGATTTCTTCAAAAGATTTCAGAAAAATTTGAGTTTTATTAGAAACTTTTTCAGCTTTCAACTACTCTATTTCAATCAGAAGAAACTCAAAATAATAATAATGAAAATTTTTTTTATGAATTTGAAGACCTCTGAAAATGGATGTAACTAGTTTTGACATATAAAAAGTCAATTTTCAATATTGTTGCAAATATATAATCCTTTTACTCTTTGTAATCAGTTAAGTAGTTATAAATACTCATAGGTTTTTTAGACTTTCCAATTATAATAGATTGTTTTCTGTTCTAGATTGTTTCCGTGATAGATCATTTCAGTTCCAAGAGAAAACTATGTTTATATATTATATATACTGGGTATTCGTTTATGGATCTGAATATTTAAGATCATAAGAAAATGAATATTTCGAAACATTCATTTCTCCCAACGTATCTACACAGTAGGTTCTGGTAAATGCCTGTCGGAAAACTACTTTCCCGGCTAGTACCAAGCTGGATATTGAATTATATCCGACACTTCAGTTGAAATCTCAATGAGATGAGTTTCGTTTGCTATTCAATAATTTTGCCTTATCTAAAAGTGTTGAAGGCTCAAATCTTCCCCCGTCTTCAAAAATGTAAGTTCACACATTATTTCTTTGACATCTGTCGAAAAATAAAAAGAATCAGTAGGTTCGATCCTCCGAAACGTTAGAATGAGAATTGTTTAATTTTTCAGTTTTTTTTCTTCAAGTTACTGATGAGTAGAACATTTTTATTTCTGAAAAATACTTTGAATTTATGCAGTAACTTATCATGGTGAAGTTTGCCCTTTCTACACTTGTATAAAATTAGTTCTCTTTTAAAAAAAAATTATTTTTCACACTGTGGATGTTAAAAATACCTAAAGAAGGTGAATAAAAATGGAAAGTGAGCCAAAAAGTCTTTTTATCTAAAACTAATCTCTCCTAAAAGTGTGATTCGTACAAAACGGAAAGACAATTGTCCCAATACATAGGAAATCCATAAATAAATCTTTCTCCGTTAGGGGATGTGAACAATAAGTTCACTTAACAATTCCATTGCTGTGTTTTTCACGAATGAATCGTTTTCACGAATCAAAAACAACTGTAGTTTTGTTATTTTTGTGCGCACTACATATTTGGAACCGACCTCCCCATTTTTGATTCAGTGCTGCAGGCATTATAGGTTTTTCTCATCAGTGTAAATGTTTCTGATGAAGGCTAATTTGTCAGACTTTCCAGTATCTTTTCGATTTTTGATATCATCAAACCGTAGGGCACGGAGAAGAAAATTAAATATATCACACAACCAAAGTTCTCAGTCTGATCATTCCAGTTTTATCTTTGGTTCACACGTTCTCAATATTCAGCCAAACGTTACCAATATTTCCTCTCATTTTAGACTGGTCAACAAGTGCCTTTCAGGTCAAACTTTTTTCTCCTCATCCGAAAACTATAAACGAGGTGTCATTCGGTTCAGAATAGCGTGTAGATGATTTCTGAAAAAATTGTTTAAAAAAATTTCAAGTTCAAGTTTTTGCAAATATTTCAAAAACAATTTGGCATATTTGGCTTGCGCAAGACACGCCTACTTTGGACTTCAATGGAAGAATATTATTTCAACTTATTAAATATCAAATTCAAGATTTGGAAAAATTCAGACCTACTGAATAAATGAATGAACAATAATTTGCGATCAAAAAATGTTCAATCGTGATTTTCCAGTCAATTATGCATTAGTTAATTAACAATTTTTCTACTTAAACAGGAACATTGCAAGTGATAAAATTGTGAATTAACAAATATAAGACTCCTTGCCTTTTTTAGAGCTATTTTCAAAAGGTGTTAGAAGGAAGTTCCGTTGAAAAAATAAAACAATTGTTTTCAATATGTTGAGATTAAAATTAGAAAGCTTCATTAATCATTGTAAATATATATTTTTAATGTAACTATCGATCCGTAAGATCAGGAGCAACTAGTTTAAATTTTATATCTGCTATTGTTTAACTGTTATGAACAGATGCGTTGTTTATGAGATAATATAAATTTGTTTTTGAAAACCTATAACATAATTTCATAATTTATATTGCTGTTGTTCAAAAAATTTTATGAATAAATGCGTTGCTTATGCTTTTTTTTGTAAATATAATCATAATTTCAAATTTTATTTTGCTCTTTTATAACTGGAAACAAATTTGTTTTCATTTAAACTGTATTTTTTCATTCACTGAACGATTTGTTATGAACATTTAAATTTTTGTATATACTCATTTCTCCTTCTACACAATGTAATAAAAACAACCATACTTATATTATTTCTTGAGGAAAAAAATTCATTCAGATTTCACATCAAATTATAAAAATTCTGTTCTTCTTTACTCCACCATTCTCACTCCATGGAACTTATTATAACTTACAAACTAATTGGGAAATGATAAAAAAACTCAGAACTTGTTCATATTCATTCTCTATCAACTCCACTCCAAATGTATCATTTTATGATAGATACATTAATGAAAATAAGGTTACAAGAATACTTTCCCCAAGTTTATTAGCCTAAGCATCTTACAAACTGAAAATGAACTGAAAATTGTGTTCATTTCAATTTTGAGTTTTTTTTCCATTTTAGATTTCTGTATTTCCTGATAACGTATTTTAGATGGTGGCTCATATTAATTAGGGTTTATGAAATAGTTGAACATACAAATTGTAAAAAATCCTGATTTTTTTCGAACAAATGTGAGAATTCGAATTTTAGGCTGAATTTGTCCTTCAATTCATAGAAAATAAATAAGTTCAAAGGTTTTTTATCGCATCTCGATTAGTTTATGAGTTATAATAAGTTCAAACATTAAAAACCAGGTGAGAATGAGTGTTTCTGTCACAATGTGTGGAAAGAGAAAAGAAAAAAAATAATTTTAAAAATTCAATTGTTTATTATAACAAATTGTTTATTGAAAAATACAATGGAAAGTTGAATGGGAAGAAGTATTTTCAGTTATCAAAGAGCAAAATAAATTATGCTAAAAACATTGTCAATCATCAAATCCGATTTGAAGCAATAATTTTTCAAACAATTTTTTTTTAATCATAATTTGCATGAAAGATTATGTTTTGAAAAAAATTGCAAATTATCCCATAAACAACAATTTTCAAAACAATAGCAGATGAAAATTTTTCAAAATCATTTTCATAAAGCTTCTGTTCATAAAAAATCGGATCGATAGTAATATCGAAAAAAAAAATTTTCAATGATCATTGAATCTTTTAAATTTTCAACCTAAGTAAATTGTTGATAACATATTGATTTTTTTTTCATTTTTCCAATGGAAATCTCTTTTGAAACCTTTCAAAAAAAGCATAAAAAAATCTCAGATCTTTTATGTGACAGTGATCGTACTCACAATGTTCCTGTGCAAGTAGGAAACATTTGTTAATCAATTAATCCAGAATTCACTGGTAAATCACGGGAAAAAATTCTTAACCGCAAATTTTGTTCAATCACTCATTCAGTAGGTTGCCGAATTCCTTCAATCATCAATTTTGATGTTTAATGAATTGAAATATTTTTTTATTGAAGGTCCAAAGTGGGCATATCTTGCGCAAGTCAGAGTACACGTTTTAGGACTTATTTTCAACCCTCTGTGAAAATTATTGATTTCAGTCCTACAATTTCGCAAGGTCGAAATTTTTTTGGGAGATTTTCTCCTCTTTCTGAATTTTTTCAATTACAAAAAATGTCAAATAGTTTTTGAGATATTTGCAAAATATCAAACCCCATTTTTTTCAATTTATTTGTGTATAACTTTCCCAATTTTTGCAAGTGGCACTTGAATTTGCCCAACAAAAATCATCTAAACGCTATTCTGAATCGAATGACACCTCGTTCATATTTTCCAGAGGCGGTGAAAAAAGTTTGACCTGAAAGGCACTTGTTGATCAGAGTATTACTACAATACGAAAGACTACTACTAAAGTCTAAACAGAGTCTGAATCAATGTACAGTCTCTGTCTCTCTGGTATGAAACATTTGTTCTTTCTTCGTTGAGGTACATATTGGTAAAAGTAAAGTTACTGTTAAATAAAAATAATTAATCGAAATCATCCTACACAGTTTCTGCTAGACCTTCAGATCTAGATAAAACTCTGACAATATTATTAAGTTATAATTGAAATTGAAGTACTGAGTACCGCTGGAATGATCAGAGGTCAGGTCAAATTGATGACTCGTATCGACTTATCAGTTCACTTCTTGACTTGATATAAAGCCTCCGTGGAGACCGTATTGTAAATCCTTCGACCCGAGGCCATCTAATCGAAAATAAAGAGTGTGACTGGCTTCTGTTGATATCTCTGTGCATTCATGATATTTCTTGCAACCAAATGTTGCCCATTCTTGCACTTCGCAAGCCGTAATGGTGAAGGAATTATAATTGATATCACCATCTTCAAATTTGAGCCTGCATGTCTATCTTATAAACGGTGAGGAATAGAGAGTGGATTTTCGGCAACAATTCACAATAGCTTTTTTGTTCGGAGATATATGAGAAAAACCGAAAATTCCAAAATTTGATTCTTACTGCGTCTCATTTATGTGCAGGAATATTGTAAAACTGTTCACACCTTGCTGGACTATCATAATTAGACTATCATAGGAGTCGTCTGACTTGGATACTTCAACTGTGACATTTTAAATAACCTGTATTTTTGAACAATTTCTTGTTATTTATTGTTGGTAAAATATCAATTTTTCATATTGCTGCTGTTATATATTATGACTTATGTCTCTAATAATCATTCGAATCGAAGCAACTCTTACTTCTTCATCAAGTACCTGAAACAATAATGATTCCAGTTCAGTTTTTTCACACCGTACAACTTGATTGTTGAAATAACAGGCTTGTAGTCTATCAGTTCACCTAACTTCAACTTATAGTTTTGGAAAACAATATCTTTATAAACTCATGTTACAGGCGACGGATGGGAAAAGATTTATGCGAACAAACATTCATCGATTATACCTCTCCATCGCTATGGAGGAAAAAGCTATTACATGGGTACTCAATTCCACGTAAGTGACAGAATGATTATATTCATCCTTGGTGAAAAACTGTTGAAACTTACGGATTTTGTTTTCAGGCAACATACTTCGAAGCACTTATGTTTTGTGAACAAATAAAGATGAAGCTTTTAACAATACGTTCTGCCGACGAGAACGAGAGGATTCACAAATATATCAGAGAAGCCAGTAAGTAGCATATATTGTTGATAAAAAGCAGACGTAGATCAACTGGGGTGGATTAAATGCAATATAACTTCAGTTCCCAAACAGTGGAACTCCAACACTCTTTTCAGCGTCAAATTGAGCTTCTTTATTCTAAACCTCCTCTAGTTATATCTAACAGAGTATACTCTCGCTTATGGTTTTAGTCACATATCAATGATTTTTTGGCAAGAAATTGTGATGAAATTTCTTTGTAAAATTTTTCGAAAATTTTCTAATGATTTATTCATATACATGTAAACAAACAGCTAGTTGGAATGGGATCTTTATCTCTGTTCGTAGTTCTCATCCCACAATTCGTTATCTTCCAACTTTCGAAAGCATCCAAATGTCTAGTATTATGTGCTGTTGTGTGTAATTTCAGACATTGGTTAGACTTTTCTGGTCTCAGAAATCGAATATGTGCTGCGTGACAATTTCTGTCGATCGTTCAAATCGCGGGGCACCCATTTTACAAGCTCCATGACCTTTCCAATCCGTTTTAAAGCAATAAAAACCGCATGGGAGCTGATGCCCAGTTCTTCCGCCATCCCACGCACTGTTTGTAATAGGTCAGTCTCCACAAGGGTCCTCAAATCCCCGATTTTGATAACCGTAGGTCGACCACTACGGGGCTCATCTTCGAGACTAAAATCTCGCAAACGAACATTAAACAGTGCGTTCATTAAAACTCATCATTGCCAAATACCTTGTTGATTTTTTAGGCCGTTCGTAGAGAAAAATTGGCCATATAATAATGAGCTGAAAAGAGACAAAAAAAATAAAATTTGAAAGAAATGAATAGCATCAGTGAATAGAGTACAAAATTCTCTTCCGATCAGTATACACCACGACACAATGGAGTTACAAAAACACATGACATCATAACGGCCAAAACTTTGAAACAACTCGATATTTCCAATTATTCGACAGAAACTGATTCAACACCTGAAAAATAACACTCAAAAATGATAACTTCTCATTGTTTTCAATTTGATAATACGTATACCTTTTATTCGGAAATTTGTTGTTAATGGATGAAGTAAAATTCTCTACCTTAGATTTTTCCATCTCATCATATAATATAATTTTCCAAAAGTAATTCAAATTATGAAATTACGAAACAACAACGAAAATTAATTAGAGCTCCGAGCCGACTTTATTGATTCCAGTGGCGCATTTGCTTTTTCAGTTGCAGGACAACCCGGAAAAATCTGCAACACCACATCATCTGGAGATCTTGATCTGCTAATGTCCCCTCTTTCATAGTAAAAAATGTAGGGGGTCTCCAAAGCCTCCAATAAATTCAAGATATCGCCAGAATATTCAGTAACAAGACTATTGTCAAACTCAAACCAGTCCGTTTCGTCTTTGACCAGTGCATAATAAATCTAAAGAAATGAACTTCAAATGTTCAAGCACGTGTCGAATATACCTACACAGTAGGTTGAATTGACTGACGTCCATCAGAAAATAACTACTCCACTGGCTAAGTGGAGTGGTTGTTTTCTGATAGGCGTCAGTCCATTCAACCTACTGTGTAGGTATATTCGAGACGGGCTTAAACATTTAAAGTACATTTGTTTAGATTTGTTTACTACCCGTCTTCAAGCATAGCCCACTGACTAATAAAAAAGTTTTTCTTCCTTATTCACAGAAATTGGACAAATTTCGGATATGCAATTGGTTAGTACCTCGCCCACTAAATGGAGTCACATTTTTTTTGTTCGCTCCAATTTAAGACGAGGAATTAAATACTATGAAAGAATTTCGATTTTCAATTATGGAATATCATTGACTTTAGGTCGATGATGATCACTATCTTGCACTAACGAGTGGCTAAGGAGCCCCAAACCGGTCTGCAAGTGTGCCCGTTCCAAAATTGAAGGTCGACTCTTTCAGTTGTATTGCCAATTGCATATGCAGGAAATTTGCTGTGTAGATTTCTGCACTGATGCCTATCGGATATGGTCCAATGCCGTGTGTGGTATTAGCCAGTGGAGTAGTTGTTTTCTGAAAGGCGTCAGTCCATTCAACCTATTGTGTAGGTTGAATGGACTGACATTTGAAGTTCATTTCTTCAGATTTGTTTACTGTCCGTATTCAAGCATAGCCCACTGACTAATAACAATGCGTAATAATGACCAGATTCAACGCCAGAACCACAGTTAACAATGACTGTATGAAGATTATAGCAGTTGTCTGCTAGATTGAACTATTCAACTATTTCGAACCTTCGTAAGAGTTTGGTGCTTCCGTCAGAGTTTGAATCATGTTTAAAGATCATCAGTGTTATTATTAGATTGACTGGTGCCTCAGTTATACTTGTTGTTGTATAATAGTCAGTTAGTTTGGCGCATATTTGTCAATACAGTTGATCATCACCCGTTGAAAGTATCATTTTCAGATGATTTAACAATAAGCTTTGCACGGACTGGTTATCAGTCATATTAGGAAATCCTAGTTGAAGTTTCGGAAAGTCACATAGGTACGTTTTTGCTACCTCACACAAGGCGAGATAGATTGTACGGAATCGTTCAATCCAGATCGGTCGTGCTCACGAGGAGTATTCAAGAACCCCAAGAATTCGGAACAACCCTCTTGTTGTCCAAACGAGTATCTAGTTGACTTCAAAGAGTCCAGGAAAACGGTTGGTGGGAAAGATGATATATTTTTATGAAACCACAGCTGCATGAACAGGTATTTGAGGATTATTACCGGCCCACTTTAACATGTTATCAAAAAATTTTTTTATTAAGCTTCATGAAGAAATCCATTTAATGTTTCAGGTAAATGCTGAATTGCACTTTCAACACTGACAACATCTTTCATGTCTTCATTGGGAGAACTCAGACTGAATTATTCCAGGCCCTTATCAACACATCAAGTTATTCCTCATCAAAAGATTGACCGGATATATTTTCGACTTTTTTCCGTTTCTCTAACTTCAAGTTTTTACTATTCCTTTTTTGAGCAATCCATTTTCTTCATGAACATTTGTTCAAAGTCATTAATCATTTGTCTGTGGAAATCATCCCATCGGTCTATATCCTCCATCTTGTATGTTAGTTTTTTGTAAACTTCATATGCCAAGCATAATTTGTTTACTATACAACTATTTGATTTCTGAATCCACGTATTTTCTTTTGGCAAAAATTGATACGTTCTCCACAATAATGATTTGAACAAAGTTAGACGTCAACTTGGCTGGTGAGAATTGCAGTTCTGGTCTTCAGAGTTGCAGTTCTGATTTAAAGATATTGTTAACACTAATTGAAAATAACATTTTGTGAAGTAAATTAGAATTGATGATTTTTTTGGCTATCTATACCGTCTACAGACTTCAACGTTTTGCAAAGAAACATTCAAAATTCAGAAAAATATTTATGCACAACGGGTTCACTTCTTTTGAAATTCGTGAATATTATCAAATCTTTATTGATATTAATCTATACTAATATAAATGTGAAAATTTGTGAGGATGGATGTATGTATGAATGTTTGTAGTTCTTTCACGCCTAAACGACTGGACGGATTTAGATGAAGCTTTACATAAATAAAGCGTATACATCGGAATAACATATAGGCTACAATTTACAAAGGTTTTATATACTTTTGGTCATAATATAACGATGAGTATTAAGTATTCGGGAAAATTCTTGCTTCCTGAAAACTCTCTTGATATGCGCTGCCTATACCGTTGGAGTTAAATTCAGATAATGTACCGTAAGATTGTTTATTTTAAATCGTCTTCAATATAAGTCTGTGCTAGCTTATCTATATCTACCTCTTATGTGGTAGCCACTATATGCAAAATACTGAGCCATGAATATAATGAAATTGCTTACTTTCTTACAATGCACATTCTAGAATGTCTGTCGAATTCTTATAAAAATTGATACAATTGTCGTTTCATTCAATATAGATAAACTTTTTCTGTTACACTCAGTAATTTGGACGAATGGTTTAAAAGTTATCAAGATAAGATTAACTTGACGCAGCTCAGTAAGCCATTACGCATCGCGTCTACTGTAAGATGATGGGGAACGATGTGCAGGGATAGAGGGGCGGTCTAAGCAATATATCGCCATCAACAAGAACGCGACCCGAACGCAGGCAGACGCATGAGGGCAGACATCGTTGACGGTTTTGTTAGTTTTGTGAATTTCTTTATAGGTAACATAATTCAATTCTCGAAGCTATCCATTACTTCTAAAGTAAAAATATAAATTATTAGTTATTGCCCGCTCTTGTATCAACGTATAGTCAAAGCTACTGTACCTAGAATCTTGAAATATGCAGGGAGGTTCTCTGTATAGCATAAATAAGTATAGAAAAAAAGTAAACAGGAATGTCCACCCCCAAGGGTGAAAAATAGGGGTTCAAAGATTGTATTGAATTTCGTCTGTTTTGAAGTTGGAAACCTGAAGTTTTGGGTGGATAATAAAATATTGTAACTATTTGTTTGAATTGGTCTATCACGAAACCTCATATGACAAATCAAATTCTACGCGAGCGAAGCCGCAAGCAACAACTAGTTAGATGATAAATCATAGTTCAATATTTCGTTCAATCTCTATCTTCAACGTCTTCAACGTGTTTCTACTATGCTTTTGAATCAATCTGATATGTTATAAAAGAAAAAAACGATCCAAATTATCATTTCACATTGGTGAATAACTTTGATATAACCTCAAATATTATTTTGTAACGTACTTTATTCTTGCCAGTGGCGTCTATGCAGAACTTTCCCGAAAATCATTTCTGAAATACTAGTACTTTTCTGATTTTTCTCAAGAAATTAAAACAATTTGTGTAACTTCATCATGATATATTGAAAGTATAATAATTTTGAAACTAGAAAATCGTAAAATAAAAAGGAAAACTAACACGAAATCAACAAAAACGCATAAAAAATAAATTAACTAAATGTGAAAAAAATATATGGAGACAGACGTTTTTTAACCGCTCAATTGAAACTATGAATCTTGGAGATATATAGTGTCAAAAGGTGAGCAGTTTGTGAAAAATATTTCAAATATCTATAGGTGTGTTCGTTTTTAACCATCTGGAGCCGATCAAGCAGATGCAAATTTGATACCACTTGATGATACCAATCAACGGAGCGAAATATATTTAACGTATGTTCGATTCTTTCTAACTGGCAAGTTGACATTTGTGGTATTACATGATAGATGAAGTCGTTTACGGTAGCGCTATTTCTTGGAAATTATGGCCTGATCTTGATATTTCCAGTTCAAACTCGAAATATCGACTTCAATCGAGTAATAATAACCTCATCAGCAACAGAAGCAATCAGAAGTACTGAAAAGGCAGTTCTCCGTAATTAATCGAATGTCAGTTCATCTATTCCAATACAGTTGACACAGATGTAAGTATAGTTTGTGGCTTAAAATAAAGCCTTTGCCATTGATTCCTAACGCATATGCTGATATATTGTTTGGTTTCGGAGAATTTCGGAGGATTTCTCGAAGGGCAGCTCTTATATATCTTGAACATTTTCCTCATGGTCATCTAGCATCACATTCCACTTTCCTCAAAGTGGAACAAAAATAACACTCTGTATTAGCACCAGAAGTGAAGAACATGAAATGAATGTTCTGTGATATGCTGAAATAAATTCGCATGTTGCAGTTCTAGAGTTAGCAGAAGAACTTGGGGTTAGTAACAGAGAATTGAAAAACAGGTGCCACCTTTGCAAAGTCAAAGACCTTGTAAGAAGGTTACTTATGGTACATGATAATCCAGATGTCCGAAAGTTGTTGGAATAATGACAGAATATTTCATAATAATGGTGTGATCAACATTCACAACGCTCATTACTAGTCCAATTACATCAGAAAGCAGAAACTACAAACAAAATGGAATGTAAAAGTATAATGTGGACTATACAAGAGATAAATAATTGGACCATATTTTCACACTGGTGAACATTTCAATTTGGCAACAATAAGATGCTCCTCCACATAATTAGCATATGGTTACTCAACATCCTAACGCTACATATGCTGAGAGATGGATAGAAAACAGTGGTCCAGTACGTTGGCCAGTCCATTCTCTTAATATGGATTCACTAGAATTTTTTTTTCAAGAAATCATATACCAAGTGCCATATACCAAGGAGGATCTCAAGCATCGAATCTGTTATGCATACAATACCATCACCAGCTATGATTACATTTGTCTGCACTAGGGAACTCATGACACGATATTAATCTTATCAACTTCAGGTTGAACAAGTTTTGTTCTTGAAGGACAGTTATGGTTCAGCACGACTAACGGGAAATATGGCGGATCAAAATAGATCTGTATGGTGTTGAATCATAAACTGGTCGTATTTGGGCTCTAGGGTTTGTGACATTTTTTGTATTACATGTAGGTCAATACAACTTTAGATACTTGGTTGGTAATAACTGATCAGAGAATTTCGATTTTAAAAAAACCGTCTATATTTACACTGACAGGAAGATTCAAGGAAAGTTTACAATTGTGAGGGGTGGCATATAGACAAAATGAGGGTAGTTTCTTGAAAACTGCAATGGTAACGATTCCAAACATGGTCATTCTGATGTCTTTTTCGTGGGATACCCCCTATATTGAAAATAGTATTATAGTTATCACAGCGTTAGAAATGATTGAAGTAGTGATTCATCGGAATCCAATAGAATTTATATTGTTTATAGAAACGAGATCTAATAGAAACCAAATTACTCTAACAGAATATGTTCATTCTGGAACTTTACATGATATTCTAAATTTCAGGTAAAGGAACTGAATACTGGACTGCAGGCACTAGGCTAGTGGATGGATTTAACTTTCTATGGCTACCCTACGCAGAAACCATCGACTATACGAGATGGTCAAATGGGCAACCGTCTGATGTGAATGAGAAATGTTTACAATTGTGGGTGATAGGAGATCGCCTAGAATGGAATGATAGACCGTGTGACGCACGTTTCCATTTCATTTGCGAAAGATATGATAATGAAACAAGTTCCACCTTTTCTCTATGAAACAAGTGATGAAATTGAATAATCTTAATAAAAGTAGTCAATAATTATCTTTGATTTTATGTTGAATATGTTTTTTTCATCAGATATATTCAGTGGGGTGTATAACAATGAACAGTAAATATCTCACTCACTATTCGAAGATGCCTTCCTTCACGTTTGTAACATCTGGAGACTCTTTATGATTATTAAAATTGAAATCATAACAACTGAACTGACATAATACTCGTATAACAACGTTGAATCAAAGTAACTACCATGAGATACACAGGAAATGTCTAAAAACTCTATATGCATCTTTGTTGTTAATTACTTTTCTCATTGTCGACAACTTCTCAGGATCGAATGGTTTTGTCAAAAAATCAGACAACATTAAACCAGCTGGACAAAAAAAGTTCATAAAAATAATGTACCAAAAAAATTCAACCTTACCTTCAGACGTACTATTCAAAGAGGCACTATAGTCTGGTTCACATGTATTCGATTTAGCTCTTTTTGGTGACATTTTTCAGCCCTGTCCAAAAATTACGACCATTCGATTCGTATTTTTGCTTAGAAAGTTTAAGGAAAGGTCCGAAAACGCGCCGATAAAAATTACAAAAGTTATATATTACTGTCAAGATGGCGGCAAGTGACAACGAGTCGCCGGAAACCTCTAATGAAAATGCCTTTGAAGAACAAATTGAAATGAAATGCTGCTCAAAAGATGTTGCAGTTTTTGTGTGTATATACTGCAAAAGTGTTTTTCATAAAAGTTGCGCGAAAAGATTAGTGAATCTAAAAATTATCAGTGATACTGAAGTGAAGTGCTGTGAACGTGAAGTCAGCTCCTCCAAAGCAATCGAGGAATTAGAAAAACAAAAGATAATTATCGAAAACCAATATCTCAAACAACTACTACATGAAGTACAAGAAAAAATAATATCCTGATGGTAAATAATAGTTTATTGTTAGACAACTTAAAGTATCTTGAAGAGGAATTGGCTGGGACAAAAAAAGAAACCCAACCAACAAAAAAAGAAACCCAACCAACAAAAAACTGTAAAAACTGTAAACATGAACAAAAACACAAGTTCGCTTTCCCAAATGTTGAAAAGCGAAGATACAATAGAAGATACAATGGAACTTGTACGTGACAAACAAATTGTAAATAATGGAAATATTAACAAACAACCTGCATCCCACCCAAGCAAAGAGAAAAATAAAAAATATGAAGAGAAAAGTGCTAAAACAATCATCGAAAATGAAGAAAACGACGGCTTCCAATACCAAAAACTAAGGAAAGGAAAGAGAAGATTAGGAACGGCTGAAGTTTCAGGAGAGTAATTGGAAAATGGATTTGCGGGAGCAGATCGCAAGGTTTGGCTATATATCTACAGGGTCAAGACGCATGTTACAGCAGATATGATAAAGAGCTTCATCAAGGAAAAGGATACATTTGAAAACGAAAATGTTGGAGTTCAAGAATTACCCTCAGACCCTGGCAGGCTCAAAAGGTTTGTTGTCACAGCACCACCAGATCACAAAGACGAAATGTACAATCCCAATTTTTGGCCTAGGAATAAAAAGATTTGATTTTCAAAAACATGGGGACTTCCTGAAGTCCACAAAATTTTTTTTCTAACTTCTTCAAGTGTCAGTCCAAACGATTTAGAAATTGAAAAGGCCTCAACAAAATTACTGCACCTGAACTTACAGAGTCTAAAAAACAAAGTTATACAACACAAGTACTCTTAGATGAAATCAACCCAAAGATATTCTGTGTCACTGAACATTGGTGTCTGCTTGAAAAAATACAGTATATAAGCTTAGACCCTCTAAAACTAGTATCCTTCTCTGCACAGCAATATACGCATCAGCTGATTTAAAAATAAGCTTGTTGAAAGTACCTATACTCCCAATAGAAAAACATTTTGAGTTCTCTTGTTGCAAAGTAATATTGAATAATTTTAAATGTCATCTAGTCTGTATATATAGATCTCCATTAGGAGATATTAACTGTTTTTTAGATAGTTTGACTCAACTGTTAGAATATGTAGTAAGACACTCCCGATACACCATAATGTGTGGAGATTTTAACGTAAACTTTCAAAAACAAGAGAATGATTCATTATCAGTTGTGAAGCTTCTCTCCCAGTACAATATGATCCCCAGAGTAAACTCGGTAACTAGAATAAATAAAGAGACATCATTACTTATTGATAATATCTTCACAAATATACCAGTTGAAGAATCCGATTGTTCAGTTTATAAATCTACTGTATCTGATCACTTCAATCAAATATTCAAAATAAAACACCACATTGAAATAAACAATAAACCAACCTATTGTAAAAAACGTTTCTTTCATGATGCAAATGTATCGAGACTCATCGCAGCACTGTCCACTGAAACATGGGAAGATGTTTACAAAGCAAACAAAACAAATAGCAAATACAACAATTTCTACCAAATATTCTTTCATCATTTTGATCTTGCTTTTCCCTTAACCACTTGTAAGGCTGTCACAAAGAAGGGGTCAATGGGTCAACTCTGAAATAAAACAATAGTCAGCATATGTCCGTGATCTCTACAATCTCTATATTGAAACTCGATGTCAAATGGTATATGTCAAATAAAAACAAGCGAAAGGAGCCTATGGGAAATATCTTTCACAATACAAAAAATCCATAAATGATAGTCACATGTCAAATTCAAAAAATAAATCAAAAACAATGTGGAATATTTTTCAAAACATAAAAGATGCTAAAATGCCAAATAAAAGCCCAGTCAAAATCAAAACAGTAAAAAATGAAATCGTATCTGATTCCCAAGACGTAGCTACAAAGTTTAACAATCATTTCACACTCACAACATGCAATGAGACCTCAAGAGGGACAAAGGTAATTCACTGTAACGAAACTATCTTTTTAGAACCACCTACAAATATCGAGGTATTTAATATTCTAAATGAAATTTAACCAAAATATGCTAGTGGATTCGATTCCATTCCTCCTTTCATCCTGAAAAAGGTAAATGGCTTCATATGTGAACCGTTAGTCGATATTATAAATGATGGTTTAGTGTCTGGCATATACCCTGATGCACTGAAAATAGCACGGGTGATACCCATTCACAAAAAAGGGCTAACAACCGATTTAAACAACTATAGACTATAGTCTATAGTTGTTTAAATCGACTATAGACAACAGTATAGACAATAACTATAGACTATAGTCTATAGTTGTTGTCTATACTACCATCACCATCGAAGGTTTTTGAAAGAGTAATTTACAAGCGACTCGTTACTTTTTTAAATCAGAATAAGATACTTGCTCCACAACAGTATGGTTTCAGACAAGGACTGTCAACCAAACTTACAATCTATAATACTGTAACAGAAATTATGAAAAATGTTGAGTTACATAAATGTTTTGGTGGCTTGAACTTTGACCTTTCAGAGGCCTTCGATATGGTGAATCACAGGATTCTACTAAATAAACTAGAAGGATATGGTATTAGAGGCAAAGCACATGATCTCATCACCTCTTACTTATCCGGGAGATCACAAATAGTGGACGTTTCTCAAAATAATTCGTCGGCTTTTTCCACTAAAAACCCCATTACACAAGGAGTACCACAGGGGTCTATACTGGGCCCAATTCTTTTCCTAGTATATGCAAATGATCTCTCAAATTCACTCGACCCTCTCCAGACAATTATCCCAAGCAGCTCAGAAAATGATTGATTGGTGCAAGGAAATTGACCTAAAATTGAATACAGGAAAAACAGGGCTCATAACATTCAGCAAATCCCAAAATAGGCTAGAATCGATATATGCCAAATTGCTTAACAAATATATTCCTGAAATAAGTGATATTAAATTCTTAGGGGTCACAGTGGAAAATAATCTTACATGGGACATCCATCTAAACAAACTTAACTCTAGACTGGGTACTACAGCAGGTTTAATTCGTGCACTAAGAGATCAAGTATCATTAGATAGTCTGAAGATATACTAGATATACTATTATGCGCATATTCAATCTATTATTCAATACGGAATTATTATCTGGGGATCATCCACACAGTCATATAAAATCTTCAAAACTCAAAAAAGGATAATTCGCTGTATGTTAAAACTACCTCATAGATCAACATGTAGACCACACTTCAAGATGTTAGGCATATTAACAGTTCTTTCAATCTATTTTCTGCAATTAGTCAAGTTTGTCAAAAAACATTATAGTATCTTCATGAGAAACTGTGATCTGTACTCAAACCAAATGACTATAAATACCAGACACAAGAATGAACTAAGCATACCGAGACATAATTCATCATTTTTTGAAAAAGGACCGCATAACAAAGCCATAAAAGCTTATCAATCTCTCCCAAGAGAAATTAGAAATACAGAAAACCACAACAAATTCAGACTCTCAGTCATTGATTATTTAAAAACCAAAGTTTATTATAGTTTCGACAGTTGGTGATGGGTCTCTATGCGATTGCACCATAACTGAGCACTGCGCAAAATTCTTTTGAAAGTCCTTCTTAAATTATCCAACATGTAATGTTGACCATTGTAGATTTATATGGCAATAAAGGATATTAATATTATTATTATTATTATATAAACAATTGAGTGAAAAAAATAGGGCTTTAGTTTTTTCTTAATATCTCGGAAAATGTTCAAAATATTGGAAATTTGAAAAAAGATTTGGAAAGATCAATGAATTTGCGTAAAAAAGTCCTGACTTCCGAAACTGTATCTCGATTATTTATAATTTCTACACAGCCCTGAAAATAGAGCCAAAGTACCCGCCTTTGGCCCGTCTGGCTTCCGCGCGCCTTTCGTCACTCTGACATAAAAACAAAAAAAAATTATTTAAACATATTGAATGTAAATATTAACGAATGAAAAAATTCATGTGACCCAACAGGTCACATCAATAAATAATAATCCGCAGTCAAAAAAAATTTATTCCAATTTCAACGTTAATTAGAAATTTGTTAATTAAAAGTTAATATAAAAATCCCTATAATTTTCAAACTAAAACCCTGGCATTTTTTTCGTTAATAGGCAAAAAAAAAAGATTACCGTTGCCAAAATTAAAAAATTGTTATTTTTTATTAACAATTGAAAATTATAATTTTATAAAAAATACATCACAAAATTTTTTTTAATTCTTCATTGTTTCAATGTCTCATGGCTAAAAACTGATTACCATTTTTTTTTTACAGATTTGTTAATAAATTTATTATAAACAAATTGTTTAAAAGCAATTCGAAATTTTTTTTTGCATTATGTTAATTGAAGAAAACATGATTTATAGAAAAAAAATGGTTTCTTAAAAAAATTTCTTTGTTGCTAAAAAATGCGTTTGTTAATTAACAATCGTTTTTTGCAACTAAATATCAAAATTGAGGAACCGTTTTTTTTTAATCATCAATTATATTGTTCTTTAAGGTTTTGAAAAAACTTTTTTTTTATTCTTTTTTTAATTGTTTATTTAAAAAAAATGGTTATGAACAAATAATTTTTTTTCAACACTTTGTTCTATAATAAAAGTAACTATGTGTTTTTTTTTATTCATTCTATTTTTTATAAAACTTTTAATATTGTGATACCTTGATACTTGTCTTTTTCATTCGCTCCTTCGCTTCTATAATTATAATAACTTACGTCAAGATATCGAAGTAGCTGGAGAGCGAATTATGCTGGCCTTGAACGGTCAATTCGATACTAATTCAACATCAGGCCAGCGTCGTGTTTCTCGATTTTTAAGTATGATTGCGAAATCAAAGACTGCGATCAACTCAGCAACTTTACCTCCAACAACAATAGCAACACATTTTGGTTTTGGATTTCTACTTCTACATTTTTATACAAAAAATTGAAATCTTTGAAAGAAAGAAAGAAAGCAATCAATTTCAAAATGAACTCTCTACAAAGATACGTAGGTAGTTCATGGTGGGAAGTAACTTTGAGACACAAATTGGAATAAAAAGCCCTCTGGAAACAACTACTTTCAAATAGACATTGAACTGCACGAAAGAAAATATGCTTTCAAAATAACTACTCTTTCTTCTATGAACATTTAATTATACAAAAATACTTTTTCTATTCACTATGCACCCCAAACATTGGTTATGGAATTGAATCAGATATCATTCCGAGGATTACTGCACAATATGATAAATGAAAGAGGTCGAATTTCATTTACATATTGTGCAGAAATGAAGAAATGGGTAACGCTAACATATTCTGGAAAAAGAACAGAAATAATCGCAGGTTTCTTCAGAAAAAACAATGTGGAAGTAGCATTCAGACCACATGCCAGGTTATCTCATTTCCTTTTCAATGCCAAAGATAAGGTTGACAAGTTGGAAAAATCTGGAGTTTATAAGCTTAAGTGTCCGGAGTATAATAGTGTTTATGTGGGACAATGCGGCCAAAATTTCCAAAAACTGTAAGCTGAAAATGAAAGGTCCTTCAGACTAGGAAAAAATTATTCGACGTTTTCAAACCATTCATTGGCATGCAACCACAAGTTTCCGAATCTAAAAGATACGGAAATTCTGCACTATGCAAGGAAGGGTTGCAAACTCAATTATTTAGAATCCTTGGAAATTCACAAGCATAAACATTGCGGGTGCAACCTGTTAAATGATCAAATCGATTTAATTTACTCTCCGGTTTTTAAATTAGCACATCCGCATTGTGAACTGTAAATTCAGGTACTCAATCAAGTCAAGTACCTCTATTTCTATTAGTACCTGCAGGGATGGTATATATTGGCGAATGTAATGAATCATTGTTAGTTTATTATACACGTTTGAGAATGTCCATATAGGAAGAAACTGCAGTAACGTTAGTTACAAATAAAAGTGGTAAAAACATGGAAATTTTCATTTCTCTTTTCATCATGATCTCCTGCCACGTAGTAACGGCTACATCCATCAATTTATTCATCCTCCATCCTAGTACTACTGGTAAAATCTCAATGGAAGAATGGAATGGGGAAGAACCGTATGTGTTGTTGGATTTCGAATGGTTTCTGAGATGTAGTTTCATCTAGTATTGAATAAAGAAATGATATATTTCAATGACTTATTACTCAACTTCCCTACCTTTCAAAATCGTTGGGGGTCGCCACTTCCGCCCAGAGGGTTGAATATTTTTCAATAGTCTTTGAGTGCAAACTGGTTCTTATGAATAAACTTAACATGTTTTTGAATTCTTAAGATATACTTTGGAGGCAGATATTTATATTTTGTGCAAAAAAAACCTTGAATACCCATTCTACAGTAAAAATCACAGTTAGAATCACTCAGAATTCTGTCAATGATCGTATGTGGTATAAAGAATTGAGAAATTTTATCTTGTCAATAGTTAAAATTAAAGGAATACCTTATACCAAGTCTGTCTGTTTTAAAAAATACCACGCAAAACCTGAAATGCTCTCTCTCTAACCTCAATATTCGTCCAAAAAAAAACTAAATTCATTACCCAATCACCTCTGGAATCCCGATGAAATAAACAACTATTTTGCTCAATTCATACAAAATGTTCCTAATAATTTCAATGAAAAAATTGAAATTTATAGCAGTTATTTATTCTATCAACTACCAAAGAAGATGTGGATGAAATTTCGAATGGTATTAAAAGCCAAGCTTCAGGGGTGGATAATATTTTATTAAGAATGTTGGAAACCGTTTATAGATAAATATATTACACATATCATCAAATTGAAAGGGTATATATTCAGAGAAGATTAATTTTTGGGAAAGAAGGTAAGTGAACTTTCACTTCTTTCATCAATTATATTGTGTAGGAATCCTGTGAATGATATCTGGTTCGATTCTATGACGAATGTTTGGAATACAAACTGAGTAGAGAAAAGTGTTTTTTTATAATTCAGTGTTCAAATCAAAGTAATCGTTTCAAAAGTATTTTCCTTTTGTGTATTTCAATATTTATATGAAAAAAAGCTGTTTCGAGAGGGCTTTTTCTTCCAGTTTGTGACTGAGAGTTACTTCTTTGCATGATCTCCACATCTTTTATAAAATAATTTTTTTAAATTGATTGCTTCCTTCCTTTCTTGCTTTCTTGGGAAGATTCCCTTAGAAAGCCAAAACAACAACTGTTGTTTTGGAAGTTCATATTTTCCAGACTTGTGGAAAATTCACCTTGGGAAACCTATTCCCAAAAAGAATCATTCAGCTACTTATTCTGATCTCAAAATTATCAATATACTCCCAACCATGAGTAAAAGGGTTATTCATTCACAAATCAATAAATAATTCAGTAGCAATAATCTGTTATAACCATCGCAATGTGGTTTTAAGTAGGGCTAAAGTACAGATACAGCTCTTGTTAGTGTTGTATGAGATATTGAATAATACTGGAGTTTTTTCCCAACACCAAACCGTCATTTTAACACCTCGACACGTGTTCCGATATCCATGTCAACAGCTTCAAGAGTAATATCAAAGTTCGATCTTCCTTTTGATCACTTGGTGATCGAGACACATGTCGAGGTGTTAAAATAACGATATGGTATTGGGAAAAACTCCAGTAATATTCATTACTACACCAAAGGTTCCCAACAGTGCATCACAAGTACATAAGATATTGTTGATTGACTTGATAAGGTAATGATCAGTACTCTGGTTTCACCAAATTTTTCGAAAAGATTCAATACCATTCAATCATGAGCTGATTTACATGACACTCGTAAATTTTGGTTTTGATAGTGGTGTCTCTCATCTGGTCTTATTAACTATTCCATATCTCTTGATATTTTATCTGGACCTTTATTGTTAATTTCTTATACTATTGACATTATCTCATTCATGAAAAACTGTAAAATACATTATTTTGGTTTTTTTGTTCACAAATTGATTACTCTTACAAAAACTAATTCTGCGTGAAGGTATCCCTTCAATAAATATCAGATATGAAAACAAATTGACTATGCTACGACATTGCACCAAACAATTTCAGAGATACATTTTTTTTCGGTGCTGTGAAAGTCTACAATTCATTGCCTAAGCAATTGAAGGTATTCACTATCAGGAAATTCAGATACAAACAAAAAAATTATATCTATTTCAGTCAGTAAGCTCAATTTTTGCTCATTGGACAAATCAATAATAAATGAAGCAACAGATCAATTCAATTATCAACTCTTCAGCGAATAATCACTAATTGATATTTTCATTCGTTTTTCTCTTGTCATCACCATCAACATCAATTGTTCTGTTTTTTTCTATATGTTTGCGTTTATTATGGGGTGATGATCGTTGGTTGAGTTTGAGTAGCTCTGAGCTAGACTTCGCCAATAAGTAAGCGAATCTCCTGTTACTTTTATTTCTCGTTTCTCTTTCTATTTTTTCTGTATTTTCAGTAAAAGATTCATTATTATTCTCATTATCATTATTGTGATAAAAGTTATGTTGGTGAAACTTCGAGACCATTATAAGTGCGTGAAAATGAACATTGACATTACATCAGAATTAGACAATTAACAGAATGAAAATGTCAGAACACATTTTGAAATCAGACCTTGAACATCGAGTTGAATGGAACAAAACGAGAATGAATGCAATCACTTGGTGGTCGAAACACGTGTCGAGGTGTAAAAATAACGATTTGGTGTTAGAAAAAAACTCCAGTAATATTAATTACCACTGGTTGATTTTATTTATACGACCGGTTTCGGGTTAAACCCCATTATCAAATGTAAAACTGTTTTACCGATCGTAAAAATGAAATCAACTAGTGGTAATTAGACATTTATTTAAAGTGATCATGAATCACCACAAAATAAACAAGTCATCAATCACACAAACTATCTGAGGCTGAAATTCATTGAATTCAGCTGCCCATTTATAATAATCTCTTTTATATTTTCCTTCGGAGTAGGAGACGATAAATTACGATAATCTGCGGGCATATTATTACAGAGCCCGAAAGCACGGTCTAGTAGAGTCTTGATGATTCCTCTCTTAGTTTTCGATATACATATGTTTTCCATTAAGTATCGGTCATCTTCACCAATACGTCTAAGAATGGCAATTCGTTGAGGACTTCCTTCTCCATTGTGAAATTGATGAAAGGACGTACGTTGTTGATGTGCTTCAGGGAGGTGTCTAGTTCTGCATTCCCACGGTTCCATATTACGTGGTCGACATCTTCATAATAATGAAAAGAATTTGAGGTACTTAATTAAAGAAGAATTAATGCTGGTTTGCTTGAACCACTTCATAAATTAGCCATTATTTCTTGTAAAAAGTAAAGGCTAAGAAATGGTTATTGTGGGTTATCCCTAAGAGATATACATATATCACCGCAGACTTTTTGGTAAAGCTTTTTAAGAGGTCTTAAGTTGAAATCATCCACAAGGAGGAAGACTGGTTCAGGTGAAAATTCAAAGAAGCCGCATATATGTTGTCCAACAACGCATTCAGCCAAGCTAGCGTTGAGATACGCAACATACGATAACCTATAATCAAGCGGAACACGACCAACTCCCGACAAACGGTCAGCTCCCTCTAAGACCAATGAAGCGGAGAGAGGGAAGAGAGGATAGGTGAAAGCACTCGAATGACCTATAAATAATCAGATCCCGGAGGAATAAGTCCAGTCATCACCCGAAGATGATTGTGGATACTAACAATCGAAACGTCGTGATGTAACTTGGCTTGGAATCTTTCAATTTTCATTTATTGTTCAAAATTTTCAATTTTCAACTCGTGTTCAATTATTCAATTTTTAATTGTTGCTTGTGTTTTCATTCATTGTAATTTCAGTTCTCTTTGTTCAATATAATTTTTATTCTACAGCTAATTTTTTATAGATTCTTTCAGGAATGTCAAATCAATGTATATCATACTAAACAATTGAAGTCCGAACTAATGAAATACTGTACTGCATTATTTTGATCTATCCCGTAGGGTTCAGCCAGCGTTTGCAATACAAAAAATATGTTAATTTACGATGTCACACTAGAAATATATCTACTGTATTAAACGTATTATCCCTACTAATATTATAAATGCGAATTTGAGTTTGTTTGTTACGATTTCACGGGAAAACACTCAACCGATCATCATTAAATTTTGTACACATGTTCTTGGAGGTATTATAAGTAAAATAGGATTCTTTGTATTAAAAAAAATATTTTTATGTAAGATAAAAAAATTGTTTATGTTATGTTAGTTTAGGTTAAGTTAGATAATAATTGATAGTCCCAGCCAAGCATTAAAATATATTTCTCGTATTGATTAATTTCTATTGTACTGACATTTATTTAATGGCATAAATGCCAGCGAAGCTGCGGGTAAAAGCTAGTATGAATATAAATCATTCCTTTGAATCGCTCTATCTTAAAAAAGCCGTATTGAAATCCATTAGCTAGTTTCAAAGATCTTAGCAAACATAGAGACAGACAGCGGGTAAGACTTTGTTTTATACTATGTAGTGATAACGTACTGAGAAAAGATGCCTCGATGAAAGAAAAATGATCGACAGGAATAGCAAATCTATCATTTATGTTCCTCAGTAATCTGTTGAGAATGCCCTTCCTATTTCTGAGGTAAAGTACTTGGCTAGTCTAATAGCCAAGATCTTGTTGACACAACTACCGTGGTGAACAAAACGCGTTTTATCCAATTTCTTGCACGCTCTTCATGTGATAAACTATGTCAGCATAGTTGGTATGCCAGAGAACGATAGAGTTGCAAATCATTATTTCAGTGGTAGTGTCCAGATCACGTTTGAGAGAGAAGGAAAAGAAAAAGAAGATGCGAAATATTGATAAAAATCCTTGTGACACTGGAAGTTTCAAAATAATTTTACGAACATAAATACACCTAGGTATATATCTTTGAAATTACACGCGATTCCTAGATATTTTGATAGATTCCCGAAGTTTTTTGAGTACTTTCTGGATTTTTCCGGCAATGGAAAAAAAGGAACCTCACGAAAAATCGTTTCTCTTTCGAGTAGAAATCGATCAAAGAATATACATTAACATCGAATTTCAGTGTTGTAAACAGCTTTCTTCAAAAGCTTTCGATAAAATTCCTTCAATAATTGAAAGTTTTTTGGAAGCAGAATAATCTATAGAGTTAATCAAGCACATGCAGACTTAAAATATAATATCATCAGAAATGTTATTTGATAAGAAAAAAATAGATGTTAAATTTGTTGAAACCAAGAAACAACTACGTCATGTATCAGTGAAGGTTCATCTACAATACATTGTTTACGTCTGATACATGTCAATTTTGGAAATATTTAATTACAAGGTAGTTTTGATATTCAAAGTGGGTGCCAGAGAAAAAAACTTTTCTCAAAAATCCACAAACACGTCTACTTTCTGTTTGACGACAAGTTTCGCTTCATTAGGACTTTCTACTTCCTGAGTATCGCTTCTTTGCTTTTGAAACATAAGACCATTCTTTTAACAATAACAACAATATAATTGAGGTTTTTGGTGATCCAATAGCCAATAAGACAATTGATGTATGAAATTGACAGGAAAAATATACAATATCTGTTACAAATTGATTTTGCGACATTGTCGAAACGAACTAGGCAGCCATGATTATGATTCAATAGTAAACCGAAACATGTAGATGACATAATAAGGAAGAAAAAGTTTAGGTTAAGAATGAACGAAATCTCGACTTTCAAAAAAGAAAAAATCAAGATAAATATATCTGTTTCATACCACCAATATACGAAGAACTGGGAAGATTTTCAAGGACCTAGGTATGAAGGTGGTATTTAAAACAAGTCATACACTACAGAGCCGTTTAGGAGTCCAAAAGACAAAGTCGACAATTCGAAAAAGTCTGAAATTTACGAAATTAAATGTAAGGACTGCGATGCAAAATATTATGGACAGACAAAAATATTTATTAAATAAGTTATAAAAAACACTCAGCACACTTAAAATATGGAAGACCTGAAAAATCGGCAGTCCTCCATCATATTCTGCAATAAAACCATTCCATAGACTTCAGTTCATTAAGTTAACAACAACGAGCATCTAGATGCCTATGAGGGTGTAGAAATAAGTAATCATAATAATATTATGAATAACGATGTTGGGCCAATACCTAATAGTACACTATATAGCTTGTTAAAATAATATTTTAATTATTAGATTTACCCGAATATTACATCAGGACACATTGTAAAATGAATTCAAGACTAGTAGATAAGACAATAATGTGAAATTAATTTAAGTCACTTAAGACGCAGGTATCTAGAAAAGGTATCTATGGTATAAATAAGGATAACTTTGTAAGTATGATTAGTTTCATCTTTCTCTTGGAGATGATCACTTGGTGATCCAAACACGTATCGAGGTATTAAAATAACGTTTTGGTGTTGAGAAAAAAACTTAAGTAATATTCGAAACATCGGGTTGAATTGAAACAGGTTTAGCAGATGTCTGACCAGGTCGCCACCAGTTTCGGTTTTTTCAACAATACTTTTTCAAAAAATACAAATGTGAAATCGGTTTCAAATAAAAACCTGATGAATTTTTTTAGAGCTTATTGTAGTTTTCTCCAACCAGCGAGTTTATCGAGAGATTCAAATAGGTATAGTCTGTCTTGTGAATTGTGGTCAAGTGTTTATGAATTATTTTATAACCTTTCTAGTTTGTGATCAAGAGGTACTCTGGTAAGGGTGCAAATGAACTCCATTGTATCAGTTATGTACGTGAAAATCTAGTTGCCGAGCTATTAACTAACGACAGCAGACAACCTTCTAGGAATTGTTGGCGAATCGGTTACAAAATTTTGCAAAATCAAATCGGTTCAGAATACAGAGAAGTGAGATGAATATTCAATTAAATTGCACTATTGGGGTGAATTTTAGTGGAAATTAAGCTCAATGCAAGGAAGAAAATTGCTCGACTTCAAAAGCGCAACAGTCGGCTGGTAAGGTTATGGTATCCGTGTTTTTTGAAATGCGCATATTAAAATATCCATAGACCATCTTGAGAAGAGAAAAATCATCAACAGCTACTATTCCATAGCGTAATTGGGGCGTTTGAAGGACGAAATTGCGAAAAAATGTTCTCATCAGAAGAAAATGAAAGTGTTTTTCCATTATGATGATACACCGTGTCACAAAAAAAACGAAGGCAAAATTGCATGAAGTGCAAACTACAGGAAAAACAGTATAGACACTTACTTAGTACGGTGACTTTTTGAGTAATTGAATGGAACTGTTTCCAAAAGTGAAGCAGCGGTTGATAGAAAATCGAAGGCTTTTTCCAATGAGGTATCGCTCGATCCTCGTGTTTATTTTGAAAAATTTTGGGATTGGGGAAGATTCCACGATACTTTTTCTCAAATTTCTTCTACTTCACTGAAACATCATTTATATTTTCTCGTGTCTGCCTATCATTATTTTTTTTTTGTATTAAGTGTTGAAAAAAGAGAGTAAGTTGTATAAACCACTAATTTGTTCAGATTCAAATGTCTCAGAGATCAGAATGATGATAGATATTTTCACATCGGACGATTGACGATCGGCAGATCGTGGTTTCGATTCCCGCCTTGATCAGACATTTTTCTCAAGAGAATGTATCTGGTTGAAGCGGGGATGATTCTGCAACCGTGTTAGGAATCACACGTTAAAAGGTAAGACCTCGTTAGTCCTCAGCTCGCACAAGTTCCTCAATTTCTGAGAGTTGTCGTTCGTATGGTGGCGACAGCTGATTAACGGAAATACAGATTTTAAAACAGATTCTTTTTTTACACAACGACACAATATTCAATATTGAAAATATATAGAATCGGCACGTTTGCCTCTCCATGCTTTACAGAATTACTTTCAATGCATTTCTTGAAATTATCTGCTGAATTCAAGTTGAATTTGTTTTCAAGTGTTTCATTATTTAGACAAGCGATCAAGTTTTTATTCGAATAACGATAATTATCAAGCTTAAAAGGCTGTTGTGTTTCTGAGTATTAAAAAAATGTATTTCTATGATAACTCCCACTTAAACACCGTTTCACTTATCATTCCGTTTCAAAGCTGTGGGTGCACCAAGCAGTAGGAGTATACAGAATGGTCCAACGAAAAGTATGCACCTTGCTCTTCTCCTTTTTTTGTAACTTAACGCAAAAATTCTCGGACAGGTCAATTTTGCTTTTGAGGGGGACACATTTCAGATGTATTTTTCTACCTGTGCCTTCAACCCCCTAGCGAGGATGAGTAACAACCCTGAAATTTCAAATGGAAAGTGGGATCGATTGATACATCATTTGAAAGGGCACAAAATTATCTTTCCAATGATACCTAATTTGTTGTATTTCACTCAAACATGTAGGTATTATGAAGAAAAACAACTACAACCCAGTACTTTGAAATGTCTAATTGACTTAGTAGAATCCTACTTCAGCAAGTGCTGAAAATGTGACCCATTTGCTTACATATAATGATACAGATTTTGTTCAAATCTATTGTTAACATTCTGAAGCATATCAGGTGTAATTCGTTGGCGAAGATCTTCTATGGAATCGGGCTGCGTAGCAAAACATTTATTTTTCAAATGTCCCCAAAGGAAAAAGTCTTAAGGCAATAAATCAGGTGACCTGGCAGGCCATTCGATGGGGCCTCTCCTTCCAATCCACCGTCTGCTGGAAATGAAGCAGATCATCATTATGATTATGGTTATTTTCAATTATTTCTGTTATGAGAGGATCAATTGTATCTTCAAGCATGTTCAGGTAGACCTCACCAGTTAAATTCCCAGGATTGAATAGTGGCCCTACGATATGACTAACTAATATGCCACACCTGACATTGATTTTTTGAGGGTACTGGGTATGAACCTCTCGGAATAAGTGTGGATTACTATCATCCCAGTAACGGCAATTAATTATGCCTATTCACAGCTCCATTAAAAAAAATGTACTCTCATGGAAAAGCATGTGTTGAATGATAGGTGCGGATCATCAATTAGTAGCTGGCTCAGTTGTTCACAAAATTGCGGCCTCTCATCAGGATCATCTTCATTGAGTTCCTGTACTAATTCAATTTTGTACGGATGAAATTTATAGGCTTTTAATATCCGTATTATGGACGAACGGGAGACACCTGAGGCTGCAGCAAGCTGACGGGTACATTGAGTATGATCCAATTCAACATGTCTCAAAACAGCGACTTCCACTGCTTCATTTCTGATCGGTTTCCGTGGCTGGTGTTTCACATTACAGACACATTATCGACAAACTTTTGGACTAACATGGCAACGTACGAATCATTCACATTTTTTCCGGGATGACTGTTATCAAAGAGGCGAGCAGTAAGTCTTGCACAACTATTATGTTGATAATAAAGTTCAACAATTTCAACTCGTTCAGGAATGGAATAAACCATTTTTACAGTAAAGTTGAAATAATTTCAAAAGCAACCGAACTGAATCAATGAACGTTTGCCTAAATTATGTTTGTACACTTATCTGTTGTTGTTAATTGAACCAAAAAACGCACGAGAGAAATTGAGGAATGTAGTAGTGATATAACTATTCAAGTAAATACAACAAATTAGGTATCATTAAAAAGAGAATTTTGTGCCCTTTCCATTTGAAATTTTAGGGTTGTTACTCACCCTCGCTAGGGGGTTGAAGGTAGAAAAATACATCTAAAATGTGTCCCCCTCAAAAGCAAAATTGACCTGTCCGAGCATTTTTGCGTTAAGTTACAAAAAAAGGAGAAAAGCAAGGTGCATACTTTTCGTTGGACCACTCGATATAAATTCGAATTATCATTTCATACGACACAGTGCTCTGAAATGCATTTCATTTCCCAATATTTTGCTCCATTGTTAACTACAGTTTGTTTTATTTTGGCAATAGGTAGTTTTGAAGTAGCATCTCGTGAAAGTGAGTATTGATGTTTTCGAAATGTAGTGGTGGATGAAAATATTCAATTATCAAGAACATATAACGAAAAATATTGGAACAATTTTTGGTTTGCAAAAATGTTTTGCATTTTTTTCATCTTATATACCAAATACAAAAATCAAAATGAAGCTTCTTCCATCCGGCATATTATCAAAAATCAAACCAGAATTGATTCGATTGATATATTTCTTTGCAAATATTCTGTAGTGTTGCTTGACTAACTGAATATATTTTAATAATTGTTCACGTAGTCTCCTTCAAATTATCCAAACGTGAATTGATCAATCAAAAGTATTCAATTATTGAGAAATTTTTGAGCTGCTTCAAAATAATCTAACTAATCCGATATGAACAAATAAACTGAATTTGTTCAAATATTATAGAAATCTTTTGGCCTCCATTTTATCAATATTGATAAAGCAAGAATCAAGAAATGAAAAACATGAATGACATTTGTTGTAATGATTTCAAGTAATTATGATGCATTGTTTGGAACCTTTGGTGTAGTAATGAATATTACTAAACACCAAATCGTTATTTGTAAACCTCGACATGTATTTCGATCACCAAGTGATCATCTTCAAAGAGGAAGATTGAAACTTTTTCAGTTTCAGTTTAGTTTTAATCAAAGAGGAAGATTAAAACTGTTTTAGTTTTAGTTTAGTTTTAATCTTCCTCTTTGAAGATGATCACTTGGTGATCGAAACACGTGTCGAGGTGTTAAAAATAACGATTTGATGTTGGGAAAAAACTCTAGTAATATTCATTTCAAGTAATCTCAAACCAAAGGTTAGTTTTTCAGATCAGATTTTGTTTAGGAAACTATAATAGATTTATTTCAGGAGTAACAACTTTAATTCGCGAATGGACGTAATTTGCCTTATCCTCGAGGTGCCTACTATACGGTAGAAACGGTACAATATATTTGTTTGAGATTATGGCTTTGGGTAATCAACTCATTGCGTCAGTCAGCAGAACCCAATTGAATGATTTAAAAATTGGTGACAAATTACTTTATTAAAGTTCATTTTTGTTATAATTATGTACATTTATAGTATAGTTACATTATTACAATTATCTAATGATATTTCGCCGTCGATGTGGGAGGAAGACGGTCTTATTCCGTTTTGTTTAGAATTCGGAACAGTGGGAAACAAATGTTTTCAACACTATGTATGAGTAGATTTGATGTGTTTGTCATGGATACCATAAAATGATCTACATAACTTCTGGCCACGGTCTTACTTTTCCAGCCAGCGCTTTAATGCCATTAGATCACCCCACCATCAACTAGGATGGTTTTGGGTGATCTTCTGAAGCAGTGTTCAGTATATGTTTCTGAATTTTACAAATGTAAAAGTTTGGCAATTATTGTTTGGTTGGTCACCCAACAACCTAACAGTCCAACAACCTAACGAGTGAATTTCCCATTTTGATGATTGAAAAAATTTGGTAGCTGTCAACATTTTATGGTCTTAGGTTCATGTATTTTTTACGAATATATTATAGAAATTGACAAAAACAATAAATGACATTTCGGTTTTAGTTTTTGTGTCCGGTACTTTGATGTATAGCTCTTGGCCCATACCTTTAATATCTATCTATCTATTTGCATATCTTTCAGTTCTTTTTTTTTCGGCATGCTTCAGAAATAGTGATAATCATTGTAACCTAGAAATAAATTCAAATTGTTATATCATTTCATTTTACCACTACTCTCCGAGAAATATTACTAATATATAATTATATCATTCACGTAAAAAAACTTCTAGGGTAAATTTCCGTTATGAGGGCACCCGGCGATTTTGAAAAAATGTTTGAGTGTACTTACCTATTTCGATGCGTAGATTACGAATCCGAAAAAAAAAGAGGCGCTCTCCCTTTTTTACAAAGTTACAGCCCTTCAAAGTTGAGAAAAGGGCGACTTTTCAGCCTTCTTTTTCACAAAATAAACTATTTACAAACACAAGTATTTATTCACTAGGTCACCTTTACACCTTATTCCTCCTTCTTTGACACTTTTCACTTCAATAATCAACATTTTTCCAATAAAAATATTAAAAAATATGTTGGAAGCCATGGAAATTACCAAATGAATTAAAAACCAGAAATAGGTACCCCTAAACGAGCAACTCGATTTATGTAGGTCTCCACTCTTGAATTTATGAGTTTAACAACCACTATAATCTTCAATGTTGAATTTTAAAGTTGTCACCCTGGTTCGTTTGAAAACCTCTCCTTACATCTCACCTAAAAACTCCCGATATAACCGAGTTTTCAAATTTCATATTATATATAAATAAAATTAACTAGTGGTAATTAGATGAAAGTGTCGTTATCTAATTACTAATTATATCAATTGAATTTAGAAGCTTCATAGATAGCTGCTCATCTTCAGCTTTTGGTATCTGGTATCAGAAAATTCGATTCTCAGGCTTTCAGGGCCTTCTGTTGTACAAAGTGGGGAAACTTCTGTTTTCAAATTAGATAGATGAACACTGATGGCTGTGTCTGAAGGTCAAATTTAATGACAATGTCAAAGGTGAAAACCGCATATCGATATCTATCATCTATTTTTTTCATAAGACTTTGAAACGGATACTTTGATCAAGTAGACTTTGGACGATGCAGCAATGAAACAAAATGCAAATCTTTACTGGTAGCTGTTAAATTTTGATTTGAGCAGTAAAGACGCTCTTCAATTATTGTATCACGAGAGGTATCCAGAGGGAGGACAAACTTTTAGAGACATTTTCTCACATTGAGACAAAATCTAATTGATGGTGGTCAATTTGTAAAAAAATACCAAAATTATATGAATCAAATAGAGATAAGGAGTTAGGAGAAATTGTCGTTTTAGGAGCTGTTGAAAATGATCCAAAAAAATTAACGTTCAACAACTCAGACTAGGAGATTTTGAACTGGGTCCTGGCAAGTTGTAACCAGAAGTGTTATTTTTCATTTAATTGTATTGGGACAGACGAAGTTCATGTGAGCAGTGCCGGCATTTTCAACCGCTACAATAATTAACAATTATTATACTTGGGCACAACATAATCCTCATTCTGTTGTGGAGTAGAGAAGTCAAGGAAGATTTGGATTTAGTGTGTGGTGAGGTGTTGTCAGGGGTAGAGTTATCGGCCTGTTCATTTATAATGGTACTCTCATATCTCAGAGGTATTCAGACATTTTAAGACAAACTATTGAACCCCTTGTTGATGAATTGCCACTAATGGAGCTCAAAAAAATATATTTTCAACAAGACTGAGCTTTATCTCACAACACTGCATTTGTCACAAGTTTTTCGGCTGCAAATTTCAGTAACCAAGAATCCAACTGTTAGCCGGCCAAGTCACCGGACCTGATACCTTTGGATTGTAACCTCTGGGGAAGGTTGGAAAATCTCATTTGTAAATTGCCTACCAATTCTAGATACGAATTGAAAGCGGCAGTGATGCAAATTTTTGTCTCTCACTCCTATTGAAACAATTAATTCGAAAAAAAACGTTCAGAAAAGGTGTCGCCTGTGTGTAGGAGAAGCTAGCAGACATTTCAAATACCTTCTCTAAAAAATATATTTCATTGTTTATTCTTTATCATTATTATTATACTATACTATTATTCTATAAATTGTTATCAGTTTTATTGAAACTATGTCTTTCAATTACTGCTGTGAAAAGCATTCTCAACGTTTGATAGCTACTACTGAACTATTTCTTTCTCTTTTATCGCAGAAAATAACTCTAGCAAAACATCAAGTGAGCTACATTTTTGGAAAGGTGATTTTAATTGCAGGAAATTTGCAGGAATATACAGGGTATCTTTTCGAAAAAAGCAGTTTTTCGTCAATACATATTTATATCTCATTTAAAAAAAATTGAATGCTACACAAAAAACCGTTTTGTAAAAGTTAATTTTTGACAGAATAAAAGTTACAGCAACTTTTTATAAATGCACTTTTTCGTAAAACATGTTGTAACTCAAAAACGATGATAGATATCAATATGCAGGTTTCACCATTGAGTTTGTTATAAAATTTGACCCTCAGACATTGCCATTAATTTTCATCTATCTCGTTTGAAAACAGGAGTTTTCCTTTGGAAGTGTCCAATTTGGCACACTCTGTGCAATCATATACAATTCCATAAAAATTTTGAAAAACACTCAATTCTTACATTGATTGTCATGTTACAGATAATGGCTGGGAAAAGATTTTCGAAAACCAACAATCATCTGTCATACCTCTCCATCGCTATGGAGAAAAAAGCTATTATATGGGTACAAACTTCTACGTAAGTGAAAACTAATTATACTTATACTTGCTAGAAAAGTTATTGAAAATCACTCGTTTCAGGCAACATATCTCGAAGCTCTCACGTTTTGTAGACAAATTCACATGAATCTTTTGTCAATACGTTTTGAGGAAGAAAACGAGAGAATTTATAAATATATCAGAGAAGCCAGTAAGTAACAGATATTGTTAATGTTGGATGAAAATCATTCGCGGGAGAAACTGAATTTGTTGACTTCTTTGGATACTTCTGGGTATTTTTTATATTTAAAAAAAGGGAACAAAACAAAAATCGACAGTTTTTGGCTTTCTACTACTCCATCTTGATATAGAAAAATCTGTGAATCTTCCAAAGAAAGGAAGCAAGTAATCAATTTTAAAAAGAAGTAACTCTATACATAGATGTGTAGATCATGCAAAGAAGTAACTATCAGACATGAATCTGGAAGAAAAAGCATTTCTGAAACAGTTACTTTCATATAAACAATGAATTACACGAAAGATTATTTCGGAACAAATACTTTTATATGAACACTGAATTATAAAGAAAACACTTTTTTCTACTCAGTTTGTATTCCAAACATTCGTTATGAAATTAAATCAGATATCATTCACAGGGTTTCTACACTATATAATAAATTATAATTGAAATTTCACTAACATGGAACACTGTCATGCTCACTGGTAGACATCGATGTTTCGCCGTAAGACACTTGCTCTTCAGTACCAATCATTTACATGATCTACACATCTATGTATACAGTTACTTCTTTTTACAATTGATTACTTCCTTCCTTTCTTTGGAAGGTTCCCACATTTTTCTATATCAAGATGCAGTAGTAGAAAGCCAAAAACTTTCTTTCCAAAAAAATTAGTCACTCCTAAAAATATAACCCTTTCAAATTAAAAAAATTTACAGTTTTGATTTTTTTTCGTATATTTTGAAAACGCCTCATTATGTTTTCGATTTCAGCACACTGTTTGAATGACTTTCGAAATATGCAACATTTCTGTGATTTGACCAAAATCAAGATGAATTCGAGAATATAGTTGTCTTTCGACCAGATGCGCACCACATGTTTTTAGCCCTGTAGGTGTTTTTTGGATCAGACATACCGAGGCATGTGGATTGTAAGAGACGTTCCGTTAGAAGGGCCTGCTCGTTCACCAGATGTGACGCCTCACAATTTTTTTCTTCGGTGTTATATCAGATGGAAAGTTTATGCTACACTTTCTGGGCAATACGGTAACTCAGAGACAGAATTGCCGGAAAATGTGCTAGTATTTCCCCAGAAACTTTCCAAAATGTTAGAAAGGAGTTCGAGAATATACTGTTTCACTATATGGAAGTTCAAGGAGGAAATTTTGATCATTTGCTCAATTGATTTTTTATCTATAAGATAAATAATAATAAACATTTATTTCAAAAAATCTGTCCCAAAAATAGTCCCAAATAACTCCGCAAGCGGTTGTCAAAATTTAAAATGAAAGTCGTTGTATAGAGAATTGAAATACTTTCCATACAAAATATCACCACACCTCCTTTTCTATTTCAACAAAAAGTACCGAAAGTTGTATTTATTGTATTCATTTGAAAATGTCCTTCGAGGGTGAAACTGCAGTAACGTTACTTCTCTTTTTTCATGGTGATCTGCAACCACGTAGTAACGGCTACATCCATCAATCAATTGAAAGGAGACCATTTAGCATATATCTAATTCCAACACCAACTTTGCTCAGTTTTCTGACTCAAATGTGTACCATGAAAAGTGAGAAATAAAACTTTCTGTTTTTTCACCACTTTTATGGTCGTATGAGGACATTTTCAAACAATTTAATGTAATTATTCGAGAATGTCTTTATAGGATAAAACTGCAGTAACAACATGAGTTACGAATAAAAGTAGTGAAAAAACATAGAAAGTTTCATTTCTCATTTTTCATGATGATCTTCTACCACGTAGTAACGGCTGCATCCATCAATTTATCAAACGTGTATCTTTGGCGACTGTACTGAATCAATACCAAAAAAGATATTTCACTCACTCCTTATACAGAAATATTTCAATGCTTGAACTCTGAATGATTTTCAATGATTTTAGGCAAAGGAACCGAATACTGGACAGCTGATACTCGGTTAGTTGATGGATTCAACTTTCTATGGCTACCCTATGGAGAACCCGTCAACTACACCAAATGGTCGAATGGGCAGCCTTCTGATGTGAATGAGAAGTGTTTACAATTGTGGGTGATAGGAGATCGCCTAAAATGGAATGATAGGCCCTGTGATATCAGATTCAATTTCATTTGTGACAGATTTGACTGTGAAACCGCAGCATCAGTGTAGATCACAATAATCGAAATTCAATATTGAAATCAGCTGATTTATTCTTTTTAATGAAAATATACTGTTATTTCTTCACTATATCTCACAAAAAGTAATTGCGTTTTGTTCAATAATGCATGAGATTTTGCTAATTCTGTGAAATAAAAATATCTATAGTTTCCCTTTCCTTTTTTTTCAAAAAATTGGGGCATTATATTCTTTTTGCCAGCCACTGACGCTAGTAATATTTGAACCATGTGATTTTTAGTCAACACAAACCTTCAAAAGACAAGGAAACAACAAGTTTGTTTCACAGCTGTCGGACTACCAGTTTGTGAGATAGAATATTTTGAATATTTATGCATGAATATTTAGGTATGCGAAAGCTCTGTTCAAAGAGGGTGCCGCGCGAGCCCACAATTAACCAAAAACAACACCGAATTGATGATTCTGAGCAGTGTTTGAAGCTGTTCCATCATAAAAACCTCAATTTATGCGTCGATATATGACAATTAATGAAACATGGCTCCGTCATTCCACGCCAGAATCAATACGATCGTCATCTGAGTAGACTGCACATGGTAAACCGACTCCAAAGCGTGCAAAGACGCAACAGGCGGCTGGTAAGGTTATGGTATCAGTATTTTCGGAAGCGAATGGTATAATACTCATCGCCCTTTTTGAAAACGGGAAAACGAAAAACCATCAACCGCGACTATTACATAATGTTATTGAAGCGTTTGAAGAGCGAAATCGCGAAAAAAACAGCCCTATCTGAAGAAAAAGGAGTGTCGTTCCATGAAGATACCGTGACACAAATCAATGAGAACAATTACGAAATTGTATGAATTGGGCTTCGAATTGCTTCTGCATCCACCGTATTCTTCAGATCTGACCTCCAGCGAGTTTTTCCTGTTCTCAGACCTCAAGGGAAAGCTTTTTACAGAAATTCAGCGCCGACGAAAAAGTAATTGTCGAAACTGAAGACTACTTTGAGGCAAGACAAATCGTATTATGAAAATGATATCGAAAAATTTTATGACCCCTATAATTATTATATCGGCCTAGAAGGCAACTATTGTGAGTAATTGAATCAAATTTGATGAATTTTTTTTCTATGTTAGCCTACGAACTTTTCAGCAAACTGTTATGTATCATCACCATCGTAGAAATTCTTACTATTGATACGGCGTTTTCGAACTATTTTTTCTAGCGTTAAATAAGTATTCTCATAATAGTTTATATCCTGATTTTTGTCATCTGATGATCAGTCGAACACTGATAATAATAATATAATGCTTTTCAATTTGTTTGTTGCACTGCAAATCATTATGAATGGAATGTCATTATCCACTCAATTTGACATTCAATTTACGTTTAACTATTCCACATAAATTATTTCCGTTACTAACAATCGTACGTTAAAATTCAAGACCTCTTCAATCGTCAGTTCAATAAGTTTCCACTTATGAGAGTTGTTGTTCGTAGAAGAACGACAGCTGGTTGATGGAATAACAGATTTCAATAGTTTTTTTAACATAAATCATTTAGCTCAGTAATTTTACATTCAACATGGTGCGAACTACACATACTTTAATCACGTTTATAACTTTTTTGTTTACTATCTCCCTGAAAGCATGTCTTGAAGTCAGCCGTTGATCTTTTCCTGAAAATTTTTCTTTTGAGAAAGTTTATATTAGTCTCCTCCTTGCTCGTGTACCCAAAACTGGTTATCTTGGATTTAGTTACATCTAAGATTTCCTAGTAGCAACATGTAAGTCAATTGGAATTCTCCAGCACTTCAAATGATTTACTGCACAAGGAATTCGACAGTGAAATACTCACTTGACAATTAGAATTGTTTTCTGAGTACTTCAAATACGTGAACAATATTATATAGAAAAATCCCAATAGTCAGAAAATAATGCGAACCTTTATTTTCTTGAGCCTCCTTTTATATAAGAAATCATGTAGCGATTGAGCTAATGAAAACTATGACAATCTGCAGATACATATAGTTATAAAATGGAACTCATAATTATATCTTGAATTAGCGACCGCCCCCGGGTTCAATGCTGATACTAAATATACTACAGAAATTTTTCATATACAAAGTTCACAGTTTTTTGTCAGTAAACAATGCAAACATGCTTACTTTAGAGGTTACTGTCAAAATAGTAACATATAATTGGCCCGGTTTCATCGCTGTAAAACTTTATTTTGATGGCTCAGCCTACAAATTTTTCATCATAGTTTGGAGGAAATAATCCATGCGAAAAACGTTAAGTTCCTCATCGATAACTGGTTTGAGATGAAGAATATGTTTAAAACATATTTAAAATATGTTTTTTCGCTAACCAACTGTTGCACCCCTACGAATAAAAAAACAGCCTGCGGCTCATATCACCGACTAACACTTCGGTCGATTGAGTTTTTTTTTCAAGGACAAAACACAAACACTACAGGAAAATCCTTAAGGCACTCTCAGAGCGAGCGGTGCCTGTGCGAAAGTAGCGATTTACATTAAATTTGAATCGCTGGAGATTAAATCCATTTGGAAAAACGTTCTCAGGAAGTTTATTTCACATAAACGCAACTCTCCAGGTGAAAGAGTTCTTCAACAGTAAAGTTCGACATGTACTGATTTGAACCTCAAAACGATAAGCAGCCACAGTCCGTTGCGAATTTCTAATATGTACCGCTCTTGGTGGAATCAAATGTGACAAGTCACTTGAACACTTCACGTGAGAGTATCTATAAAAGAGAGACCAATCTCCAACCTTTCTTCGATGTTCCATGCTATCAAGGTTGCACGTGATGTTCGCGTCTCCAATCAGGCGGATGGCTCTTTTCTGGATGGAGTCCAGCAACTTCAGAGTATGCTTGGGGGACAGAGCTCCATACATAAGAACAATACTTCAAAGCTTTATAAAGCATCAAAAGTTGATGACAGAAAGCGGGATTGTCTGACCTGACATCATTATATCCGGTTCGGAGACATTTATATTTTTGGAGGAAACCGATGCCTGGGTTTTTGTGGCATTAAATTGAACGTGGTGACTTTCACCCCAATTCGAAATCACTTCTAGATCTGTTTGAATCTGTTCAAAATCTGTTTTTCTGTTAACCAGCTGTTGCTCCCTTACAAACGACAACCCTCAGGAGTCGAAACATGTGATAGCTAAGGATTAACGAGGTCTTATCTCTTAACGTGTGATTCCTAACACGGGTTGGATGATAGCAAATGCAAATCGATAATTCAGACTAGGGCTTGAACCACCGATCAACACGGCAGTCAATTTGAGTGAGTGAACAAAGCACCTGCGTCGAACCGCCTGGCCACCGACCGACCGATCCCCATTAACATATGCAACCTCCTGCTGCCAGTGAAGCTGTACCTCCGTAGCCGATGTCCTAGAATCCAAATGGAATAACGAGACAAGTGTGCTGTCTTCAGCAAAGAAATATATTGGATTCTTGGTTTTTTTCAATAAGTCGTTGATATACAATAAAGAGAGGGTTGGAGACAATATGGATCCCTTGGAAACACCAGAGTTGTTGGTGAAAGTATTCGAGAGATATCCATCGACAGCCACTTGCAGATAACGTTCTCTCAGGAAGCCGAAGAGAATATACAAAAACGATCTGACAAGCCATATTATCGAAGTTTGGCCAGCAAACCCTCTTGCCAAACACGGTCAAAGGCCCAGCTTTGGGATTCTTCATGTTTGTCGATTGCGTTATTCCAAATATGGGTGACATACGATAGAAGGTCCCATGTATTCTTTGTTTCCGAAAGACATATTGATGATCGCTCAAGATGTTGAAGCCTTCCACATATTTGAGGATATGGTGGTTCACGACTTTCTCCATGATTTTTGATATCACTGATAGCAAAGCGACTGTTCTATAATCATTTGGAAGATTTTTTTGCCCTTTTTGGGAATAGGCTGAACGCGAGCAATCTTCCAACAAGAAAGAAAATCCCCTTTCTGGTAAGACACTTTTTTAGTATGATGATGAGCACTTCATCAGGGCCTTGTTGATATTGAGCAAAATTAGCCAGACTAGACGCTGTCAAAAAGCAATTTCCGGCATTGTGGATTCTGGTGTGGAAATAGTGGGTGGTGCTTTTCCCAGAAAATCGACTGTGGAGTGGGACGTAAATTGTACAGCTAGTAAATATGCGTTTTCTATGGCTCTTGCTGCAATTGAATCATCCACTTGTGTCAGTGGTGGAATTGTGGATTTTGTAAAGTTCTGATTACGGCTTCAGCTATCGACCAGAAGGATCTAGACCCGTTGGGATTGGCAAACAGTTCTCTGACTGTGAACTTCTTTGCTTTCCCTTATCCTAAGTTTGCAGCTGTCGTGAGCATTGACAAAACCTAGTTCGATTTTCGGCACTGAGGTTTTTGCGCCACTACCTGTAGGCGAGATATTTGGAGGCGCAATTGCTCGCAATTTTTATTGAACGATGATTTGTCGTTTGAAGGACGTTTCATTGAAAAACGAATATATGCATCCTTAGATGATAGAATAACTTCCGTGATTTTATAAGCACAAGTTGATGAATGTTTAAAGCTGAAACAAACATCTAACCACGGAAAATTTCAGAAATGGTCTTGAAGATCCTCCCATTCAGCTGATCTGTACTGCCAAACTGCGCGGCTTAGATTGTTCACCAATATTAAACGGTAATTCACTCAACACTGAAATGAGTTTGTGTTCAGAAGATCCCAATGAAGACATTAAGGTGACTGTAAATTTCTGGATTGGTTGTTAGGTATAGCATTCATAATCTGAGTACGTCCGCTGATTAATGCGAAAGCCTCAGCTTCACGACCTTGTTCGTCGTTGAGTCATCCGATATTGTGGACATTGAAATCACCGAATATAGAAATTTCGGCACTGGGATGATTGATTTGCAGAAAGTCAATGGTGTTTGCAAGTGAAAAGAATAGTGCCCTATATTGTGTATCGCTAGGTGATCGATAAACGCAGCATATAAATTTGGTGATCTTCTGAGATATTATTGCGAACCAAATAACATCAATGTTTTGGGGTTCCAGCAAATCCTCTCGTTGACAGCAGAGATCGCTTCTGCCAAAAAAATATTCCAGAGTTACGTTTGAATCGGGAGAGGAAATCATAGCCACCAGGATATAGAAAATTGACGGGGTCTGTTGAAGCACTGATTTTGGTTTCTGTAAGTACAAGAATATGAGGAATATTTGATTGCAGATGCACTGAGTTTATATTTGAGTTGAGTCCTCTGATGTTGCAGAAATCGTTTTTAAAGTGGCTAGTGGGTCTCTTAGCAACTGCAGTTACCATGCTATTTCCCTGTGGACTGATGTTAGGAAGATCCTGCTGACTGTCAGAAATAGTGGTTTTCGAATAACTTCTGCAGGATGATGCCCTTGAATCAGCCCCCACCCGGAGATACGATTGGGGAGCTATTTTACCTCCGGAGTATTTCGACCCTAGGGGCGCCATCATGCATTTTTCCTTATATTTCCACTCTTGAAACCAGAAACAGCGGCACAGCAACGAATTTTTTGGCAATAAAATGAAATATTTTTTTTCAACCCCTTAGCTGCAACCCTCCTCAATTTTTTTTTCAAATGCAAGCCTATGTCGTGCATGGGCTCATTTGAAAGCTCGTAAAAATGGAATATGACCATACCCTTTATTTTTTTTACTCATGCGGTTACCACGAAATGAGAAAAAACTCTTTTAAAACCAAAAAAGTTGGAAATACATAATTAGTGCTATCTACGGATGATTAACGTTGCAAAAAACAAATAAGTGGTGATGTTCATTGCTCAACAATTGGTAAGGATCACCAGTACCTACTTTCTAAAAGTTTACAAATCTTAAGAACAGACCAACCGGGCCAGGCACCACAACAAATTTTATTGATTTATATGTAAAACTGATAACCTAATGTAGCATCAACATTCTGTGGATTTTATTTTTTCACCAATAACTTACACATAAAATTAGTTCCATCCCAAGCAATTGTTGACCAGTGTACCTCAAAAAGAGAAAAAGGTTGTTGCATTTTTTTGTACCAAAATGAATGCCTTGATAAGAACTATCGTCTTGACTCAGTTTTAAAATTGTGGCATTTCTGGGTGAAATTGAAAATATGTATGTTTAATTTATTAATTGAGTACTTTCAAAGTGTTCTTTCTTAATTTACTGAACAAAAATTGTATTGTCAGAGAGGCAGCGTATCGAAGTCTTGATATTGTTGGGATGTGGAGATAGAATGCGGAGTCAAAGTGAGGTGTGTACTTTATTTAATGCAAAATCACATTTCCCAGGCTACTGTGAGTAAGAACTTACACAAATTTGAAGAACATGGTACAGTGAAGGACTTGCCCAGTGGCCGGCCACATGTTTTAGATAAAGATCAAAAATTGGACATTGCCGTATCTCTGCAGGAAGATCCACATTTGTCAACGGTTTCATTAGCCCAAAACAATCCTGCGTCTAGACGTACGATTGGGAGGTTTTTGAAAACCGAAAAATACCACCCATATAAGGTATGTCTTGTCCAAGAGCTCTTGGAAGATGACTATGACAGGCGTTTGCAATTTTGTGAGGAATGAGGATGTGACGAGAATAATGGGTTTCCACTCAACATACTCTTTTCGGACGAAGCTACTTTTTATTTACATGGAGTAGTTAACAGGCACAACTATCGATTCTGGAGTCAGGAAAACCCACACTGGATATGCGAAGCTGGTACGCAGCGTCCTCAGAAAGTAAATGTATGGGCAGGCATCATCAACAACAGAATATTAGGGCCATACTTTTTTGAGGGAAACCTTATAGCTACACGCTACTTAGACTTTTTACGCTTTGAATTAGTCCCTGCTTTTGCTGTTATGTTTCCCAATAAAGCAGATCCAGATATCCCCAATACCAATGCCAGATATTCTCTGACATTGGTATCAATGTCAGAGAATATCTCGATGACATATTTTCAGGACACTGGATTGGCCGCCAAGATCCCCAGACTCAACGCCATTAGTTTATTTTCATGGGGGATAAATGAAAGACAAGGTTTATCAAAATAGGCTGGCTAATATTGAAGATCTAAAAAGCAGAATTAGAGTGGAATTCGGAATTCCGTAGACGAGTTTTACCATCGCCTAGGAGTCTGCCAAGTAGAGGGTGGAGGCCAATTTCAGCATCTGTTACATTAATTCACCCGTATATAGCACTAAGTTTCGTTGTAACCACAAAAAAAATTAAGAGTATGGTCAGAATACATTTTTACGAGGTTTTCAATGAGTCCATACACGACATAGGTTTGCATTGAAAAAAAGTTGGGGAGGGTTGCAGCTAAGGGGTTGAAAAAAAATTTCATTTTAGTGCCAAAAAATGCATACAACGTGAAATCAACTGACGTATTTCAGCGTTTTTTCCCTAAAATACTGGTTAAAAAGATATTAATTTTATTCCGGACTTTTGCGCACCCCTGTATTCCTGCCTTGTTATAAGTAGCTATAATCAGTTGATAATTCAAACGAATGAACTGAAACTCCTCAATGATTTTGTTAAACACAATAAATTCATTCATTAGTAATATCATATTCGACAAGTAACAGTCTCATAAATGAACTCCAACAGAGTTAGAGAACTCCAACGTCGTAAGAGAAGTGCAAAGACTCCATGTCTTTCGAAGATATCAACTACTTGTGAGAAACTTTCTCCAAATGAACAACAATCTCCAAAATGAGAAATACATTTGAAACTGACGGCTCTACTGAATTATCATATTGTGAGTTTGTTGGACGTCATACTATTTCACTTCCTTCACAATTTACACAACACTAACATTTGATGCTGACGGCTGTTTTGACATACTGTGTCGAAACAAACAGCTGAAATTAATTTAACATATTAGAAGCCGAATGTGTGGAACAATATTTCACTCACTGATACCAACTAGTCGATTCCTTGAAAAATAAATAATGGTAAATAATTTTAATCACTTCAGACGAAAATTTCAGCAATATTTCTTGAATCAATAAACGTAACAGTAGGTATTTACATAAAAAAAATCTTTCTCAAGCGAAAAGTTTTTTGGATTCAATTTATATAAATTCAATGAAAAACAGTTCAAGATTATATTAAATCATACGAATTCATTTTGATCATCTCCATGTTCTAATCCAAACTTTCGCATATTACAGGGTTTTTGTCAATGCAATCTTGATCATTCCATCTGGCTTTGTTCCATGGTATGTATATTTCCAGGCACGATTCGTTTCCATTTTTATTATCAGGTTGTCCTTTAGCCCAGTTTTGGTAAGACATCTCTTCTTTTTCATTCCAGTACCAAATACCGTCAGCAAGATATCCAGAGGTCCAGTAAAAATGGTCTATATCTAGAAAAAAATCGATGACACTGATTTAAAACATGCATGTACATTTTTGTTGGAGACATACAGATATGCATCCATAAAATGAAAAAACACAAAATATTCCATTCATCTGAAGTGACATTTTGAATTTCTAGATGTACACTATCTTGAAAATGGCCACTCGAACGGTTTGAATAACATGAATCAGTAACTAAATGGTGAAGCTGTTATCTGATAATACAATAAATGAAGTACGTATGTTCAAAACATTAGGTGAACGTTCTAATTGTTTGTATATTCGGGGAATTTCTGCTATCGAAAATAAATGGATCACAGAATTTGCATCAAATTTTGTATGAAAATGGAGAAACACTTGAAATGTTGACAGTATACGATGATTGTACTCTGAGTCAGAAACGTATTTACAACTAGTAGAGGCTTTACACAGAAAGTCGGGAAGATGTGAATGACGACGCTCACCCTAAACGCCCCAGCACATCAACAACCGATGAAAATATTGAGAAAGTGAGGAAAATTGTTACGGAGAATCGTCGAATCACTATTAGAGAAGTTACTGAGGATATCCGTTGGCTCATTTCATGCAATTTTTTCGTACATTTCGGACATGAAGCATGTGACAGCAAAGTTCATTCTAAGATTGCTGAATTTTGACCAAGAAAACCATCGTATGAGTATCGCTCACCAATTGTTGAATGACGTCAACGTCAATCCAGATTTGCTTGAAAGGGTCATAATTGGTGATGAATAATGGATATATGGTTATGAACAAAGTCCAATCGTCACAAGGAAAGAGCCCAAGAGTGCCAAGACCAAAAAAAAGCATGCAAAGGTCGATCAAAGGTTTTGCTCTCTGTTTACTTCGATTACCGTGGTGTAGTGCATCAGGAGTTCATGTCACATGGTCGTACGGTCAATAAGAAGAATCATCATGAAGTTATGCGCCGAGGGGGGCTACTTTGAAGGGAGCAAAATAGAAATCGTGAATGAAAATATATTGTTTGAGAAAAATGCCAATTTAATTATTATTCAACAGACCTCGTATAGTAGATATTAGTGTCTTGGATGAAGAGTTGATACAGTGTATCAATTTGTAGTTATGAAATTCGAGTAGTTCGGATTGGAAAATCATTATCTTATCGAAGAAAATTTGAGTTAATCAAATTTAGTACATATTTACATAGCTTGAATATTGTACACAATATTATGCCAAATGTTTATTCAATAACATTTATTGAAACGAAAATAAATGAAGTAGTGATACAGAAAGAAAAAGCACATGTTCTCACAAAAAATAATGTAAAAATTTAAAAGTATAAATGAAAATAATTTAGGAATTCATGATCTACACCAGCTTTATACGTATATTTGAACTTTCATTCATATGTTCTAATTCACATCTGTCATTATTGTTCACCATATTCTGTACTGTTGCAATATTTCTGAACAAGGACTTACCCTATAGAATAGACAGCAATTCTACAAAAGTGCAGTCATCAAGGACCATATTAAGAACAAAACATTGAATGAAATATAAGACTTTCAATTACTCTACGTATATGGTGAGTGAATGATGAATGTTATGACCGATAGTTCAGTTTGTAATGTTGTTTGTTCACTGATTCATGTTCATGATATCTTTATTTATTTTTCCATTTCAATTGACATCACACACAAAACGCCTTAACTTAGTTTATTATTTCAGTTTTTTTGTCATACACAAGCTGAGTGATGAACTAATGGAATGGGAAATAGTACAGTTACTAACTTCGAAATTGTACAACTGATTCTTTTTATATATTTTTTCTGTCGATTAAAGTTCAGGTTGAATAATGCGATCCTTTTATTTATTGAGCCTTATTGATATAGCGATCAAACTAATTAAAACTGTGACAATCTGAAGTTACATATAAACATGAAACTAGTTGAGATCAGAATGTGGGAGGACGTCCCTATCACTATGTTACTTCTCTATGGCTTCTTCTTCTTTATTAAAAAGCTGTGATTCTTTAAATTAATTCAAAAGAAAATGTAGTGAATATATTTCAAGTAATAGTCATCAATAATTCGTCTTGTTTTCTAGTTTCTTGTTTTTGAAATGTGACTTGTCTCTATTTTTATATTTTTTTGTTTTGTATTTTATAAGTGACTGACTTGACTATGAAGAGCATTATTTGCTAACGAAGAGTAATAATATAATATATCAATTACTAGTTGTTGTCCGCGACTTCGCGTAGAATTTGGTTTGTCACATTGAGTTTCGTGACAGACCATTTTAAACAAATAGTTACCATATTTTATTATCAACCCAAATCTTCAGGTTTACAAATTCAAAACTGACGTAATTCAATACAATCTTTGAACCCCTATTTTTCCCCCTTGGAGGTGAAAATTTCTGATACCCTTTCTTTATGGTTATTTACGCTATACAAAAAACCTACCTGCATTTGAAGATTCTAGGTTCACTAGCTACGGCTGTACGTTAATATAAGAGCAAACAACAGCTAAGGATTCACTTTAAAAATACAGTAACTGAAAAAATATGCCAACTGCACTAAGTAATGAATAGCTTCGATAATCAAATTATGTTACCTATTAAGAAATTCGCAAAACTAACATAACCGTCAACGACGTCTACCCTCACACGTCTGCCCGCGTTCAGGTCGCGTTCTCGGCGATGGCGCTTGCGCATGTTTTGCCGTCGTCTTATAGTAGACGTGACGCATAGTGCCTTACTGCGTTGCGCCAGGTTAATCTTAACGTGATTAGTTTCAAACGATTCTTCCAAATTACTTAATGTAAAAGATAAAGTGTGTGTATATTAAATACTTGATAGGAAAATTGTGTCAAATTTTATAAGAATTTGACAGATATTTTAAAATGTGAATTGTAAAAAAAGTATTCAATTTAAATGTATTCATAGCTCAGTATTTTCCATATAGTGTCTACCATATAAGAGGTAGATATATAATATCGTGGACTTTTATGCAGAACGGTTTAAGATAAACAATCTTATGGTACGGTATGTAACTCCAACGGCATAGGCAACGCATGCCAAGATAGCTCTCAGGTAGCAAGAATTTTTCCGATTTACTTAATACTTATCGTTATATTATGTCCCAAATTACACAAAACCTTCGTAAATTGTAGCCTATATGTTATCCTGATGTATAAGCTGTATTTATGAAAAGTTTTATTTAAATCCGTTCAGACGTTTAGGCGTGAAAGAGTAGACGGACCTACAGCTGCCGGACTGAGTCATGTCCGGTGAGAAGCCCCTTCAATACATTAAGTACGTATGTACAATTTCTCCCACCGGCCCATTACTCAGTGCGGTAGCTGTACATACATCCATCTTCACAAACTTTCACATTTATATTAGTATAGATAGATTAGATTTTAACAATTAAGAAAATGCTTGTTTCAAAATGTTTGTTCGTTTGTCTCCATGTCTCAATAAATATTAATTCTACTATGTCGTGATATATTCTGATCGATAGAGAGTTTTATACTCGATACATAGATTCCGGAGACCAACAGTAATCCAGGACAAGGATTTGAAGACCCTGATAGAGACTAACCCATCACAAATTGTATGTGGGTTGACGAATGAACTGGACGTCAGCTCTCATGTGGTTTTCAATGGTTTGAAACGTATTGGAAAGGTCGAAAAGTTCGAAAATTGGATGCCCCGTGATTTGAACGATCGTCAGAAATTCGAAGTATGTTCTTCTTTGGAACGGATTGTCACTTGTGATTTAAAGCTGATCCTTGACGACAATAGCAGATGTTCAGGACAGTGGTTGGACATCGATGAGCTACGCAGGTGCTTCTCGAAGGCGAAAACCAATCAAAAAGAGACCACGGTTACTGTATGGTGGTCAGCGGCTGATGTGATTCACTATAACTTTCTATAACCGGGCCAAATCATCACAGCAGAGTCCTATCGTGAGAAAATTGCGTCAACAGCAGCAGCTCACCTACCATACTGCCCAGAACTCTCGCCAACCGACTTACATCTTTTCAAGGACTTCGATAAAGGTAAAACCTTCGACAATCAGGAACAGGCAAAAACCGCCTCCGACGATTTCATCGAATCCCGAGCTCACAATTTTTAAGCTGACGGAATTATTCGACTTGTGTTACAAAAGTACACTGATTCAAATGTCACTTATTTCGGACGAGTATCTACTGAGATATTACAGTGTGAATTAGATTCATAAAAACTTCTAAAACAACACAATAATATATAGCTGAGATGACATTATTTGACTGTCATTCAACACTGTGGTGGCATGATAAAATATTCTTTTTTTTTCAAACATTCAACAAAGCATCCTGAATGCAGCAATTCTTAGATACGGCCGCTGGTCAGTTTATATAAAATGTCATACATGCATGTTTATGAAAATAAATATTTGAGTGATGATGAAAGAATCTTCATTCATTTAATTATGTTTATGTATGGGATCATTACACGGGGTACGAAAACTCCAACAATTATATTCCATAATTCTCTATAAGATATCGAACTTACTATTCAAATTCTTACTGGGACACAAATTCCAACTATTACAAACGCGAATTATCACATGAAATAACAGAAAATACAATTGGAAACTTTATTTTTTTCTTACTCCTTTTTAACATTTCCTCTTCGATCTTCATCTGTTCCTTTTCATCTTGGATGGAAAGAAGCTGCATTGAACGTTCATTGCAGAATTCCATTGCTCCATTATAATTTAACTAAAAATGAAAATTGATAATGTTTATTTTCTACAGAAAATGGCTATTAACAAACCTCAGGCTTTATTTGGAAGAGGTAGGTCTTTGGACAGCTGAAACCTATAATAGTTGCAGATATAATAATTTATGTTTTTAAAAATGTATAAACATGTGAATTACTTTTTTGGGAAAGAAAGTTTTTGGCTTTCTACTACTCCATCTTGATACAAAAAAGAAGGATGAGGGAGTCTTTGGGAGACTCCCTCATTATCAAAAGCACTTTCCCCACTGTCGATAAAATTCGAGACATCTGCAAAAGATTATCTCTGAAGACAGTTGAAAATATGTAATGGAATTAGCCCATTAGCCGATTTGGAAAATTATTCGGCAAACAATAAACATCAAACTGAAATTATTCGACCAAAACTGCTTATTCATGAATTTTCAGTGTTTCAAATGCAGTTCCAAACATCATAACCACTTCAAGAAGACTGAATGAACTTTCAAATCAGAAAATTTGATTTATCAAATCGAGTTGTAATAATTACAATCCTTTCATCATGTCTTAAACAACGAACACATCCTTGATCCTGCCTTGGTTCTATTACAGAGTGGGAAGACTATCATCTTCAATCAAAACTAGTTGTCTTACTTTCAGGTTTTCTCCATTCCAACTCCGATATCTGGCAATTTGAATATTTCGCTATGCAGAACACTTTCATGTGAACAATTGATTACACTGATGAAAACATACTTTCGAAACAACTACTTTCATATGAACATTGAATTATAGAAAAATCACTTTTTTCCATTCAGTTTGTACTCTAAACTTCCGTTATAGAACTTAAATGGACATCATTCATAGAAACACTACACAATATAATGTACGAAAGTAATAATAAAACATTTCACTAACATGGAACACTATCATTCTCAATGGCGGACTTCGGAGTTTCGGAAGGAGGAATTTGTCTTATCGTCTCATAAACACCAATCTGTATAACACTCAATTCATTCATAATATCACGCCTTTATATTGGAGATGAGTTAAATCGACTCGTGTCACGATGACAATACGTAATGACATTAATACCCTCATTTGATATAATTTCAGTTTACCACATTTTTAAAGTGATAACTTCTTATGGGAGGGTAAACCGCTTTGTAACGTAACGCATCAGTATGTCTGGCTTCCCTTTCTCCTCACTGTTGTATATTATAATCATGTAAGGTAAGCTGAAAAGTACCAAACCTTTAGTATTGAGAAAACATTGGAATACGAGTTTGGAGAACTGTCGGTTTACTGTCAAATAAAAAATAAAGTTGTAATGTGAGATAATTCTTTGTAAGAAAGTTTAATCTAAAAGTATTTGTTCTGTATCCGAAAATACATAACACTCACTTTATCGCGACGGAGAAGTATCTCGCGTGGGCACGAGATACTTGATCAGTCGTGCTGGAGTAGTGTCGTGAGTAATATGTCACCTCATCGTAACATATCGAACTATTGGAGCCAAGTCTACCAATGAGAATGGAGTTATTATTACCTAGAAATGGTATTCTCTCTCTCTCTCTCTCTCTCTCTCTCTTATTGTATGAAACGTAGCTTAAAAATGATGACAGGTACTAATTTTGTCTATGTACATTATTAGTATCATTATTTATTCCTAGAAAAGTAACAATTAGCTTATGCAGTAGCTATAATATATGTAGATACATATACAAAATGATCAATAAAAGATTTTGTTAATAAATAACCTTTTCCTACGATATCATATTGATACACATGATATTTTAAGTAATAACCTAAGCTTTTCTGAAATTAAACAATTTCAATATTGAATACTTTAACTTAGATTAGTTTAAGTTATCACTTTTATCGGAGACACGAGACGCACAAGTTTTTTGTATAAAGATGACGAAGTTGAAAGCCAAAACCAGTATTTCCCAAAAAGACCAATTACTTTAACCATCTCATCTGTGGTCATTCTGGCTACATTAGTGACGTCTATTAATTACTTGTGAGACTATTCTACACCAGAGAAAATTAACCCACCTTTTTCTGTTGTCTTCATAATAACGAAATCGATACCATTAAAGTTCTCTGGTTGGAAATTTGAAGGAATAACGAGATGTTCACTGACGTCTGTAACATCCTTCGAGAAATATTTAGTCTGGAAGAGTACTATCGTAGAATGGTCCGATTTATTGTTTCCTGAAAATAACAAGTAACAAAAATCGTCAACAAGAAAGCTTACGATTACGATTTGGTAGAAATATAAGAAAAAAGGCAATATTAAAATTTTATAACTAGGTATGTGGAACAAAAAATACAAGCGTACCGTTCCATGTAACATTGAAAGTGAAACAACCGGAAAATGCTTTGGGCCTTTTGTTTGTCAGATCAGTGCATAAATATCTAATATCCTTGGTATATTAATAACTATTTTCATGAGAAAAATTCATAATGGAAGATTCAATATACGAATATTAATGCTAAACGAGGCTCCCAAAGGCAGTCTGTTGCGAAGCCAAATTTCCATATTAACCATTTGGTAATATGAAACCACACTCATTGAGTGTGGTTGTCAAAATGTCTCAGAAGCAGAATGATTCAAGGGTTTCATTTAACAAGTATTCTTCAGAGTATTCTATAAATATATTCTATTAGTATTGTACTCGCTTCGGCGGTGCATATACTGAAATTGGAATGATACAGAGTAGATTAGTATGGCCCCTGCGCAAGGATGACACGCAAAATCGTGAAGCTTTCCACAATTAAATATTTTCGTTCTGGTTCTGCTGGTGGTTTAAATTCTTTCCGCCCTAGCAACATGCAAGACCTCATTAGTCACAGCTCTGGAAATTCAGGACAGAAATTTCTTCTGTTATAAAATTGTAACTTCATTTTAACTGATAGAGTTACTCCAGAAATCTGTCCTATACTTTTTGATCCTTCACTGTGTCCTCTTCGGAAAAAGAATGGAGGAGTAAGACTGATTGTTGTCGGTACCTTTTATCGTAGATAGGTAGCAAAACTTGGTGGTATGAGGATCAAAGACGAACTAGGATCAATGTTACGTCCACTACAGTTTGGTTACGGTACTGCAGGTGGATGTGAAGCTGTAGCTCATGCTGCTCGTAGATATATCAATCTTCATCCAAATCCCGATTCAAAAATTTTCCTGAAAATAAATTTCAAAAATGCCTTCGACGTGACTGATAGAAACATCATGCTTCGTAAGGTTAAAGATTCGTTTCCAGTATTATACTCCTTCTTGAGTCAGTGTTATAAATCAGCTTCCTATTTGAGTTTTGGTGAACATCTGATTCTGTCTGAGAGAGGTGTTCAACAAGGTGATCCTTTAGGATCTGCTCTTTTCTGTCTGACTATCAACGAAGTCACTCAAAACTTATCATCTAAATTCAGTTGTTGGTATTTGGACGATGGCTCAATCGCTGGCGATGAAAACATTATTTCAAAGGATTTACAAAAAATCATGGATTATTCAAAATATATTGGACTTGAACTGAATTTTGATAAATGCGAGTTGATTACTCTTTCAATTCTGAATAATATTTCCGAATCCATCATTTTGAAATCGGCTCCTGGTATAAAAATTTTGGAAAAGTCTAAATAGAGTCTTCTGGGTGCTCCTCTTTCTGAAGATTCACTTTCATAACATCTTCGAGAAAAATGGGGATCACTGAAATCGCTGACCACCAGATTGAATGAACTTCCTTAACACGTTGCATTTTTTCTTTTCGAAAATTGTTTGGTGGTTCCAAAACTCATGTAAGCCCTAAGATGTTCCCCCACTTGGTCAAGTCAGTTAGAGTTTGACAAATTTGATGATTTACTCCGCAACACGACGGAATATGTTACAAACAATCTATTCAATAATTATTCATGGCTCAAAGCAACGGTTCCTGTAAACCTTGGCGAACTAGGGCTACGTTCGGCTTCTTCCGTAGCTTTACCAGCATTTCTGTCGTCAGTCAATAGTGTTTCTGATCTTATCGATCCCGTCCTTCCTTCCATATTTATCGATATCAACGACGTTTTTATGCTGAAACTGAATCACTTTGGCATGCCGCAACTAATATTGCTCCTCCTACAGATAAAAAGAAAATACAAAGTTCATGGGACCGACCTCTTCTGAACATTATAACTGATAAACTTCTGAAATCTACAATTGTATATGATAAGACTCGTCTGAAAGCAGCAATGATCAAGGAATCGGGTGCTTTGCTGACTGCTTCACCTATTGCATCTCTTGGAACACTATTAGAGGATGAATCTTTCAGAATAGCAGTAGGACTTAGGATGAGTTTATCTAATTTGTGTGCCTCATACTTGTGCTGCTGGAACCGCACATTGTCTGGCGAAAAATTGAGACGAAAAAAATACCAAAATCTTGGTAACAACTAAATGTTCCATCCAGTAGTGGTTGAAATTTTTGATGTTAATGGCCCGGAATCTCTCTAATTCGTTCATGAATTTAGAATAGGGCAACCAACGAAAGATCACCGTCCGTCCTCTTTTTTGATAGAAATAATTACTATTGCTATTCAACGTGGAAATGCTGCTTCCGTTCTTGCAACTATTCCTCTGTCACATAGTTTTGATGTGATCATGCATTGCCCTTATTTCAGTACGGAACTAAAATCTCTTTGAAACAAGCCGAAATATGTGAATATTTATCAGTGTCCTATCAAGATTAATTCGCAAGTGATTGATCCACCTTCTTCTTTTTCAGTGCGGTCAATGGACTTAGGTCATTATTGCCCCCCAAATATGAGTTGCAGTCCTCGTGGTTCTAGTTCCCTTTCAGTGGAAGAGCTTAATGAAGGAAGAGCCAAACTGATTCCTCTACAAAACCCTTCATCACTTGGAAGGATCGATTGCAGCTTGAGAAATGGTTCTGATACAGATTTTGTGAAATATGTTTTTCCTTACGAATCAGTAGACAGTTGTCCTGAAAATCATGAGAAGAAATTTGGGTTAGATAATTTAGGAAACACTTGCTACATGAATAGCATTTTACAAGTGTTGTTCATGACGACGAATTTCAAAAAAGTGGTTTTAATGTTGAACGAGAATGTTTACAACTGTTTGAGGATTTGAAGAAATTAATATTTATTTTGTTTCCTTTTTCAATGTTTTTTGTTACGCCAATGTTTATTGATATAATTGAAAAACGTCACGTAATTGTCAAACAATTAATTTCGAATTGTACAACATTTAGGAAATAAAAACAGTTTTAGAAGCTATAAGCAGCCCAGTTTCTTAGTAGAACAACGTAAGCGGTTCAGACTTTAGTTTCAATAACATAATTTGGTAGCAAAACGTGGTAACCGCAATAAAAAACATAACACCTACTTATTCACCAAATTCAAACAGCTCTTCATGCAGCTGCAGGTTTGTAAGCGATTTCCTGGAGTCTTTGAAATCCACTAGATACTCGTTAGGACAACAAGAGGATTGTTCCGAATTATCGGGGTTCTTGTTGAATACTTTTCGTGAGCAAGAAAATAGCAGAATCAATACTCCTGACCGCTCTGGAATGAATGATTCCGTACAGTCTATCTCGTCTTGTGTTTGTAAATCTTTTGCTGGAAAAATCCTCACTTGTTTACTTTGTAGTAAATGTTCAAGAAGTAGCAAAAACGCATGTGAATTTCTGGAACTTCGACTACCGTTTCCTAATATGACTAATAACCAGTCCCTGCAAAGCTTATTGTTAAATCACCTGAAAATGGATGATGATGATCGAATGTATTGCCAAACATGCGCCAAACTAACTGACTGTTATAAGAAAACAAGTTTAGCTGAGGCACCAGTCAATCTAATAATAACACTGATGATCTTCAAACATGACTCAACCTCTGACGGAAGCAGCAAACTCTTACGAAGGTTCGAAATAGATGAACACTTCAACCTAGCAGACCACTATAATAATCTTCATGCAATCATTGTTCACTGTAGTTCTGGCGTTGAATCTGATCATTATTACGCCTTGGTCAAAGACGAAACGGACTGGTTTAAGTTTGACAATAGTCGTGTCACTAAGTGTTTTGGCGATGTATTTAATTTATTGGAGCTTCTGGAGACACCCTATATTTTGTTTTATGAGACAGAGGGCATTGGCAGATCAAGATCTTCAGATGATGTGGTGCTGCAAGTTTTTCCGGGTTTTCCTACAGCTGAAAAAGGAAATGTGCCACTGGAATCAATGAAGTCGTCCCGAAGCGCCAATTAATTTTTGTTGTTGTTTTTATAATTTCATGATTTGTATTTTGGAAGAGTTTTAAATAATTATTTTTTAATGATCTATATGTATCTTCAATTTTTTCAAAATTATCAAGTACTTTCAGAATTATTGCAAACATTGAAATAAAATAAAAAAATAATTATGATTACAGAAATTTGTTAAAACACATTCAAAATCTAATAAGTAATACTCTTCATTTATTGATAATGTATTGAAAAAACATCAATATCAAGTAACTAGTTTAGTAATCCAATAATGTTTCTGAAGAATCATTAGTTGTGTAACAGGATACATTTTTCTTTAAAAAATGATTGTTTTCTTGCCGACGTTTCAAATTCAATTGAAATCTTCTTCAGAGCTCTGAAGTGCATCACCTTGATGGAACAGCATTTTCGTTTCTGTTGAAAAAATGTGTAGAAATCTGTTTTTCAGTTAACCAGATGTCGCCCTCCTACGAACGACAACTCTCAAAAGTCGAAATTTGTACGTGCTAAGAACAAATAAGGCCTTTTTGTGATATCGTCCTTCAAATGCTCCAGTACCGCTATGTAATACTGGCTATTGAGGTTTTTTTCCTTTTCAAAATAGTCGATGAATATTATACAATGCGCATCCCAAAATACTAATACCATAACCTTACCAACCGACTTTTGCGTTTTGCACGCTTTGGAATCGATTCACCACGTGCAGTTCCTCAGATGAAGATCGTTTCGATTCTGCTGTGAAATGATTTATCGATGTTCCATCCATTGTCTTTTTTATGGCTAAACAGCTTCAAACACTACTCACAATCATCGTTGTTGTTTTTGGTCGATTGTAAGCTCCCACAGAGCTTTCACATACACAAATATTCATGCACGATACGTTCAACGCGTTCTTTTGATATCTCCGGAGCCTTAGCTATCTCGATCAACTTCACTTTTCCGGACTTTTTTTGTTTTCGTCGGTAACATAGTTTTTAGGACGTCCATTGCGTGAATCGTCCTCGGTGTTCATTTCACCTCAGTTAAACTCAGCAAACAACTTCTCAACGGTTGATTTTCCTTGTTGTCAAAGTCTGAAAGTGGTTTTTCTAGCCAAGCCTCTCCCTCAACAGTATTTTTTTCAGCACGAAATTCTTTTTTATCCATTTTCTCCAAACTAACAAAAGTTGCTACACTCAAAATGGTCTATGTCACAAACGAATAGTCCGATAGCTGTGAAATTTGTACACGTGTCCTTTGAAGGTTAGGATTAACTAAAAATCATATGAATTTCATACTGAAAGCTCCACTTGTGTATTAGCTTACGAACTTTTCAGCCCATCTAATATACGGCTCATATTATCACGGTGACAAATAAGAGGTTCTAAAGGTGCCGCCTATGTTCTGAAAGCATAATATGAGTTTTAATTCCAGAAATGAGCCTCTGAAAGTTTTTTAATTTTTGACTGGCCATTCTTATGGAAGTGAAATCAACTGACATTGATTCGTGAAAAAAGTATTCACCATACAAAAATTGAAATTTGGCTCGTGTAGGTACAAATTATAAAATTTTACCTCATTTGTTGAACTGGTTGTTGATAATTACTTTTTTAATCATTTTGAAAATATGACAGTTATTTCGTATTTTTTTATTTTTATATCACTTAGGTATACTCACCATCCATACCAATGTGTACTGATATACTAGGTGTTTGAGCTACATTGATACTGTAATTCTTGAATATCAGCTCTTTGTCGACAAAGACTTCAACAGTTGGAAAATTGTCTTTTGGAATTACCACACTTTCACAAATATATGGAAGTTTTGCCTCACATATGTTATCGTTCCAATACCCAGTCTTCCATATTTCCATGCAGTATTCATTGCCTTGGTCGTTATTTGGTTCTCCTGTGAACCAATGAAGGTAACTAAATTTTTCCGAGTCCGACCAACGCCAAGTCTTGTGATTGGCTATTTTATTTCCTGATGTCCAGTAAATTTCATGTTCTGTAAGAATTACAAAATTGTTCGTGAAATGCCTCATACCATCTCAATCAACAATCAATAATAATAAACTATATAAACATTACTATCGATATTTCCAACAAAGTTGCTCAATGTCTAAACACAATCGAAGTCAGATGCAAATAAAACGCTTCAATATTACCAGTAGTTCAAAAAATAAGACATGTCTGATCTTGAGGTGTTGGGAGTGGAATTTCTGTTTTTACAAGCTTATAATCACTGATAGTTTTGACTTTCGTGAAACCTGACAAAATGAAATAGACATCAGTTCATTAAGAAAGTATTATCAACTATACCGTATCTAGGTCTGAACTGTTTCCGCTCCTGATATGTACTAGATTCTTCGATATACCAGATACGTTATAACCTTTGCTTTCATAGGTCTCATTTATTTTGTACATCAATATAACAAGAAAAATGTCTTCCAGAGACATATTTCAGATTGATCAAGATTATTGTCCCTTGTATAAAGGAAAACACGCTTCAATTATTTCATACCATAATAGAGGATGCGTCGTTTTCATGATATTGAAAATTGAAATGAATTGCTTTCTGATCGTCATTCCACCCAATATTCTGAATCAATGTTCATTTCATCATCATCAAAATAAAAATAAATCTACAGAGCTGAAAAGTGGCATTCCTAATTCAAATTTCTCAGCAAAGTAGTATCAAATATTGGACAAAAGTCACTTTCTGGGAATTCTCACCTTTCCCAGCAGCAGAAGATTTTGAAGAAGAAGTATCATTGGTGAAATGCATATCCAGATTCGTTCGTGAACTCGATAATGAATGAGATAGAAAACAATGAGTTTTCAACAACCAAATGACTTTACGTACAGCAACACCAATTCAATAGCCACTAACTCACTCAAAACCCAAGCACTATCTGAAAGAGTATCACGAAAAATTGCATTTATGACAAACTTTGTTCTCACAGTGAATTTTATATTGAAATCCATTGAAATTGCGTAAAAGTAAATATAGAGATCACGTCAGAAATAGACAATCAACGGGACCAGAACTTTCCGAACACGTTTTGAAATTAGTATACCAACGTCTAGACCAAAATCTCTTTTTTATAAAAAATATGTCGATGACATTATCATATCCCTTCCTCAAGATGGAACATCTGAGATTGTGGACATCTTCAACAGTTATGACCCTTACATACAGTTCACCATCGAACCTGAGAACAACGAATAATGAGCTCATTTCCTTGACACGAAGGTTATCAGAACACCAGATAACACTCTACTCATAGATTGGTATCGCAAGCCTATCAGTTCTGGTAGGTTCTTGAACTATTGGTCATACCACAAGCAGTCAACGAAAATTAATTTGGGCAAATAAATGAAAAACCGCATTCTGCAGATTTCCGATCCTACTTTTCATAAAAAGAAATTAAATATACTTTTCCAATTATTTATTAATAACTCCTACCCGGATCCTCTACGTAAGAAGATTGTATTCAGTACGTCAACCATTGACGTTCAAATCAACAATAACAACCAGTTGGATATAAATCCTTTAAAGTCTGACAATATCACAATTGGGGCTGAGCCACCTCCAATTCCTATACTTTTCTCGTCTTTACTATACATATGTGATATGACACCCAAGTTATTCAGAATTTTCAAAGATTTGAATGTAAAAATAGCTTTTAGAACCATACTCACCATACTCTGAAAATATTGCGTTAAAACAGCTCTAAAATGTATTGAATGTACGAAATGTGAGGCGGTAGCTCATCCAAGCTGTGCCAAGAGAATAAAAAATGTAATTTTGTGTGAAGATGGTATGATCTGCTGCCAAGTGAGTGAAGGTGAATATGATATGAACTGTAACCCTAACCAATTTGAACAACTAATCTCGTCGGTGAGTGATGTTAATTTGAATTCAATTTGCTCTAACGAGATTGAAAATATGAAGGAAAACACATTGAAAAATGAAATACAGTATATCAAAATTATCATCAAACATAAAGATTTCATGAACTACATGAAAAAATCATGTTGCTGCAAGAAATGAAGTATGAACAGATAAAAAGTGTAAACAATGCTTCTCCTGCCTGCCCTTTTTCGGAACCCGAGTCCAGTGCTGTTAAATCGGGAGTGTCTACGCGTCCGACTCCGAGTTCAAACAAAACAAGAAAATAAAGTGAACACAACAATGGTCATAATCGAGAATTAGGACCAAAACAACAACAAATTACATCAAAACAAGTTTGTTCTGCCATCTTAGAGGCAAAGTCTACCACAACAATGACGAGTCTTCAAAATGTGAATCCTATCGATAATGAACATGAAGACAGTGAAGGCTGGCAACAAGTCCAACATAGAAGAAAACGCAGATACCTGGTAGGTCGAACTGAACAAGATTGGGTGGTGGGAACAGTTCCAAGATTTGTGTCTCTCCATGTAACTGGGCTGAAACCAAATACTAATTTTGATGAACTGAAAAACTTTCTGCAAACAAATCTTCCAGGTGTGAGGCCCATCCTTCTAAAAGGCCCGACATATATGCATTTGCAAAAGTTACAATCAATCGTGAGCAGTTGAACAAGGCATGGAGACGAGAAGTGTGGCCAAATGGAGCATTGGTATCTTTTTTTGCCAGGAAGAGGATGCAAGTAACACAAGAGGATCCTCTACATCAAATACCCATCTAATTCAAAAAATAAACTATGAAACAAACCTAAGTATAAAAACGTCAAATAAATCTACCCGCAACTGTGATAGGACAAAGGCTAATACCACAATCAACCGTGGATCTCTTACCCGTGATCTAAATCATGATGCTGAATTTGTTAAAAACTCAACATATGTCACTAAGAAAAATGTGAAGCAAAAGACTTTCCTCTCCTGCTACTACCAGAATGTGGGAGGTTAAAAGTCTAGTCTTCAAAATTTTAAAAAATTCGTCCTTTAAAGTAATTATGATGTAATAATATTATCAGAAACTTGGTTATCTGATGATATAAGTATAATAGAATCATTAGTTCAAGGTTACTCTATCTTGTATCTTCCGCTCATTCCAGTGAGAAAAAAGGAGGTGGGGTATTAATAGCTATTGAAATTATTTTGAACCCAAAATTTATTGTGACGAACGTTAACTTGGAGCTGTGTTTTGTGCAGATAGTATATGGTATCAGCAAAATCATTATTGGTGGTATCTACATCCCTCCAAACTCCACTGTAGATAAATATTTGGTACATGCGGAAGAAGTTGAAAAATTAATGCAAAACCATGTTAACCACAATTTTTTTAATTTCTGGTGATTATAACCTACCACAGGATGTGTGGTCCAATGGTAATCTTGGAGTTACTGCTCAGTGTCCTATAAGTTTATCGGCTTTAACTTTATGGGAATATTTCAGTTTCTTAAATCTGTTTCAACACAACGGTTTTCGCAATAGTCGTAATATTCTACTTGATCTGATTTTTTCTAATCTGGAATCAGTTACGGTTACAACTATTGATCTGTTACATCATAATAGCATACACCATACTTCCTGTTTTTTCTATATACCTACAAGTAATCTTGACAACATATTAGTAACTGAAGAAGTTGTTTTTGATTTCAAAAATGGAGATTATAATTCAATTAACTACCACTTATCCATGATTGAATGGGATAATTACTTGAATATGAATGACATTAATACTTCCATTGCCCAATTGTGCGATATACATATGGTGAATGAATGTCATTACGATGTCATCGATGACATACGCAGATCAAGCTTATTCCGTGACATTAAAAATCGTAATTCATGAATGAATTGTGTGTATTTTCTATAATGTTATCCAATTTGGTACTGAAGAGCCTTGGGGCAAGTGTCCTAAGGCGAAACATCGATGTATACCAGTGAGGATGACAGTTTTCCATGTGAGTGCAATTTGTTACCATTCATTCAAAGTAGAACAAAGTATAATTCAGTGTTCATATAGAAGTATTTGTTTCGAAAGTTTTTTTATATGAAAGTAGCTGTTTCAGGAGAACTTTCTTTCAGTTTGTGTCTGAAAGTTACTTCTTTGCATGATCTACACACCCATGTATTGAGTTACTTATTTTCAAATTGATTACTTCCTTCCGTTCTTTGGAAGATTCCCTCATCCTTTTTTTGTATCAAGATGGAGTAGTAGAAAGCCAAAAACTTTCTTTCCCAGAAACTATTTGCTTTAATGCACACCTACATTCCTACTGAAATTCTGAAACCAAATCCAAAGTTTCCATGTTGGTATAACCCGGAGCTAAAAAGCAGCATATAAAAAAAATTGCCCATGAATCCTTTGAACATTCGAGTAATCATGAGGATTATATTAATTTTTCAAATCTACGAATTGAGTGTAAATTGCTTTCCAAGGAGTGCTACCACCTCCATTTATGCGAAATAGAAGAAAGCTTAGCAGCTGATAGTAAGTCCTTTTGGCGTTTCGCTAATGAAAAATCAAGAAACAATTTCCCAAATGAAATGTACTTGCATAATAAAATAAGTAAGAGTGGTTCTGACATGGCTCATTTATTTGCTGAACATTTATCATCTGTATACGTTAAATCAGATACTCATTTTTCGGATGTAAAGTATCATTGTAATGTTAATGTCAATAAGTGTAAAGTATCATTGAGTGAAGTGTTTGATAAAATTTCAAACCTGAAAGATTGTTTGCTGTGGTCCTGATAGAATCCCTTCATACTTTTTAAAAAGGTGAATATATTCTGTGAGTATTCCAATACATTCAATTTTTAATATGTCCCTAGATCAAGGTATTTTTCCAGATTTTTGGAAATATAGCTTTATAAGACTAATCTTCAACAAAGTTTGTATTGAGGATATCTCAAATTATAGGGGTATTTGTTTACAGTCTTGCTTGCCTAAAATGCTGGACTCTTTTGTCACAGACTATCTATTATGGGAGTGAAAAATGTCAGTTATTGATCAGCAGCATCAATTTAGCAAGGGGAGATTCACAGTCACCAGCTTACTAACTTTTCAAAATACAATATCAAATGCTTTCGAGAGGGGGTGTCGAGTTCACTCTATATACACTGACTTCTCGAAGGCATTTGATAGAGTAAATGAACTATTAATTACTAAACTGAAGGCATATGGCATCACTGGCAATCTACTGAACTGGCTCCATAGCTTCTTAACGGGTAGGTATCAATGGGTTAAAATTAGCGATTACACTTCAGATAGTATTGAAGTTCATTCTGGGGTTCCCCCGAGAAGTCACTGTGGCCCCCTACTTTTCAACCTATTTGTCAATGACATTGCCCTAAGTATTGAGTTTTCTCAAATTGTACTATTTGCTGATGATTTAAAAATATTTAAAGTTATTGAAAATGAATTAATTGTCATCAACTTCAGAGTGATATCAATAACCTTGTACATTGGTGATGCAATTCCAACGGAATGGATCTGAACCTCAATAAATGCTTCTTTATAAATCACAATAGAAATCATACTTCCATAGACTTTTCATACTCTATCAATTCATTAGACCTAGAACGGGTATCTCAAATGAAAGACTTGGGGGTTTTATTGGATGATAAACTATCGTTTTCTCAACACATTATAATGATCTCCCTGAAAGCACGCAAGATGCTAGGTTACATCAAGAGAGTATATCCACAGACCTTTCATTCAATGCCTTTAAAGTTCTCTACTGTGCATTCGTCCGTTCAATCTTGGAATATGCGTCGGTGGTATGGAACCCTCACTATCAAACTTATATTAATATGCAGGAAACGGTTCAACACAAAGTTTTAAGATCTTCTGCATACAAATTAGGAATCAATGTAGACAATTATGACTATGATTATCCAGCCCTATGTTCATCTTTGAACATAACTTTTCTGGTGAACAGAAGAATAGAAATTGACTTATGCTTTTTGTTCAAGTTGCTAGCTGGTGAAGTTTATTCACCAGATCTCTTGTTTCACATTGATTTTAAAATTAACACCTCTGGTATAATATGTCAAATAACACCTTTCATAATAAACACCATTACCGTAACTATAGATTCCACAGCCCTTTATCAACAGTGGTAAGGAATGCAATTAAAGTAGATTTGAACTACTTCGGCATACCCTATTCTACTTTCAGACGAGAATTAAAAAATATAAAAGATAAAGGCATACACTTGGCCTTATGATGCTGTTTGAATGAGTGATCTCCTTATTCTCTTAAGAGTATATTAATGTGCAGTGAATGAATATTTTATATGTATGTGTGTATTTATGTATTTATCTATATATAAGTATATACACTTTATTTTCATTCTTTTTATTTTTATATTTTATAAGACCACAATTAAAAATGAATGTATATAGCTTTCCTCTGTAGTAAAATTATCAAATCATCTAAAAGAACAATTCGTTCAATTCTATACGTGATAGTAAAATTATGTTTTGTAGGTATACATATTCAGGGCCGCAAATTTTATATCAATGCTATAATGCTATAATGGACATTCCGTAAATAAATAAATAGATAAATAAATAAATAAATAGAACAGCAGATGTCTCTGATCACACTTGCACCATAAACAATAACGATTTTTAGTAAAATTTCAATGTAATTTTCTTCTTTGTATCCTGTGTTGAGTCAACCTCTTTTAATTAGTGACTTGTTTATTGTATTGACATGTTTCAATTGTTCAAAGATAACATTCTTTTCGTCACGGCCAACCTCACTAACAGTAAGTGTGACCTTTCATATTAATATTATCATTTTCCAGCAGCGTGACTGCATTAAGCCACCGGTAGACAGCTGTTTCAGCCTATTGGGCATCGTCAGTACCGGGCAGGCGGTCCTCGATTGGACAACTTGGCAAGTTGACTTGGGTGTCACACAAATAGGTGGTTTCACTTATGTTTCACTTGCGTTTACGCAGTTATTTTCATCAAGTACTTTTCTGGTTTTTCACATTTTGTCTTCAATCGAGGACCGCCTGCCCGGTACTGACGATGCCCAATAGGCTGAAACAGCTGTCTACCGGTGGCTCTTAAATTGAAATCAATATGGGAATTGTAATATACTGAACTCAATAATTTGATGGAACTCAGAATATTCACATCTAATAATAATATAAATATTCGTTCTGGAATAAAAAAACAAGATGTTTTACTTTTCATATTCTATTTCCCACTGACTGGAATGTCAATATAAAAAATATATACAAAAAAAAGTAGTTTAACATTCCCGTAAAAAAATATACCACCGCTCGATGTACATACAGAGTGTATCTATAATGAATATCTTACATCTCCTCCCTTAAAAAAAAAATAAAAAGTTGTATTTCATTATTATTAAAAAAAAAATGTATTGATAAGTTAATCTATCTGGAGGTTTAATTAATCGTCTTGGTCTACTGCTAACTAAATTGTCACTATTTAAAGAAACAGTTGGTTGTCCGTCATTTGAACTATGTTCCTCATTTTTAATATTTTCTGTTATAGAAGACGAACGAAAATGAAATTTTTTTATTTGGTTTAAATGACGTCTCCACTGTACATTACCTAAATCTGGCACTCGTACTACATATATTGTTTTGCCAATTTTCTTTACAATTTCCCCTTTTATCCACTCTCTCGAGTTTTGTTTTCGGTAATCCCGCACTGTCACTTCTTCCCCGGGTTCGAACACCAAAAATCTCTTACCATTATGATACATTTTTTGATTATATTGTGCCACTGACACTCGATTTCTTATCTCTGTTTGATCTTTCGGTAACAAGATATCAAAACGAGTTCGCAAATCACGACCTAATAACATTTTCGCCGGACTCTCTTGGGTAGTGCAATGCGAAGTTGTTCGATAATCGAATAAAAAATTGTTCAATGCCAAGTTAATGCAAATATTCCTATTTTTGCCGAAAGCATTTCTCAGTACATTTTTCACTGTTTTGACGGCATTTTCCGCCGCTCCGTTAGAGGAAGGGTGAAAAGGAGGACTCGTGCTATGCGTAATTTGATTTTTCGACAGAAAATTTTTAAATTCTACCGAACAAAAAGTAGTACCATTATCAGTTACTATTTGGTTAGGAAGTCCAAAACGGGCAAAACAAGATCTTAATATTTCAATTGTCAATTTCGAAGTAATCAAAGTCATAGGAAAAACTTCGATCCATTTACTAAAAGCATCTAAAATGATTAAAAATTGTTTACCTAGAAAAGGTCCCATAAAATCTAGGTGGATTCTAGACCAAGGTTTGTTAGGAAATGGCCAATGGTGTAATTTTGCTTTATCGGGAGATTTTTTATTTAATAAGCAACTTTCGCAAGATTTACAAATTTCTTCAATTTTGTGATCCAGGCCAGGCCACCAAAAATATGAACGAGCGGGGCTCTTCATTTTAATGATGCCCATATGGGATAAATGAAGACTTCTTAAAACATCTGCCTGTAAACTTGCTGGAATGATTACACGATTATTCCACAACAAACAATTTGATTCAATGCTTAAGTCGTTTCGAATTTTGTAATAACTTCGCAAACGTTCATCTGAATTTTGCCAAATCCCACCTTCTCTGATTTTTTTAATAACTAAAGATAAAATTTCATCCTTGGCCGTGGCTTCTGAAACTATCTTAAAGTCAATTTGAAAATGTTCATTCCCCAAAAAATATGTCACGTAATTTAACTCTACCTCCTCAACAGAGGATTCTTCTATGCTTTGAGGAAGTCTTGATAAAACATCCGCCTTGTTTTCCTCGGACTGAACTACTTCTATATTATATTGATAAGCCGATAATAAAAGTGCCCACCTGCGCAGTCTATTGGCTGCCAACTGGGGTATACTTTTATTTGGATGTAAAATATATGACAATGGCTTGTTGTCTATAACTAAGGTAAAAAATCTTCCCCATAGGAAATTATGGAATTTACATAATCCAAAAATTATCGCTAATGCTTCTTTTTCTAAGGTACAATATTTTTTTTCCCTTTCTAATAATGTTCTTGAAGCATACGCGATGACTTTTTCAACACCATCAGACATTACATGTGTTATCAATGCTCCCACCCCATAGTCACTTGCTTCCGTAATAAGGCGCAAGGGTAGTTCCTGTTGATAATGTACCAAAACTGGTGTCGAAGACAAAATATTTTTTACTTTTATGAATGCAGATTCACAGTCCTCCGACCACTCCCATTTTGTTCTTTCTTTTAAGAGATTATATAATGGATGCAACAATGTTGACAAACTTGCCATAATAGTTTATCAAACCTAAGAAAGATCTTAATGTGGTTAGGTCGGTAGGCCTAGGCGCATTCTGAATAGCAAAAATTTTTGTTTCAGATGTATGTAAACCTTCTTGATCAATATCATAGCCCAAATAGGTAATTTTTGGTTTAAAAAACTGACATTTGCCTAAAGCAAGTTTTAATCCTGCTTCTTGGAGTCTGGATAATACTAATTCTAAATGAAATAAATGTTCATGTCTGTCTTTTCCAGTAACTAAAATATCGTCCAAAAAACAAACTACACCACTAAGACCTTGCAGAAGTGTTTCTAGAATTTTCTGGAATTTTGCCGGAAGACTCGCTATTCCAAAAGGAGCACGGTTGTACCGGAACAATCCTTTATGAGTCGAAATTGTCATGATTTCCCTGGATTTTTCATCCAAACTAACTTGTTGGTATGCATTAAAGAGATCAAGTTTAGTGAAATGCACACCACCTTGTAACTGAACAAATAAATCGTCTATTTTGGGTAACGGGTAAGAATCGACCTCAATAAACGGATTAACAGTGACTTTAAAGTCTCCACAGAGACGCACAGAACCGTCTTTTTTCAAAACAGGAACAATGGGTGTTTCCCATTCCGAAAAATCAATCGGTTGTATAACACCCAAGCTCAATAAGCGTTCTAGTTCTTTCTCCACTTTTTCTCGCATTGCAAATGACAATGGTCGTGCTCTGAAAAATTTAGGAGGTGTAGATTCCGATTTCAATCTGATTGAAATTCTGCCTTTTTTAAAATTACCCAGTCCCGGTGAAAATAAATTATTATATTTATTCAATAAAAAATTTAAATCTTTGGGGAGGTCTACTCCTTCTAAATTATAAACTGATAGATCAAACAGATTAAAGAAATCGCGCCCCAGTAAAGGTGGACCCCCATTTTTTATTATGAAAAAATTCAAAGTGGCAAATTTTTCCTTATATTTAATATTACATGTTATGAAACTTAAAGGAAATATTTTTTGACCATTATACAGACTAAATACTTTTTCTGTATTTTCAATGGATTTGCCGATGAAATTTTGTTGATAAAATGTTTCAGATATTACGCTATAACTAGCACCTGTATCTAAATTAAAAGTAAATTTTTTATTATCTATGAATAAATCAACCAGTACTGGATCAGTTTTACCATCGACATTAAATAAAGAAAATTCTTCTGATTCTAAAAAATTATTCCCGGCCGATGATTTGTTTAAAGATTTTTTATTTGGACACAATGGGGCTAGATGGCCCTTTTTATTGCAATAATGGCAATAGCAATCTCTAAAAAAACACTTATCTGATACATGATTTCGACGGCCGCAAACAGTACATTTGGAAAGTTTACTCCCTCCTGCTGCTTGAACTTTTTTTCTTCCTCCGCTGGAACTGTTGACCTCACCTGTTTGTGGCCCAGCTGACTTAGACGTGGAAGGGCGAGCATGCGCGGAATTTTTCGTTGCCTTGAAATAAATTTCCGGTTCCTTCTTTACAGCACTAAAGCAAGATGGCTTACTAGCACTTTTTGAACAAGCAATTTCCACTACCGATGAAAATGACACCGTAGCTTTTTCTTCAAACAACCTATCTTTCACATGTCCGTTTTCGTAACCTATTACAAAACGGTTCACTAACGCGTTTTCAATTTCCACAGCACCTCCGAACTCACATTTGGACACTAAACTTCGCAAACGGGCTGCCCATTCTCTTGGGGTTTCGTTTGTTTTCCTTGACTCGAAAAATTTTTCTCGAAAAGAAAACACCGATGCTACTGACTGAAAATGTCCATCCATCATTTTTAATATTTCCGCATAGGACTTTTTTCGGGCTCCGCAGGAATGCACATATCATACAATAACTTATAAGCCTCTTCATTTAAAAGACTCAAAAGTATGGCACGTTTACGATCCTCTTCAATGATCGAATTTGCCGTAAAATAGTTTTGCAAACGTTTTTTTATAAATCGACCAGTCCGACACTGAAAATAAAAACTCCTGAATGTGACCGGTATACTGCATTATTTTATCTGCCATACCACCGACAGAATTCACCACTAATTTCCTCGTCGCCACTGTAATATACTGAACTGAATAATTTGATGGAACTCAGAATATTCACAACTAATATTAATATAAATATTCGTTCTGGAATAATAAAACAAGATGTTTCACTTTTCATATTCTATTTCCCACTGACTGGAATGTCAATATAAAAAATATATACAAAAAAAAGTAGTTTAACATTCCCGTAAAAACAATATACCACCGCTCGATGTACATACAGAGTGTAACTATAATGAATATCTTACAGGAATGATCAGAAAATACTCATCTATTCATATTTTGATTTTTATGGAATTATTTTACAGCAGCATGACTGCTATATATATATTTGTGTGTGTGTGTGCGTGTGTGTGTTTGTGTGTGTGAGTGTGTACCTGTCGCGCAATAGTTGTGTGGCCACATGCCGTCTAGCAACAAGCATGGTGTGGCCTACCTACTTTGAGCGGCCATTTTTCGAGGCCACTAAATGCGGACCTATTTTAAACGAATCTACGCGGTCTGCTGATCACAATGGTACCTACTTCTCTATTTGACCCCAGAGTGATGGTTCAGGGATGTGTCAAAAGTTGTGTTAACTCATCAAAATTTTCTCTACCCTATGTGGCCATCACTTTCGTCTACCCAGTGCTGCCTCTACAATAACATGCATCTTGGAAACTACTTTCAAGGACTCCCGATTTATTTATCGAGCGGACTGAAGCAAAATTGAATTCTCGCAACTTGTGTTTAAAAGTGCCTTGTGTGGACAATCAGGTGTTCGTTATTTAGTAAGGCCAAGAGGTTTTTCTTACGATCTTCAGAAATGAAACTTTCTTGTTCACTAGTTCAACTAGTGAGCTATTGAACTAGTTTTTTCAAAATTTGTCAAACAAATTCTTCAAAGAAGACTAACTACCTACAATCAAATTGTTGCCACTAAAAAGCTGGGGGTTAAATAAATCCCAACGTCCACATCCCAAATATTGGGATGGCTTTCAACAAAAAATCATACAGATCGTAGAAATTATTATTCATTAGCCTTTTGAGACATGATTCAATCAATAGAACATAGGCAGTATATCTAATTGTATCATTCCAGGATAATGCAAAACTGTACAGAAATATGTACAGATTTTCATAATCAGAATAAAAATAAAAGATTGTCCTTTCCACGTAAGACAATCGTTGAAGAGTGTGGTAATTGATGATCTTCACAATATTGACTATATATCTTTCAAAAATGAACTACTCCAAAAACCAATAAGGAAGCCTGTTGACGTTATTGTGTAAGAGAACAAATATTACGGGTTTATTGAACTGGTTGTGAAAATCTCACGAAGTTTTGTCAATAAAGGTTTTTAAAATATATGAATCATTAGGAATTAATTGTACAACACCGCGTTTGAATAATTTGCGACTAAAATACTCCTCAAACTCGTCAGTTTCTCAGTTCATCGTATCTTATAAAAAACTTTGAATAAACATAGTGCTTTATCACTTTTCCCGAATAGTAGGGATGCTGAAGTTGTAATAAGTTTTGTATTACTTGCAAAAGAAATTTTGGCGATTGTGATAAAACTTGGTAAAGTTATCTGATTGATATAAGTGGTGAAAATCAATATTCATCACCAGTTTTATACAACTCGGTTATCAATATCATAATGAAGAATTGAAAATACAATGTCATGCTCTCATGTATTTTTGTCGTGTCACTTTTCGAAAAAAAATTAAAAATAAAAAAAAAATCTGTGCACGCCCTTGAGCCAGGAAGCAATATTATAAAAATGCCTTGCAAGTACTTACTAATGCTCAAACGGTACTATGAGAACTCTTAATTTTTTTAAATTTATGCCAAAAAGTACGCTTTACTTTGTTACAAGGTGGTTTATTAGTTACATTAATGGATATACAAGTTGAACTGAATTGAGTAAGCACCATTATTGACTTTGTTAATGAAGAAATGACATTAGCAAATGAGTGTTGTTTACACCCATCAACATGCAAGGAATAACAAAAACTAGTTGAGCATTGCCTTTTTAATTTTTAGGTAACATTTCTTGTTCTGATGAAAGGCCCTTGCATGTATTTTTTTCTGGTAGAAAATGAAATTTCAATAATTGAAAATATTGAAAATTTTTTTTCCTAAAGTGAAAAATAAGGGATTATTGGGACCTTGACAGTGAAAGTTACCTCATTTCAGGCAGACTGTGAAGTCATCACAGCAGCCAGGTTGCCTCTCAGCTCGCCATACAAGGCGACAGACTACCCAGTCAACCAGAGTACACCAAATTGTTACGTGATATCCTGTCACCCAGCGGTGAACCAATCAGAGTCTACCAAGTAGGAGTTACCTCATTTCAGGCAAACTGTGACGTCATCACAGCAGCCAGGTTGCCTCTCAGCTCGCCAATCAAGGCAGACAGATCACCCAGTTAACCAGAGTATACCAAATTGTCACGTGGTGTTCTGTCACCCAGCCGTGAACCAATCAGAGAGTACCAAACTGTCACGTTGCTCGCCAGGTAATCAGAGCACGCACTTCTACATCTCAGAACATCGTGGCGGGAGATTTGAATTTTCTGTGGACATGACTAATTCAGGCAGACAGACGACCAGACGTATCACTCAACAAGACAGACCGCCCAGTCACGGGGCGCACTTACGTCAGCTCATCTTGCTCAGCACAGCTTGCATAGGTTCCTAGGCAGGTTGATATTTCTGTACTGGGTCTACGACTGAAAATACCTGAACCATTCCGCCCCACTAACTCATACTCATAAAGAAACTAAATATGTTTTACTGAACAGTGATCATAATTCAAATGTAAAACAATTCGAAAAGCAATAACCGAGGCCATCATTACCAACAGTTCGCAATTACTTTCAATATCTAACGGTGGTGTTGAGGCTAACGATCGAAACAAAAATATGTTGAGCGAAAAGATGGACAAACGTAAGCGCGCCACGTGACTGGGCGGTCTGCCTCGTTGAGGGATACGTCTGGTCGTCTGTCTGCCTGAACTATTTATGTCCACAGAAAATTAAAATTTCCCGCCACGATGTTCTGAGATGCAAAAGTGTGCGCACTGATTAGCTGGCGAGCTGCATGACAGTTTGAGGACACTACGTGACTCTGATTAGTTGTTGACGATCTTATTTTAAAATATGACAGTTGTCAGAAAATTTCTTCAAATGCTAATATTTCCCTTATTTCGATGAAAACTGGCCGAACTGCAAATTCTGTGGATCTCTCTTTTTGTTATAAATTGTGAATTATTTCGGCAGTGAAATAATTCACAAATAATCTATAATAAATTAAAATATTGAAAATCCCAATGTGTAATATGGAGTCAGATGCTAAAAGTCTATTCAAAATGAGTTAGAAAACGGATTGTACAAATTCCTTCTCGACTCGTTATCTCTCAAATGCTAACGTCCCTACACTAATAAGCCACTTCCCGACTCTGACATAATTGTTCTTCTCAATACATCTTCAAACAAAACTAAATATGTTTTACTGACCAGTGATCATAATTCAAATGTAAAAACAATTCGAAAAGCAATGACCGAAGACATCACTATCAACAGTTCGCAATCACTTTCATAATCTAACGGTGGTGTCGTGGCTAACGATCAAGTCTATCGCATCAAAGACCTGCGTTCACTTCTCCAACGGAATCTTTTTTTATGACGTCATGAAACAAAAATGTGTTGAGCGATGTAAGTACATCACGAGACTGGGCGGTCTGTCTCGTTAAGGGATACGTCTGGTCGTCTGTCTGCCTGAACTATTTATGTCCACAGAAAATTAAAATTTCTCGCCACGATGTTCTGAGATGCAAAAGTGTGTGCACTGATTAGCTGGCGAGCTGCGTGACAGTTTGAGGACACTACGTGACAATTTGGTACACTCTGATTAGTTCACCGCTGGGTGACATGACACCACGTGACAATTTGGTATACTCTGCCATTTATAGCGAGCCTAGAAGCACCCTGACTTCTATGATGACGTCACAGTCTACCTGAAATAATAATAATAATAATAATAATAATAATAATAATAGAGAGATCACCTTACTTCTGCGGAGACACAGGGATAAGCCAATGCATGGGGTCTTCTTCAATAATATTGAAGACCTTGGCTTATCAAAGCGCCTGACGTTCGCTTTTCTCAGGTCGAGTGGGCTGAAGTCGGAAACTGAGGGGTTCATCATGGCTTGCCAGGATGGTGTCTTTAACACCTTAGTCTACCGCAGTCGCGTGATGGGTATAGAGGTTCCTGACACAAGGTGCAGGGCCTGCCGCGAGGCGCCCGAGACCCTAATGCACTTGCTATCAGCATGTCCAGCATATGCGGTCTCGGCCTATATCCATAGACATAACGCGGCCCTAAGGGTGCTATATTATCATCTACGGCACTCCTACGGTATTGACGAGACACCGGTGTTGCCCTACGCTCCGGGGGATATTGAATCCGTTGTGGGGAACGAGAAGTGCCGAATTTATTGGAACTATTCGTTCCCCACCCTCAGGCTCATACAAGCTAATAAGCCTGATGTAGTTCTTCTCGACCACCAGATCAAGACGATATTTGTCGTGGAGTTTTCAGCTCCTGGCGAGACGAATATCGTCAGAAAAGAGGAGGAAAAACGGATAAAATATCGAGATTTTCTCTTCGAACTCCGCAGACTCTATCCAGATCACTCTGTCAAGATGGTCGTTCTGATTGTTGGAGTCCTTGGTGGAATGATGTCTTCTCTACTCTCGAATCTCAAAATCATACCGGCTTGCCGCATTAAGGCAGAAATCTTAGCCGCACAGATGCAGAAGGCTGTCATTCTTGGCTCACTGCGTTTGCTCAGGGCACATGATTCTCGGACCCAATGATCACTTACCCCACGGTGTGGGGAGTGGTCATTGGTTGATTATGCTGGCGCGCCCTCCCGAATGTATCGGGGCTTCGGGGGATAGGGCCTGACCAGCGCACACTACGGTGAAAAAAAAAAAAAAAAAAAAAAAAAAAAAAAAAAAAAAAAAAAAAAAAAAAATATACGTCTCTCCGGCATCCAGATGGTGTAGGATGCTTCCATCTACGAGCTGCACATCCTCTCCGTAGTCCCCGCATCGTCCTCTTTTGAGATGAACCATTGCACATTTGTCTATCCCGAATTTCATACCGATAGCATGCGTGTACTCTTCCACCACCCTCAAGGACTGATAGAGATCCTTCTCTCCAGAGGCATAAAGTTTAAGATCATCCATATAAAACAGATGGGTGACCTTGTGCCTCCGGTTTCCGGGGGTGCCACAGTTATATCCTCGAGTCTTTCTGAGCGCAACGGATAATGGCAATAGTGAGATGCAGAATAGAAGGGGGCTGAGGGAATCACCCTGAAATACACCCCTTTTGAAAGTGACCCACCCTGTTTGAACTCTTGCTTGACCAGATGTTATGGTGAAGCGAGTTCGCCAAAGTGGTGTCAGTTGTTCAATGCATCTCACTATGTTGTCGGGTACCGCAAGGCATCTGAGCAAATGCAAGATGAGCTCATGCGAAATTGTATCAAATGCCTTACGGTAATCGATCCAGGCCATAGAGAGGTTACGCTTATATTGTATCGAGTCCTGCGTTACACATCTATCGATGAGCAGGTTCTCTTTACATCCAGCGACTCCTCTCTTCGACCCTCTCTGCTCATATATCCGTTCGAACACTCGGTCAACTGCGGTGAGTATTCGTGTGTATAAGATGCTTGTAAACAACTTATAACACGAATTCAAGCATGTTATCGGTCTGTAATTCTTAGGAATCGACAAATCTCCGCTTTTGGGGATAAGAACGGTCCGCCCCTCGACAAACCAATCCGGAATCGGCTGCTCTCCATCGAGCCATGAGTTGAAAACTCTGGCCAGATGGTGGTGGGTACTTGATAGTTTTTTCCACCAATAAGTGTTCAGCCCATCTGGGCCTGGAGCAGCAAAGTTCTTGGAACCAACGAGGGCCCTTCGAACGTCATCCGGGGTTATCGGGTTGCGCAGTTCATTGGGCTCAGGCTGTCGAAGCTCTCTGTTGAAAGCTTCGAACTGCGCTAGGGCTGGAGTGTCTAAGTTGAGTGGCTGCGGGTGTTCATAGATATCCTTCCAGAAGGATTCCACCTGATCAGCGGTCGGCGGATTATCCACAACACGTGGAGGCTCTTGGAATAAGCGAGAAGGTAACTGCAGTGAAAGAGGTAACTGCAGTGAAAAACTCTCTCCGCGGCAAGTATCAGCACAAACTTCGACAGATCTGGTCATCGGAACTGTCGGGGAAGAACAAAGTAGCTGCAACAAATATGCTTGCCGTTCCAATCTTACTCTACTCCTTTGGAGTAGTGAAGTGGACTCGGGAGGAGCTGTATCAACTCGACGTAAGGACCCGAAAAATGATGCATCTCTATAGGAGTTTGCATCCCAAATCGTCCGTTCCACGGTTGTACTTCCCCCGACAACAGGGAGGTCGTGGACTTTTGAGTTTGGAGTGTCTACATGACAGAATGATACTGGATACAGCCTGTAAAGTCGTCAGGAGTTCGGATCCCCTTCTCTGCATGGTCCGTGACCATGAGAGAGCAGGAATTGGAGCATTTCTCCTTAGGGCAGCTGCTCGAGCAGCTGATGAACTCGGTATAGTTTTCGACTCTGAACAAGGTGACTACAACTCTGTCACCGAGTTGGAACCCGTTCAGCAAAAAGCTCAGATAAAAGCCGCAGAGATCACCTTACTTCTGCGGAGACACAGGGATAAGCCGATGCATGGGGTCTTCTTCAATAACATTGAAGACCTTGGCTTATCAAAGCGCCTGACGTTCGCTTTTCTCAGGTCGAGTGGGCTGAAGTCGGAAACTGAGGGGTTCATCATGGCTTGCCAGGATGGTGTCTTCAACACCTTAGTCTACCGCAGTCGCGTGATGGGTATAGAGGTTCCTGACACAAGGTGCAGGGCCTGCCGCGAGGCGCCCGAGACCCTAATGCACTTGCTATCAGCATGTCCAGCATATGCGGTCTCGGCCTATATCCATCGACATAACGCGGCCCTGAGAGTGCTATATTACCATCTACGGCACTCTTACGGTATTGACGAGACACCGGTGTTGCCCTACGCTCCGGGGAATATTGAATCCGTTGTGGGGAACAAGAAGTGCCGAATTTATTGGAACTATTCGTTCCCCACCCTCAGGCTCATACAAGCTAATAAGCCTGATGTAGTCCTTCTCGATCACCAGACCAAAACGATATTTGTCGTGGAGTTTTCAGCTCCTGGCGAGACGAATATCGTCAGAAAAGAGGAGGAAAAACGGATAAAATATCGAGATTTTCTCTTCGAACTCCGCAGACTCTATCCAGATCACTCTGTCAAGATGGTCGTTCTGATTATTGGAGTCCTTGGTGGAATGATGTCTTCTCTACTCTCGAATATCAAAATCATACCGGCTTGCCGCACTAAGGCAGAAATCTTAGCCGCACAAATGCAGAAGGCTGTCATTCTTGGCTCACTGCGTTTGCTCAGGGCACATGATTCTCGGACCCAATGATCACTTACCCCACGGTGTGGGGAGTGGTCATTGGTTGATTATGCTGGCGCGCCCTCCCGAATGTATCGGGGCTTCGGGGGATAGGGCCTGACCAGCGCACACTACGGTGAAAAAAAAAAAAAAAATATTATAATAATAATAATAATAATGTTTATTGTGCAAAAACAGGTTTTATACACAAAGGGAAAAGGGTTAGCCGGAGGCTATCTTCCACCCGTCCCATAATTAGGAAAAAAAATAAGCATACAGTAAGAAAGACTACCTATAACAATAACAATTACAATAGACACAAAAATAATATAAAACAAACTATTATGAGATTATAAAGATAACATAAAAGATTACAATCGTTTTTGAACATCTAAGAAATTAATTTTCAAAGTACTTTTGAATTGATATATAGACAAATGCATATACGGTAATAAATTATTTAGATACTTTGGTGCAAAGTAAGAAAAACATCCCTCAAATTTGGTGGTAACATGATATGGAATGGTAAATGTATCTTTTCTTAAATTGATAGAATGATTATCAGATCGCTTACTAAGTAATCTGAACAAGTAATTAGGAGTTTTGCTTTCCAATAGTTTATATAAGAATACAGATATGAGATAACGAATTCTAAACTCAATATTCAGCTGATCTAATTTCAATAAATATGGAGTTACATGATTACGGTAGTTTATGCAGCACACAAATCTCATACAAGCATTTTGTATACGTTGAAGTTTGTGTTTATTATAGTCTGGTAAGAAGTTGTAATACACTGAGCTGCAATATTCAATATGGGGATAAATCAATGATTGAACTAATTTCAGCTTTGTTTCTTGAGAAAGCTGGAACTTAAACTTGTATAAGGATTTCAGTTTAAAAAAACAAGTTTTGTAAATGTGTTTAACGTGCTCGTTGAACGAGAGATTGTTATCAATATATACCCCTAAATTTTTTGCTGAACTCACCCAGTCAATCGGTTCATTGTCAAGAAAAAGATGAAAATTTGTTTCAACTTCATTTCTTTGTAGATCAGATCCCAAACATAGGGCTACTGTTTTATTTGGATTAATTCGAAGGCCATGATTTTTGGAAAATAGAAATGTATTTTCTAAATCCAAGTTCATCCTGGTGATAGCATGGTAAATATTATTAGATTGACTTGACAGATATAATTGAAAATCATCAGCATATAAATGTACGTCGCACTGGGATAACGTGGCAGGAAAGTCAAAAATGAAAAGAGAGAACAATAATGGACCTAGAATGCTACCTTGTGGTACACCAGAAGAAGTTTCCTGAAGAGATGAGCATAATTGACCATTATCCAGTATAACCCGTTGAGCCCTTCCTGTGAGATAGCTTCTCACCCAATCTAAAGAACTGCATTCAAACCCAATGTATTTTAGTTTACTCAGCAATAGTTTGAAGTTTACCAGATCGAATGCTTTGCTTTGATCAAGCATAACTAAAAATGAAACCATCGATTTGTCCCGAGAAGTAGTGATATCATTGATAACCTTCAACAGAGCAGTGTTGGTACCGTGTTTCTGTCGGAATCCAGATTGCACTTCTGGAAGTATGTTAGCTGTATCCAAGTATACTTTAATTTGTTGTGTTATTATTTTTTCAAAAATTTTTGAGAATGCTGGTAAAATACTTATTGGACGTAACTCGTTGAAACAGGTGGGTGTAGGTATTTTGGAAGTGGGTAAAATATTAGCAATTTTCCAAAGATCAGGAAAAATGCCTTGCCTCAGAGACTCATTAAAAATATGTTTTACTTCATCTATGCAATATGGAATAATGAATGAAATCATTTTAATATTGATATTATCGATACCGAAAGCATTTGATTTTATTTTATTGATAGCTTCAAAGATATCCTTATTGGATATTTCCATAAACGAGAAACTTGCATTGACATTGAATCTGTTATTACTATAGAATAATAAAGTATCACTGTTAATTGTAGAATTTCCAGTGACATTAAGAAAAAAGTTATTGATTTCTTCTGGATTACGCAGTTCTTGCGGTAGTCTGTTGATTTGTGAAGAACTCTTTGTATTCACACCCCAATATGACAAATTTTTCCAAATTGCTTTAGAGTTTTTTTTATTTTTGTTTAAAATATATTGCATATATGCTGTTTTTTCACGTTTCAGAGCGTCATTAACGTAATTCCGTAGGGTTACATAATACTTCCTTGAAGCCGGTGTTCTCAAAGTTAAATATGTTTTATGAGCTTTATCCCTGGTTTGCATCATGAGCTTGAGGTTGTATGTGACGTAAGGCAGAAATTTCTTTTTACAATTCAACCTGCGGATAGGAGCATGTTTATCAAATAAATGTATTATACAATCATTTAAAAAGTTTACTTTAGAGTTCATGTTTTGTAAATCAACAATAGTGCCCCATGGCATGTTCGCAGCGTCGTTATGAAAATTAGTGAAATCGAAGTTTTTGTAACTCCTGAAGTATATTGAATCAGTAGGTAATTGTTCATGTTGAAAGCTGGTTACACAGCTGACCATTAAGTGGTCTGTAATACCATTCATATCAATAGTATTAAAACTTCTTACCAGTAATTCCTTATTTATACAGATGACATCTATGAGGCTTTCAGATGTATTAGTAATACGAGTGGGATTCTCTACAATTTGACACATATCAAAAACAGAAAGCAAATTAATGAACGATTGAGTATTGAGGTAACTCCTACTCTTAACCATTAAAATGTGTTTATATTATTGAAGATGATCACTTGGTGATCGAAACACATGTCGTGGTGTTGAAAATAATGGTTTGGGTTGGGAAAAAACTCCAGTTATATTCAGTATGAATATGGTTGGTAGTATTTTAGAACTGATTCATTATTCGTGCTCGAGAAAGCTATCGTATAGCAAAACACGTGTCGAATCGTGAAATTCATACAAAAATTTGTATAATTGAGTTTTTCTCAAGCTTATGCATGTACAGATGTGGAATATAAATATCGGAACATATAAAACCCAATGTATTCTGGACTATGTCCGCGAAAGCAGTCGACCAGTTCAAAATTAGATATTTGTTCGCGATGGAATATCAACTATTTAATTGAACCACCGTTCCCCTTTCCGCACTGTTGCGACTGATCGTCAGTACTCGCAGGTAACAAGTCAGTCCATTGAAAGGAGGGAGAAATACAAATTTTATTTTGGTTATATCATGGAATTGGCCGATACTTGATGAAAATCAAAAACTAATGTATTCAAAAACACACTTTATTGTGAGATTTTCACTGAAATAATTTTACAAAAACGCAACACGTGTTTCCCATACAAATTTTTGATGAGTGATCATTTTCTTCACATATGAAACATAATCCATCATCCATTGTTTGATATTGGTTTCGGGCAAATCAACAGCTAGGTATTTCTGTGCGTACTCAGTAACCACAAAAAGTCAATGTTTGGACAGGAATATTAGGATAGTATATTATAGGTCCCTTCTGTATTTATAGTAGCCTAAATGCTGTCAAATCCCTAGAAATGATACCAGCAAATAATTTCCCGAAAACAATGAAGCTTCGGGGTCTCAAAATATTTCTCAAAGTCAGACATACACCCAAACTCTATAGTAGCCCAAGTTTGATAAGCGAAATATATTCTAAGCAGTTGAACATAACCGCTTATTCATAACAACTTCAACACGCGTTATTCGGAAAAGCAATTTAGTAAATTTCACTTTCAATTGAAGTGGAAGTAAAAACTATTTTTGATTTGAATGGATTCAAATTATGAACTACTTGATCATAAAACAATATTTTCATAACACATACAAACGTTCTTGACATATTGTTTAAATTGCAGCAAGCATATTGACACACTATTTCCAATAGAGATGTATCGACGTACCTGATCAAATTGGGAATAGTTCAGATAGTGAGTATTCACAATATCACTCGACAGTGACAACACCTTTAATTAATACCTAGCGAAAATAATGTATGCTAATATACAGTGTGTCAATTTGAAAACTTCCCACCCTCAATATCTCCCTTCCAGTACATAATATGAAAAAATGGTCAGACAGGTCAACTTTATTTGCAAGGGGGACACTCTGAATGAATATTTTCAACCCTCGGGGTTCAACCCCCTAGGAGGGGTGGATGTTACCCTCAGAATTTCAAATGGAAAGGGGGGTCAAGTGGCACATCATTTTGAAGGGCATTCAATTCTCTTGCCAATGATACCTTTTTCATTAGTTTTTGATGAGCAGTTTTTGAACAATAACGTTCCAAACGAACGGTGATTAGAAGTGAATAAGAATAAATGATTAAAACTCGCCCGCACTAGATGTTTGGTATTCAGGTTGGTATTCAAAACAAATGATTGTAATGGACTATTGGAAAAGGTGAGCATCGTACTAGGTAGCATCGTTCCAACCCTTGAGTAATATTCGAATTCGTGGATGTGAGAGGAATGTAGAACTACTTAGTTAACGAAATACGCATCGAGTGCAAACAAAAAATACTAAATTGCAAAAAACAAATTTCAACCATCTTGTTACGCTTTATCTGATAATATGTTCAAAATGTTGTCCATTCTGCTCTAAACAGTAATACAGTCTGTTTTCGAACTCCTCTCGAACATTTTGGAAAACTTCACCACTAATTGACCGGCATGCTGCTGTAATTCGTCCTTTGAGGTCATCCATATCAGTGGGCTGTGTTTTATAGACGACAGATTTGAGATATCCCCAAAGAAAAAAATCTAATGGAGTCAAATCCGGTGATCTCGGTGGCCACTCAATTGATCCCCTTCTGCCAATCCATCTCTCCCGGAATCGCTCGTTCAACCATTGTCGGACGGGGCGAAAATAATGAGGTGGCGCACCGTCCTGTTGGAAATGTAACAAATCTTCCTGCAACAGTAAATTACCGTGTGCATCAATTTGAGTTTCGAGCTCGTGAGTTATAAGTGGATCGATAGGTGCTTGAAGCATATCTAGGTACAGATCACCATTCAAGTTTTCTTCAAAAAATAAAGGTCCGATAATGGCATTTCCAAGAATACCAGCCCAAACATTAACTTTTTGTGGGTGTTGTGTATGTCCTTCTCGAAAATTGTGAGGGTTTTCGTCACTCCAATAGCGACAATTTTGCCTATTAACATTGCCATTCAGGAAAAATGAACATTCATCACTGAAACAGATATTGAACAGAAGATTAGGTAAAGCATTGATTCGAAGAGTCATGATTTCACAGAATTCTATTCTTCTGTCATAATCATCCTCATGGAGCTCGTGGAGAATCTGCATTTTATATGGATGAAATTTGTGCATTTTCAGTGCTTTCCTTACAGTCTCGTGTGACATTCCCGTCTGTTCTGCTACTGATCGTAAGGAGCTAGTCGGCTCTGCAGCAAATGTTCCCAACACTTCAATTTGAGCATCCTCATTCAGTACTCTGGGGTTATTCCTTTTTTTATTCTTCACCGAACCAGTTTCGGAAAACTTTGTCACCAAATCAAGCACATACCGGTGACTTATATTAAGATTTGGATTTCTTTCATTAAAAAGAGATGCCGCCCTTCGTGCGCACTTGCCCACCTCTCCATAAATAAAAATTATTTCAATTCGGTCTTGGATAGTGTAAACCATTCTTACAATTTATACACTTTCTAAGGTATCGCTGATCAGCTCAACAAATGAAACTGAAATGATAGTACTACCAAATGGCTTGAATGCGATGAACACCTTTTTTGCTCAAAAAACGATACTTTTTATAGCAGAAGTAACAAAAAAGGGATAAGAGTTTTAAATCCGATAATAAACCCAAATGAAAGTCACCGAAATCAGATAACTAATCAATGTAAATTTTTTGAGGCTTGTCTAATTTTACCCCTGATGGAAAGTTGAAAAGCTGACCCGTCATCACAAGTTTTACTTATAAGAGAGTCAATAAATTGTATTTCTTTGCATACTAACTTGATAACCAGGCATTTTAGTATAGGCCAATTCTAATTACTTCTATTAGTTTAGAACTACATTTTCGGATACTGCTGATCGGAAAATAATAAATGAGGGCACCGTCGGCAAGCGAATTGAATGCCCTTCAAAATGATGTGCCACTTGACCCCCCTTTCCATTTGAAATTCTGAGGGTAACATCCACCCCTCCTAGGGGGTTGAACCCCGAGGGTTGAAAATATTCATTCAGAGTGTCCCCCTTGCAAATAAAGTTGACCTGTCTGACCATTTTTTCATATTATGTACTGGAAGGGAGATATTGAGGGTGGGAAGTTTTCAAATTGACACACTGTATATTCTAAATTCGGGAATAAACATATTTCTTCAATTCAGATTTTTCAAACACCGGATCTGTCTCTCATACAATGTAAAATTATGGCCGGGGGATCGAGAGTGTTTATATAAACACTATTCATCAGCGTCTTTTGAGAAGATGCACAGTCAGATATATTTGTCACGTAGCTCAAGATGTAAATATGGGCATATCAATATCCAGCATTGAAAGTTTTGTCAATTCAGCTAAATAGGTTTTTCTGAAGACCCCCGTCGCACGTGGACGACGTTTACTAAGAACTGTTTGAGGAATGGGAGGGACTAAGCACCCGTGATTTTTTCCTGGCTTTTTGAAAGGCAGAGAAGACAGAAGGTAACATCCAAAATTTGATGTGGAGAAATTCGCCTGTTTCAACGCTATTAATGTATGAACTCCAGTATGAAAACTTAATATTCAACACACTCAAGAAGTAAAAAAAAAATAATGAAGACTGATAACGTGAAATTTCTATAATGGTTTTACTCAATTGTTTGCTTTCACGCCAAACAAATCTGTATTGTCACCAGGGTTTCTAAACATCTTGAGCGGACGGTAGCACATTCGTCAGTCTGGTTCCTAACTAATTGTAATGAATCAAATTTAAAAATTTGAAAGATTTTTCCATTATATTTCACATTTTGAATTACGTTTTTCAACTATTTAATGAAATCAAAGTTGGGAATTCCATACCTTGAAATAAATCAATAAGACAATTGTGATGACTACATTTTATGCGCATGCTCAATTCCGATTTCAATTCATGGAATTTCAATCCACTTTCAGTGGCCAGGAGTTCATTATTTTTATTAAGGCATTCGGGCACGACTGTGTATGAATGGCCACATGATTATTTTGACCACAAAATGATATCAGTAGGTTGATATGCTGTGTAGTTATTTCCGATGATAAGTCGAAAGCTTTGGTGTGTATAAAAAAAACTAAATAAAAAAAGTAAATGAAACCAGTGTTTAATTGTCAGAATAAGGTTGATAAATCGGCAACAATATACGATCGATTACTTTTCAAAGAACATATCCAACTTCTTGTATTTTCAAATTCTGAGCTTGATAGAAAATATGTTCAAAATAGTGAGATCTAATTTTGAGTGACCACTTTCCAAAGGAATTTGTACAATCCGTTTTCTAACTCATTTTGAAGGGATTTTCAGAATCTTACTCTATATTACATATTGGGATTTTCAATATTTTAATTCATTATAGATTTTGTTTCGATAGATTTCGAAGTAAATTATGAAATTCACTCTGGGAATTGTAGTACAAATGAAACTAATGAAGATTAATTGATTATTGTTTTATTAACGCAGTTGGATATGACGGTGTATGGCCAGATAATGATACCTCATCCCTTGGAGATAATAAACTTGAAATTTTAACGTGTGTGAAGTGTGTATGTGGCCACTAAGTGGCATCAGTAGATTGATATGGAGCGAACGGTGCAGTTGCCGACTTTGGTGTTTGTAGAGAAACCAAAAGTACCAGTTGTTTCGAAAATAATCGAAATAAAAACAATAATAACTTTTATAAAAGATCAATAAACTGGCTTTCTTTGCCACCGAGTTGAACTTCGCATTTTATTTTCAATTGATTCAACATTGACTAAACAATTGTTAGAAGAAATATATCCGAGAATAATGAAGACAGTATTATTATTATTTTTTTATTCATTTTCAGTATCTTCCCAATCTACTAAGATTTTTCAGTGAATCATGTATCGAAATTCATTACATTGAAATATACTGCATGAAATCAATGGCAACTACTGCATTATCGGGAGCAAATTTTATTCAAGATTCAGCAGTTTACTTTCATGAAAAACTTTTTGTAGTATAAACAAGAGACAGGTGAAAATAAACGTTCACTAAATAAAACAAGCATCGATTATAAAAGTATCTATATCAAAATCTTTTTTTTTTATTTAAAATGCTCGATTATCATTTGTAGAAATGATCCATTGACAAATAAAATCATTCCCGTTAGAGTTTTTAATACTTTCAGTTGTTTCTAAAATAATCGAAATGAAAAAATCTATATTGCCAGCATTCAGGAAATTTTCTATAATTGTATATAAACACTATATAAAACAAGTGTATATGGCATAATGATACCTGAAATAATGTCCTTGGAGATAATGACCTTGAAATTTTGAGGTGTGTGAATTGTGTATGTGGCCACAAAATGACATCAGTGGGTTGACCTGCAGTTACCGTTGAGGTGTGGTCATGGCCACAGATGTCTGTTTTGATGAAAAGTCACTGGCTTTGGTGTGTAAAGAAGAACTGGCAATAGCTGTGTATTCACCTAATAAGCCTCAACCGCCTGGTCTTCGAAAACCCCACAATTCACACCAGGGCGTGGTGTCCACACTACTATTGCGCGACAGGTATGTGTGTGTGTAGTTGTCAAGACTTGCCGAATTTATTCAAGCCAAAATTTTTTTCCCGATTGTACTTCCTGATAAAAGTTGGTAGTGGACAGTTACCATATACTCTTATCGTTCGCGCATCTCAGAGGCACAGCTAGATTTGCCAAGTAAGTCGGTATTAACGCATAGTTCCTGACGCTCAAACTATAACGACATAATGAAACTCACGTTCTTTTTCCATAGCTTCCACAACATCTTTACTTTCATCTTCACTCTTTATAGTTAATAGCCGGGTGCCTCTTTCGGAGCAATCTTGCCTGGCTGTGAAAAAAGTTGCCTGGAAAAAAGATTGAGATTTAGCATTGAATCTATTCAGAAAGTGGTAAAAATTCACTAATGAAACAGATGCAATGACAAGTTTCCGAAAAATTACATGCAAATCATTTAAAGTTTTGTTTTCGAATAATACATACGGAAATGTATATGGAAAAAAAACCAGCTATCACTTCAACAAATATTCATTCATATAATCAATAGAACAAAATGAATCCGATTTATCATAGCTGACGTTTAAAAAAAAATGATGTTTGTAATAAAAATGCAGTTTTTGCTATTTTTCATCGATAGCAGAGAAGAATAATATTTATACATCATTCTTCTACAGGGTGTTCCTTAAACACATGCTAATATTTAAGGAGGTAATTCTTAGACCCATATTAAGGGTGGCAAAGTTTTCAAAAATAATCAGTTTTTTAATAATAACTGAGATGATTTTGTAGACATCTTTGGCATATTTGATACATGCTCCATGCCTCAAGGCGCATTTTCTGATGTACAATTTTCCTAATTTTTCTCTGCCAGTGGCGTACGTACGAGTTTTGAAATGTATATTTTTGGCGAAAAAAATACTACGCCACTGCTATATCTTGAATTAAAAATTTTTTTTAATATCTCCATACATTTTTGAGCACATTTGATTTGCTGGGTTTTCTTTGTACGACGCATGGTTTTCGCTCAAAAAATTAAAAATCGCTTTACTTAAGGATAAATTTCTTAAAAATCTGATGCGGTATCGTGCATCGACTGAAAGCAAACTAAGATATCAGATTTGTTGCAGAATAATCGAGGATCTAAAAGGTATTTGTTTGTTGTCAGATGCACTGTTCTCAATTAAAATTACGTCATAACGCAGCACCGCTTAATAATTTTTGAAAACATAAATTTAGTTATCCGGGAATATATGACGTGTAGCAGAATTTATTTACTGCACCTCTTGGAAATATAGAGTTTGTCGATATGTGATTTCTTTTAAAGATCAAAAGCAGAAAAAACAGCGTACCCACCACCACCAGCGTTAATACTTTAGAAGATTTAAGAGAGCGAATAGTTGCCTCATGTGAAACTATACGAAATACGCCGGGAATATTTGAACGGGTGCGTAATTCCATGCGTAGAAGGGCGGAAGCATGCATACTAAATGCAGGTGGCCACTTCCAACAATTTTTATAATCAGTTTTGGTATTATTACTAATTAACAAATTTGTGCTATTCGTTTAGACTTACTGCAACAAAATAAAATAAAACTCGTTTTTGTGAAAAATTTATTTTTCTGCATATTATGTTTTCAAATATTATTAGGGAATTGGTAATGCGTTATGAAGCAATTTTCAGATTCTCATTCATTTTAGAATTGATCTAATTTCTTAATTTGCTTTCTGTCGATTTTTATTTTTTTGAGTGAAAATCATGCGTCGGACAAAGAAATACCAGGAGATCAAATTTTCTCAAAAATAAATGAGGATTTAAAAAATGATTTTATTTTGAAAAGAAAGCATTGGCGTAGTACTTTTTCCCCAAAAATATTCAATGCGAAACCCGTAGGGATGCCACTGTTTGAAAAAATACAAATTTGTGTACATCAGAAAATGCGCCTTGAGGCATGGAACATATGTATCAAAGATGTCTACAAAATTATCTCAGTTATTATTAAAAAACTGATTATTTTTGAAAACTTTGCCACCCTGTATCTCAAAAGTTAAGGCGTTTAGGACATACGTCCTTAGGAAGTTTTTTTCTTAAAATGGGTCTAAAAATTACCTCCTTGAACATCAGCATGTGTTTAAGGAACACCCTGTATATTTAGCATCTCACAGTGTTCTGACTGAGACACTAATTCTACTTATTATTTTGTTCACAATTGTTTTCTCAACTGCGAAACCAGTACAGATAATTGGATTCTATAAAGAAAACGAAAACGATCGATGTTGACAAAAACACACTGTGACCATGAAGTTCACACATATTGAGTAGCCAAACGTGTGGGCTAGAATGTATTATAACTGTGTTGTTGTCATCTTTGAGGAAAAATGTATTTGCACATTTCACAATACACTGTCATTGACAAACATTGACAAACATTCTGAAGCATAGTTACCCTTACAAAGGCCATGAATTACCATTTCAATATCAACAATATGGGGTACCTATCCCTTGTATCTTTATGTTTTGAATGAAACCTTTTATGCATGGTAGTTGGATTGGTCGAAGGAAAACAGTAAAGAGGTCTATAAGGTTACCCGATTGAAATCCATCAGATATTTTAGTAAGTCACTCAAAACCAACCTTTCATAGAGCTCTTCTTTGAACTAAAATTGTTCTACTGTGGAAACAACAGTCACAGTTGAAGTTAAAATTTCAATATCAACAATATGGGGTACCTACTCCCTGTATTTTTATGTGAGTGAGTATTTGAATGAAACTTTCTGGCAATGGTAGGTGAATTGGTCGAAGAAAACCAGTGAAGAGGTCTGGAAGATTACCCTATTCAAGTCCATCAGATATTTCAGGAAGTCACTCAAAACCAACCGATCATGCAGCTCTTCTCTGAACTGAACTTGTTCTACTGTGGGAACAAAAGACACAGTTGAAGTGAAAATTTCAATATAAACATTATGAGGTACCTACTCCCTGTATCTTTATGTGTGTGAGTATTTGAATGAATCCTTTTGTTCATGGTAGGTGGATTGGTCGAAGAAAACCGGTGAAGGGGTCTTTAAGATTACCCGATTCAAGTCCATCAGGAATTTTAGGAAGTCACTCAAAACAAAACATTTATGAAGCTTTTCTTTGAAGTAAACTGGTTTTATTGTGGGAACAACAGTCAGAGTAGAAGTAAAAATTTTGTATTCAAATGTCCGCTCTGTGAATGACCTCTAGTAGTCGGTTAGCGAGATGCCTGGGGGTATGGTGGGTGAGGCAGAATTTTGACGCCCAATTCGTTTAATTTTTGAACGGTGATTTATGAAACGTGCGAATGAGTGTTGTTGTGAAGCAGGATTGGACCTCTTCTGTTGACCAGCGCTGGTTGCTGCTGATATAATTTTCGATAGATTCCGTCCGTTTTCTCAAAATGCGACTCTGCTGTGATGGTTTGACCCGATTGCAGAAAGTCCTAGTGAATCACACCAGCCGCTGACCACCATTCGGTAACCATGGTCTTTTTTGGTGGGTTTTCGCCTTTGGGAAGTGCATGAATGGCTCATTGGTGTCAACCACTGTCATGAACATCTGCTATTGTCGTAGAGGATCAGCTTTTCATCACACGTGACGATCCAATCGTTTTTGTTGCGTGAAAAGCAAAGAATAACAGAACTCATCTTTGAGGCTAAATTCTCTGGAATTAAATTTCGCAAACCAATGTCGAACACTGCATTCATTAACACCACCATTGCCAAACGTCTGGTTAATTGTTTCGATAGCACTTTGGTTCAATTTGAATTCGTAGAGAAAAATTCGCAGAAATTCGCCTAACGACATCATATAGTAATAAACTGACAAGTGGCAAAAATTAAAATTTGGAAAAAAAGAGAAGCATCAATGTATAGAGTACAAAATTTACTATGGATAAGTTTATACCACGATACAGTAGAATGCATATTTATTGAGATATGGAGCAACTAAAACACATAACATTAAAACGAACAGAACTTTAGAAACAAACGAGATGTCACTTGACCGAAATGTGAGAGACGTTTTGATATATGCAACAATTCTAAACAGTCATGCATGGAAAAATCACAAGGCCTAATATTATTATACTAACCGGTTCGGAAACGAAAATATATTTTTTTTCAATCTTGAATTGGTGATCAGTAAAATAACTTGAGTTTGCTTTTATATAAATTTCAATTTTTTCCTTTGGAGGTTCTTCTTTTCCAAAGTCATTCATATTGGTTGAATTCGTAAAAAGCAAATCTTCGTTCAGATAAACTTCTAATACTGGTTCACTACATGACTTTCTTTTCCACTCCTTGGCAAGATTTACGAAAGCGTAAATATTTTTCGTTTCCAGTGACCTCTCAGATCTAATTTTAATAACTTCACTTTGGGATACACTTTTCTGAATAGTGAATTGATCTTCATCGGATATATATTTCGTACTATTCAGCTTGCTAGTATTGTCGATAACTCTCAGTTCAAAATAAGATTCATTTTTTGGGTTCCAGCTGAAATATACCGCTGGGGTTCCTTTGTCCATACACCAATTCCATTTGGCCAACGTCTTGCCAGAAAGCCAAACATTAGCACTAATACCTAGAAATATTACAAATATAATATAAATCACATAGTGTAGATTCGATATCGATGATAATAATAATAATCATAATTGACAAAATGGTTTAGACTTTCACGGCTGAGGTTTTCAGTGTCGTTGCTTTTCGAGTTTGAAAGCCATGGGTTTTTGGAATTCCTTCCTGGCGTTGCTCTTTCGCGAATGGTTAGCTTCTTCAAAGGTTTAACCATCATGGCTTGCTGTCTGATGACTACCCTTTTAGGCTTCGTAAAGCGTATTTATGCCTTGTCAGGTAATCAGTTGTATTTATACCTGAATTTGTACCTGTATTCGTACCTGCACTTGAACCTGGAACATTGACAATCTTGCTGCCTGTTGTCCTGTTCGTTATTCTCGCATTCTTTAGAATGGGGTTCCATATTTAATTGAGGTTCACCGCTTCTTCTTTTCTGTTAAAATTATCCGTGTGTTTGTGGATCTCTATTGCCTCCCGTACCAGTCGGATATGGTATCCCTGGTTGGGGGCAATTAGTTCTGTGTTCTCAAACAAAATTCTGTGGTCTCTTTCACTCAGTGCGTGTTCTGCCACAGCTGACCTGTCTGTTTGGCCTAGTCTGCACTTCATTTTATGCTCTTTCAGTCTTGTTCCCATGGATCGTTTGGTGGTTCCGATATATACCTTTCCACAAGGGCACGGAATGCGATAGACCCCTGCTGCTGATAATGGGTCTCTTTTGTCTTTAGCCGACCTGAGGCTTTGTTGTATCTTCCTCGTGGGTTTGAAGATTGTTTCGATATCGTGTTTGCCCAATAGTTTTCCAATTCTATCCGTGACCCTAGGAACAAACTGTAGATATGCGTATGCAACCATCTGATCCTTTTTCGCTTTCTGAACCGTGGTGCCCTTCGGTCTCATGGCTCTTCTGGTCTCGGAGGCACTGTATCCATTCGATCTCAAGGTCACTTCCAGGTATTTCAGTTCCCTCTCCAGATGTTCTGGTTCACATATTCTCCGAGGCCGTTCCGTTAGAGTGGAGATAACTCCTAGGATGGTGGTTCGATAGTGCGTGCAAGTATCTATCCGTGTGTGTGGGTTTTCGATACACTTTGTGGGTTAGTCTGGTACCACATCGTTCTACTAGTACAACTAGGAAAGCTATCCGTTAGTCTTGCTCAATCTCCATGGTGAATTGTATGCTCGGGTGTTGGGCGTTCAAGTGGTCTAGGAAACGGTTCAGTGTGTCTCTTCCGTGTTTCCAGATGACGAAGGTGTCATCCACGTAACGTAGCCATAAGGTCGGCTTCAATTCCCCCCTGAGGGGGTTAGCCCACGTGTTCCCGAATGACATCGTCGAACTCTTTAGAGCATGTCTTACAGGAAGTTACTTTCAATGGGGGGGAAACTTCTATGAGCAACTAGATGGCATTGCGATAGGGAGTCCACTTAGCCCAGTGATAGCTAATTATTTCATGGAACGGTTTGAAGGGAAGGCGATAGACACTTTTGAATTGTAGCCGACCTAATGGCTACGTTACGTGGATGACACCTTCGTCATCTGGAAACATGGAGAGACACCCTGAACCGCTTTCCTAGATGTACTAGTAGAACGATGTGGTACCAGACTAACCCACAAAGTGTATCGAAAACCCACACACACGGATAGATACTTGCACGCACTATCGAACCACCATCCTAGCCAAAAGAGAGGAGCTATCTCCACTCTAACAGAAGGGGCTCGGAGAATATATAAACCAAAACATCTGGAGAGGGAACTGAAATACCTGGAAGTGACCTTGAGATCGAATGGATACAGTGCCTCCGAGACCAGAAGAGCCATGAGACCGAAGGGCACCATGGTTCAGAAAGCGAAAAAGGATCAGATGGTTGCACGCGTATATCTACCGTGTCCCTGGGGTCACGGATAGAATTGGAAAACTATTGGGCAAACACGACATCGAAACAGTCTTCAAACCCACGAGGAAGATACAACAAATCCTCAGGTCGGCTAAAGACAAAAGAGACCCATTATCAGCAGCAGGGGTCTATCGCATTCCGTGCACTTGTGGAAAGGTATATATCGGAACCACCAAACGATCCATGGGAACTGCAGACTAGGCCAAACAGACAAGTCAGCTATGGCAGAACACGCACTGAGTGAAGGAAACCACAGAACGCAGAACTAATTGCCCCCAACCAGGGATACCATAGCCGACTGGTACGGGAAGCAATAGAGATCCATAAACACACAGAAAAGAAGAAGCCGGTAAACCTCAATCAAATATGGAACCTCATTCTAAAGAATTCGAGAATAACGAACAGGACAACAGGCAGCAAGCCATGATGGTTAAACTTCTGAAGAAGCTAGCCACTCGCGCCAGCGAAACGTCAGGAAAAAATTCCAAAAACCCACGGCTGTCAAACTCGAAAAGCAACGACAGTAATCATAATTGTTGTAAATCATCTCCTGAAAAAAATTACGCCGGCCGCCGCTGGTCGTCATAAATCAATTGTGACGTGGCCAAGATCGCGCTCAACTTGACTTGCGTTTCGCGAATGTTCTGGGTGTCGCGTCGCTTCGAAAATAAGACTAAGACTTGGCATATATAAACTCTACACGCGCGTCGATCTGAGAGAGCGAAGTCAAGTAACGGTGCGGTGCGGAGAGAATCATTTGAATATTAGTTGGAACTTTAAGTTAAAATGTTTCGTTGTATTGACAGAGGAATAAAGTTGAGTTTTATCATTGAACAGTGTCGTCAAGCCCACGGGGAAAACGTAACAATATCATTCGCAGAATTGTACATGAATAATGAGCATAAATCAAGTAATCGAATGAATAAGATAAAAAACGAGGTTGAAACTGTGCGTGATTGAGAGTTGAATTGAGCCCACTCATATCCTAATTTGTTTTGCAATATAAGTAATATGAATTTGAAATTTTACTTGTCAACGTTTTCTATATATGTGGAACGTCATATTTTCGTTACGAAAATTATTGTTAGCATCCTGTCTGTATAGCTCGATTACAATCCCAAGTGATTATTTCCATCCCGACGGTCATAAAATAGCAGTCTACAATTCAATGTTACACAGAACGTTCTCGTTGCCTTTATCTGCTAAAAATCTGGCTAAAGAAATTAAAACAATCATACAGATCGGACATAATAATGGTTTCAACACAGACACAATCCAGAAGTTAGTCAGAAAACAAAACCTTAAATCTACGTACAGACCAATATTTCTCCAGATTAAACAATCAGAAATCAAAAAAATTTTAACATCAACATATTTTGGCAAAAACAGACAATTGCGGGATTTTTCAGAAAAAACAATGTGGAAGTGGCATTCAGGCCATATGTCAAGTTATCAAATTTACTTTTTAATGTCAAAGCCAAAGTGAGCAAGATAAAGAAATCTGGAGTTTTTAAGCTTTAGTGAATCCAAATTCTAATTCTAAATTCATAAATATAAGCATTGCGGATGTAACCTACTAAATGACCAAATTGATCTTATTTACTCGCCGGTTTACATATTGGCGTAGCCTTATTGTCACACGTAATAAAGTCATTACCTGCTATGGTTATAAAAGTTTATATGGTGTAAATTGTTGAGTATTTCAGTTTATTGTATTCGTTCGAAAATGTCCGTATAGGACGAAACTGCAGTAACCTTAGTTACAAATAAAAGTGGTTAAAAATATTGGAAGATTGAATTGTCATTTATCAGAATTGAAATACCTTCCATACGAAATGTCACAAGACCCCCTTTTTTGAAAAAAAAATTGATAGCGTCCTCTTGACGACAAGTGATGTCACTTTATTAGCTTTTCCATCACCAAGTACTGGAAAAGGTTCTCTGATATCTTGCCCCGTTCGAGGGTTGATGAGGGGAAGACTAATGTCCGCACAATACATGATCACGAATATATAATTTATAAGTCGTTTCAAGATAATCGGTCATTTTTATATTCCTGAAATAATGTCTTCAAAATGAACTTGAAATTACTAATAACTTTTATCTCCAAATGTTACTTGTTCCTACATCAGAGTAATCTTTCTCTCAGTCGTTATGAATTCATGGCATATAATGGATACGTTCCGATTCAACTTTTTCTCTTCGAAAAAATCATACCGGTGTACGAACTAATAATAGTTGAATGACAGGACAACAAATCTGACCTGAGATAAACCTTTGGGTAATAAAAATATATCAAATTTCAATCAAGTATATGGCTCTATGAAACTGTTTCGTAATTGCGGTCAGATTATACATACAATTCGAAATTATGTCTGGTAAGAATGACTCAATCAACTCTTCGATAAATAACGGAATTTCCAATATTACTGTAATCAATTTTACAGATGCGATTTCACGGTTCACAGATAAATATGAACCCAAAACACATATAAAAGTCAATGTTCCAAATAGATAATCCTCATGAACAATTGCCTTTGGAAACGAGCGATATGAGAAATATTCATTATGTGTTTTATTACAAGAAGAACTTCCAATTCTTTATGGTGCTTTATTACTAGTTCTGAAGAATAAATGTGGTGGTCTAAGACCTATTTTTTGATGCTAGGTAGCCAAAATTTCTTGTTTTAACATTTCGTCCCATACGATTCGGATTTGGAACTTCCGGAGGATGTGAAGTAGTTGCTCAGGCATCTCGCCATTTCATAAATTATAATCCGAATTTGTCTTCAACAATTTTTCTGAAACTAGATTTTCAAAACACATTCATAATGATTCAATGAAAAGTATTTTCGGAAAGAATCATGGATTTAACATCTTATTTTTTTCACTTCATCAACCAGTGTCATCAAAAGCCACCTTTCTGAATTTCAGAGACAATGTCATCATGTCGGAAACAGGAGTTCAACAAGATCCTCTGAGTCTTGCTTTTTTCTGCTTATCCATTAATCGTTTGAAATCAATTCAAACTGATTTCAACTGTTGATATTTCGATGATGGGCCTATAGGTGGTCATGCGAATATAGTTTTCAATCAAATCTAAAGAAATGAACTTTAAATGTTCGAACCAGTCTCGATATACCCACATAGTAGGTTGGATGGACTGACGCCTATCAGAAAACAACTACTCCCCTAGCTAATACCACGAAGGGCGTTGGATTATATCGAACAGGCGTCAGTGCAGGAATCTTCACAGAAAATTTACTGCATATGCAATTGACAATACAACTGAAAGATTCGACCTTCAATTTTGGAACGGGCACACTTGCAGACCGGTTTCGGGCTCATTAGCCCGAAACCGGTCTGCAAGTGTGTGGAAGATAGTGACCATCATCGACCTAAAGTCAATGATATTCCACAATTGAAAGACTGAATTCTTTCAGAGTATTTCATTCCTCTTCCTAAGGAGCGAACAACAAAATGTCACTCCATCTAGTGGACGAGATACTAACCAACTGCATATCCGTAATTTGCCCGATTCCTCTGAATAAGGGAAACACTTTCCTATTAGTCAGTGGGCTATGCTTGAAGACTGGCACTAAACAAATCAAAGAAATGAACTTAAACGTTCAAGCCAGTCTCGATATACCTACACAGTAGGTTGAATGGACTGACGCCTATCAGAAAACAACTACTCCCCTGGCTAATACCACGAAGGGCGTTGGATTATATCCGACAGGCGTCAGTGCAGGAATCTTCACAGAAAATTTCCTGCATATATTTCGCTCGCTCCAACTTTGGAAGAGGAATAAAAAATTCCTATTTTCAAGTGTGGAATATCATTGACTTTAGGTCGATGATGGTCACTTTCTTGCACTAACGCCCTTCGTGGTATTAGTTAGGGGAGTAGTTGTTTTCTGATAGACGTCAGTCCATTCAACCTACTGTGTAAGTATATAGAGACTGGCATGAAAGTTTAAAGTTCATTTCTTTACATTTGTTTAGTGTCAGTCTTCAAGCATAGCCCACTGACTAATGAGAAAGTTTTTCTTCCTTATTCAGAGGAATCGGGCAAATTACGGATATGCAGTTGAAAAGAGAAATGAAAATTTCTATATTTTTTACCACTTTTATTTGTATTAGCCAGCTGTGTCGGTATATCGAGACTGGCTTGAACGTTTAAAGTTCATTTCTTTAGATTTGTTTAGTGGCAGTCTTCAAGCATAGCCCACTGACTAATAAAAACGTTTTTCTTCCTTATTCAGAGGAATCAGGCAAATTACGGATATGCAGTTGAAAAGAGAAATGAAAATTTCTATGTTTTTTACCACTTTTATTTGTAACTAACGTTACTGCAGTTCGGTCTTATAAGGACATTTCAAACTTATACAATAATTGTATAAGTTTCATAATGATTTTCTACCACGTAGTAACGGCTACATGCAGTTGGTTAGTACCTCGTCCATTAGAAGGAGTGACATTTTGTGATGCTCGCTCCAACTTCGGAAGAAGAATGAAATACTCTGAAAGAATTCCGATTTTCTATTGTGGAATATCATTGACTTTAAGTCGATGATGATCACTATCTTGCACTGACGAGTGGCTAATGAGCCCGAAATCGGTCTGCAAGTGTGCCCGTTCCAAAATTGAAGGTCGACTCTTTCAGTTGTATTGCCAATTGCATATGCAGGAAATTTTCTGTGAAGATTCCTGCACTGACGCCTGTCGGATATAATCCAACGCCCTTCGTGGTATTAGCCAGTCAGTCCATTCAACCTATCATTGACTTTAGGTCGATGATGGTCACTATCTTGTACCAACGCCCTTCGTGGTATTAGTTAGGGGAGTAGTTGTTTTCTAATAGGCGTCAGTCCATTCAACCAACTGTGTAGGTATATCGAGACTGGCTTGAACGTTTAAAGTTCATTTCTTTGGATTTGTTTAGTGCCAGTCTTCAAGCATAGCCCAATCAGTTCAAACATATATTATCATCCTCTGAAGAAATTGTATCAAACTTGAATTTTGAAAAATGTGAAATATTTTTTTTTTAATGACAAGATGCATCAATAGCACTAAAATTTGACAATTTGACACCTGGAATAATAACGATGAATAGGTACGTATTGACTCTACTTGGTGCACCACTTTCAAAAGAATCTTTGGCTGAATGTTTGAGACAAAAAACGACTTTCCTGAATTTGATGGCCTCTCATATCAAAATCATTTTTGCTCATATTGGATTATTCTTACTAAAGTACTCTTAAGCAATTCCTAAATTATTGAATACCCTAATAAGTAGCCCTAATGGCAATGTCATAGCGAATTAGTCCTATTTGATACAGCACTTCGAAAAATCTTCGAACAAATCTCTAATAATAACTTTCAAAACGAACCATGGATCCAAGCTTCACTTCCGGTGAATCTTGATGGTATTGGCATTCGACAATCATCTTCATTTGCTTTACCTGCTTTTCTATTCCCCTTCAATAGTGTTGAGCATCTGATTCATTCTATTTTATCAAATTTCTGCTCTGATATTGATGATTCACTTTATTTGGAAGGTGAATGAATATGGATTGAAAATCGAATTCACCAACACTTGATAACAAGGGCTCTCAAAATCATGAGATCTTCCTTTATTGCCGATGTTATTTACAGAACTCATTGTTGCAACCAAGGACTACCTTTTATATCAGGCTTGCCTCAAAGCTGTAACAACTGAGGCGCCTGGCTCAACACACTTCCCGTTGTATCTTTGGAAACATCATTCGACGACAAATGTTTCAGAATCTCAATAAGTATAAATTTGGGATATTTCATCTGTGTTATTCACCTGATTGAACGTGCATTGTCAACAGCGAATATCTCTTATCTGCTTGAACCTCTGGGAATCAGCCGAGATGATGGAATGTCTCTCATTCCTTGCAGACATGGAGAACTTTGGTATGAGACTTCACCTGTATTGATACTTTGGCACGCTCTCATCTCCATTCAACTACGCAAACTGTTGGTGGAGTCACTCAATATACCGAAAAGATGAAACAGCGGAAATACAGTTATCTGGAAGATTGATACATTTTCTATCCAATCGCCATTGAAACATTCAGTAGATTTGGTTCCTTTGCTTCCGATTCTTTCAGAGATGTTGGTCGAAAATTAATTACAGTAATAGACGACTCTAGAGCAAGATTTTTTTGATACAAGGAATCGGCATTGCAATTCAGAGAGGAAATGCTGCATCGATTCTTGTCACTATTTCTCCTTCTCAATATATTGATAAAATTTTCTTTCACCCACAAAATTGGTCTGATATAACTAAGTTTCCTGATACAACATATTTCTCCCCAGCTTCTCCTATTGAAAATAATCCAAATGGTAATAAAAGTAAAAATTTTGTGATAGAATACTTAAGAAGCAAACTGAGCACTAACAGTTTCAACATTATAAAACTACAAATGGAGAAGTGAAAAAATGTCCAAAACCGGAAAGATTTTGTGGTTCTTCAACCAATTTTCATCTTTTGACTACCACCCGCACACTCTGATCTCCCTTACGATGAACCTCCAACATCCGCCTATGATCATACAGCCAATCCGGTCCTGTCCTCATCCCCAATCGAGCGTCATTTATTTCAATGCTCTTTTTCCAATGTTCCTTTCTAATTTTTGTGTTCTTGCACATCAGAATCCTGCCTTTCGTGGTTATCCTCACGACAGTAGATACGAGTATCAGGAGACAGTGCAAGAATCAGCCATGGGCAATGTGGTGGAAGACCCACAAAAGAACTGTCAAGCTTTGCCGGAAAAGGAAGAGGGGATTCGAAATGAGCCTTAACTAAGTCTTTAGGCTGATTACTTACAGTCCCTAAAATAACTAAGTCCCAACGGAGTTGGAGTAACAAACCCTACCCCTTTCGCAAAGTCGTAGGCAAGTCTTTTCAAATCCGACAACGCCCATCTTACGTCTAGACCCGTCAACAGTTTCAACAAAGCCCCTCCAAATACTCCAGAAGGTCCGACCAGTTTGTAGATCCAAACTGTTATAGGATTGGGCGAGTTTTTATCTACATACAAGATCTTTTTTTATTAACTACACCTTACAATCTGATCTTCACAAATTTTATTTTCATAAAATATATCACATGTTTCGCTATCGCAGTAGCTTTTTTGCAGTGAATGTACAGTGAAGGTACTCGTCTCACTGCGTTTGCCAGGTAGGGGGACTACCTGGCAAACCTGTTCATGAGCAAAATCGAAATGGAAACCAAAGAAAAGTCAAAGTATTTTCCCAGGATATGGCTGAGGTATGTGAATTATATTTTTGCAATGTTCGATAACACAAGAATCGAACATTGAGGACTTTGTTTTCTTTTTAAATAACAGATTTCCAGCAATAAAATTCACGTATGAGTCAGAAAATGAAGGACAACTTCCATTTCTTGGCGTTTTTCTAATGAGGTGCCAATGTGGAAGGCTAGAATACGATGTATTCAGGAAGGGAACAAGCACTTACAGGTATATTCCTGATAGTTCACGGTGGACAGCACAACGTGCTGCGCTGAATTTTCTAGTGCATCGTCTTTTGACGTTTCCTCTCAAATAAAAGATTCACAAAAAAACAGCAATACAGATGGAGTAGTAGAAAGCCAAAAACTTTCTTTCCCAAAAAATTAATCACTCCTAAAAATATAACCCCTTCAATTCAATATCATCAACTTTCACTTCTCGAGAAACCGTTACTCACTGTTATTTCCTGTATTGCTGTTTTTTTGTGAATCTTTCATCTGAGAGGAAACGTCAAAAGACGATGCACTAGAAAATTCATTGCAGCACGTTGTGCTGTCCACCGTGATGTGAACTATCAGGAATATACCTGTAAGTGCTTGTTTCCTTCCTGAATACATCGTATTCTAGCCTTCCACATTGGCACCTCATTAGAAAAACGCCAAGAAATGGAAGTTGTCCTTCATTTTCTGACTCATACGTGAATTTTATTGCTGGAAATCTGTTATTTAAAAAGAAAACAAAGTCCTCAATGTTCGATTCTTGTGTTATCGAACATTGCAAAAATATAATTCACATACCTCAGCCATATCCTGGGAAAATACTTTGACTTTTCTTTGGTTTCCATTTCGATTTTGCTCATGAACAGGTTTGCCAAGTAGTCCCCCTACCTGGCAAACGCAGTGAGACGAGTACTTTCACTGTGCATTCACTGCGAAAAAGCTACTGTGATAGCGAAACATGTGATATATTTTTTGAAAATAAAATTTGTGAAGATCAGATTGTAAGGTGTAGTTAATAAAAAAAGATCTTGTATGTAGATAGAAACTCGCCCAATCCTATAACAGTTTGGATCTACAAACTGGTCGGACCTTCTGGAGTATTTGGAGGGGCTTTGTTGAAACTGTTGACGGGTCTAGACGTAAGATGGGCGTTGTCGGATTTGAAAAGACTTGCCTACGACTTTGCGAAAGGGGTAGGGTTTGTTACTCCAACTCCGTTGGGACTTAGTTATTTTAGGGACTGTAAGTATTCAGCCTAAAGACTTAGTTAAGGCTCATTTCGAATCCCCTCTTCCTTTTCCGTCAAAGCTTGACAGTTCTTTTGTGGGTCTTCCACCACATTGCCCATCGCTGATTCTTGCACTGTCTCCTGATACTCGTATCTACTGTCGTGAGGATAACCACGAAAGGCAGGATTCTGATGTGCAAGAACACAAAAATTAGAAAGGAACATTGGAAAAAGAGCATTGAAATAAATGACGCTCGATTGGGGATGAGGACAGGACCGAATTGGCTGTATGATCATAGGCGGATGTTGGAGGTTCATCGTAAGGGAGATCAGAGTGTGCGGGTGGTAGTCAAAAGATGAAAATTGGTTGAAGAACCACAAAATCTTTCCGGTTTTGGACATTTTTTCACTTCTCCATTTGTAGTTTTATAATGTTGAAACTGTTAGTGCTCAGTTTGCTTCTTAAGTATTCTATCACAAAATTTTTACTTTTATTACCATTTGGATTATTTTCAATAGGAGAAGCTGGGGAGAAATATGTTGTATCAGGAAACTTAGTTATATCAGACCAATTTTGTGGGTGAAAGAAAATTTTATCAATATATTGAGAAGGAGAAATAGTGACAAGAATCGATGCAGCATTTCCTCTCTGAATTGCAATGCCGATTCCTTGTATCAAAAAAATCTTGCTCTAGAGTCGTCTATTACTGTAATTAATTTTCGACCAACATCTCTGAAAGAATCGGAAGCAAAGGAACCAAATCTACTGAATGTTTCAATGGCGATTGGATAGAAAATGTACCTATCAATCTTCCAGATAACTGTATTTCCGCTGTTTCATCTTTTCGGTATATTGAGTGACTCCACCAACAGTTTGCGTAGTTGAATGGAGATGAGAGCATGCCAAAGTATCAATACAGGTGAAGTCTCATACCAAAGTTCTCCATGTCTGCAAGGAATGAGAGACATTCCATCATCTCGGCTGATTCCCAGAGGTTCAAGCAGATAAGAGATATTCGCTGTTGACAATGCACGTTCAATCAGGTGAATAACACAGATGAAATATCCCAAATTTATACTTATTGAGATTCTGAAACATTTGTCGTCGAATGATGTTTCCAAAGATATAACGGGAAGTGTGTTGAGCCAGGCGCCTCAGTTGTTACAGCTTTGAGGCAAGCCTGATATAAAAGGTAGTCCTTGGTTGCAACAATGAGTTCTGTAAATAACATCGGCAATAAAGGAAGATCTCATGATTTTGAGAGCCCTTGTTATCAAGTGTTGGTGAATTCGATTTTCAATCCATATTCATTCACCTTCCAAATAAAGTGAATCATCAATATCAGAGCAGAAATTTGATAAAATAGAATGAATCAGATGCTCAACACTATTGAAGGGGAATAGAAAAGCAGGTAAAGCAAATGAAGATGATTGTCGAATGACAATACCATCAAGATTCACCGGAAGTGAAGCTTGGATCCATGGTTCGTTTTGAAAGTTATTATTAGAGATTTGTTCGAAGATTTCTCGAAGTGCTGTATCAAATAGGACTAATTCGCTATGACATCGCCATTAGGGCTACTTATTAGGGTATACAATAATTCAGGAATTGCTTAAGAGTACTTCAGTAAGAATAATCCAATATGAGCAAAAATGCTTTTGATATGAGAGGCCATCAAATTCAGGAAAGTCGTTTTTTGTCTCACAGCCAAGTGTGAAGGATAGACAACACTTGGTTGCAAGAAAGGGGCCAAACAAAGCAAGCGGATTCATCATCAGGGGCCAACTGCGATTTCGTGTCATCGTTGGAAGACCTTGTGATTACAAGGACTAACTCCCAACTTCGTCACGGGAGCAGCTATAGCAACCTGCGTGACATCCAGGTCCAAGATAAATAAATAAAGATAGAGGGATATTGAGTGAGATGGTATTATCAATGGAAAAAGTTTATTGGACATAGCACTCATAGGAAGGTGGACAAACCGCAGACACGTGTTTCTGGCTATTTAGCCTTTGTCAGTACGGTACAGCCAAGTGTAAAGGATAGACAACACTTGGTTGCACGAAAGGGGCCAAACAAAGCAAGCGGATTCATCATCAGGGGCCAACTGCAACCAAGTGTTGCCTATCCTTTACACTTGGCTGTACCGTACTGACGAAGGCTAAATAGCCAGAAACACGTGTCTGCGGTTTGCCCACCTTCCTATGAGTGCTATGTCCAATAACCTTTTTCCATTGATAATAACATCTCACTCAATATCCCTCTATCTTTTTATATATATATATATATATATATATATATATATATATATATATATATATATATATTGCAAAGGTGGACAACAACTGGTTACCAAAAATGGAAAAAAAAACATCACATATGCACGGTGTCACCAACAGGAGCCAACCGCACATTTGTGGTTTCAATTAGAAGACCCAGCATTCCCAGGTATCATCTAACATCACCACGTAGGCAGCTATAGCTACCTGCGTGACTTCCGGGTCCAGGATATAGATACAGAGATATAGATATTATTGAGTGTGTATGATATAAATCAAAAGGAGGAAATTCGTGGACATGACACTCAAGAAATATGGATGCAAACCGCGGACACGTGTTTCTGGCTATTGGCCTCATCAGCGCGGTGCAGCCAATTGCAAAGGTGGACACCGTGCATATGTGATGTTTTTTTTTCCATTTTTGGTAACCAGTTGTTGTCCACCTTTGCAATTGGCTGCACCGCGCTGATGAGGCCAATAGCCAGAAACACGTGTCCGCGGTTTGCCTCCATATTTCTTGAGTGTCATGTCCACGAATTTCCTCCTTTTGATTTATATTATACACACTCAATAATATCTATATCTCTGTATCTATCTATATATATATATATATATATATATATATATATATATATATATATATATATATATATATATATTTTGATTGATGCAACTAATTTTCCTTTATTTTGAGTATTTCAATATTAAATTCTACAAAAAGGATTATTTGAAGCTTTATACCTTCTTATATTTGATTTGAAGATTTATATTACAGTCTTTTGATGTATATCGAAAGAAAACCACAAATTTTCATTCAAAGAGATTTTTTCAGGAAATTTGTGAGTTGGAAGCGGCAGAAGACTGTAAAACAACCATTCCTAGGCAAAAGCACAATGTGAAGGTTATTATGTCCTTTGATTTTGTAAACACACTCACCTTTTTTAAGAAGCAGCTCATACAAATCTTCGTTTATTGTTAACTTGTTGATAATGTGTTCCAATACATCGTGACACTGTTCGGATATGGCATTGCTTGATACCTGTTAAACCAATATGAACCTATTATCTACATGACATATTCACTTCATTGTGGGAGTTTCACTGAATATTTATTGACCACCGACAACATTGCTCGTTTTTTTGAAGGCTTGGACATGGCTTGCAAAACAAATTATGATTTTAGCATTATAATTCAAGTTGTTAAAAACAATATGGTTGAATAGCTCAAGAGTTTATAAGTTGACTTGTGATTCTTGCCCTAAACTTTATATCGACCAAACCATGATAATATTTCTGCCTAATATAAAAGAGCACAGAAGTAGTAAAAAAATGTAGAAATCTTCCGAAGAGAGGAAGAAAGCGATTAAAGGTGAAGAATTACAAAGCGAAATCATTTCTTTCCCAAAAATTAATTTCTCTTAAAAATATTATCCTTTCAATTCAAACAAGACATGAGTAGATTTAACTCATTCGTGACTCAAAATCGTAATTTCATGAATGAATTGGGTGATTCATCTTATAATGTTATCCAGATTGGTGCTGAAGAGGCAATGAGATAAATGTCTAATTTCGAAACATCGGAGGCCCGCCTTTGATGATAATGCTCTATGTATGTGAAGTTTAACCTCTTTTATATACTATATTGTGTAGCAATATTGTGAATAGTATCTGATTCAATTACATAACGAAAGTTTGTAGTACAAACTGAATATGGAAAAGTGGTTTTTATATAATTCAATGTTCATATATGAATAGTTGTTTCGAAAGTATTTTTTTGTCTTATTCAATGTTTTCATGAAAGTAGTTGTTTCGAGAGTGCTTTTGGTCTAGTTTTTGTCTGATCTTTGTATGATCAAAAAATCTCTGTAAAGAGTTTATTTTGAAATCGATTGCTTTCACCCTTTCTTTGGAAGATTTCTACATTCATTTGTATGACGATTGATTATGATTAATTCACTCCAATAAACAATCAACCAGAATGTTAGTCATCAATAGAGAATTTTATTCAAAAAATCAATGAAATTATATACCCAGATATATACAATTGGTAATTGTTCATATACTCATATGTTTTTGTTTTTTTCCAATTTTGAATATTATTCAAACATAATTATTATACTTAGTGAATATGACGTGGTAAAAAAGTTTGATGTTTAATAAAACGTAATAGATCAATAGATCGAAAACCATTTCCTGAAGGTTAACAACGTTCTCTCGCTTGCAGAAAATGTTATTTTTATACTACCGGGAACGTACCAAAATTAAGAAAGGATTACCGTTTTTGAGAGTACCTTAGGGTTAAATTTTACTGTCTTGAACGGAACTGAAAAATGCAATTATTATTCATAAAAATGCTCAAAATACTGGAAGATAAATAATCCAACAACAACACCTCAAAACTGCTATACTTTTTCCGTCAACATTGGTTTCATTAGGAGATGAACTATACTGTACATATTATAAATAATAGATAGATAAATCGTACACACAAGTGATCATCTTCAAGAGAAAGATCAAATTAATCATACTTACCAATGTATCCTTATTTATACCATAGATACCTGATCCAGGTACCTGCGTCCTAAGTGCCTTGAATTAATTTCACATTATTGCCTTATCTACTAGGGTTAAATTGAATTCATAATGTGTCCTTATGTAATAGTCAGGTAAATTTAATTATTGAAATATAATAAACTATATAAAATTAAATTCACAGTATTGTGTTACCTACTAGTTGAATTATGTGCGGAGAGATTGGATAAATCCAACCTCACTCACAAGTCAATAAAAATATTCTCGGATAGTCAAGCGGCGTTGGAAGCTCTTGGCTCCCAACGAGCAACGTCTAAATTGGTAGCAAACTGCCAAAAAAGACTCTCCTCAATAGGAAAACTAAACAGATTGTCTCTGGTCTGGATTCCTGGCCATACTGGCCTGGAAGGCAATGAAGCTGCTGACTCTCTTGCAAAGGAGGGTGCTGCAAGTGGCTTCATTGGACCAGAACCTGTCATTGGCATCGCTTTGGGCTTTGCCAAACAAACATTTAACACCTGGATGGCAAGAACAGTAATGGACTTCTGACAGAATCTTCCAGGATTGGCTCACTCCAAGGCGTTTATTCACCCTTCGAAGCTTGATTCCAAACAGTTGTTTGGATAAACTACGATGTCTAACAGGCCTCCTTACAGGTCACTGTCATTTGAATCACCACATGAAGAGACTTGGACTGTCGGAAGACAGTGTGTGTCGCTGTCTGTGTCTGTGTCGCTCTCACCATCTGACCTGAAAGACCACTCACCATACAAACTAATCGGCTTCGTTGAGAAGCTGGGTTTATTTGGGCGAGTGTGAATAGGTTTGAGCCACAATAAACCCTTATGGGTTGCGGTGAAGGGTCGAATAGATCCAGTCACTTTAGACCTACCTACCTACTGGTCCTAAATTAATTTTACAATGTTTTCTTATGTAATAGTCAGGTAAATCTGTCATCCCCAAAGTATGCACTATATGGGAAACTTATTTATTAAGGGTTTTTCGACAAAAAGTTATTATAATAAAAGTTTATGCATCCCCTAAAACTAAACATGCACCAACAAAATACAGTTAAACACACGTAATATACGAGGAGCCTTCAAATATTTGATTTTGAGACAAAAGTGAAGTACTCTTATTTTGAGAAATCTCGGGAAATCTTATTTGAAAAAGTTGTTCAGTATTGAAAAATACATCTAGATTTGAAGTAATGAACATCAAAGGAAAGTTTTATTTTTCACCCATTTTTTTAAATGACTACGAAAAAAAAATTTCTAAAACGATAAATAGACAGCGTCCTGTATACGACGATTCATTTTGGAAGCCCGTAATATTACGAATCACACAACTATGCTGTCAACCACAGGCAATTTTTTCGAAGAGTGAAATAATTTTCAAATTTTTTGGTTAAAAGTTATTTTCATTTTTTGTTAACATCGAAAATTACTCAAAATTGTACTGTATTGTAACAAGAACTTGATATCCAATAATATAATACCAAATCCCAAAACATCTAAATATTTTGGAGAATTATTTTGAACAAGAAAATCTCCAGAAAATCAATGAGTTTGTTCCGAAATACCTATTTCATTTTGATGTTTTGTGATTTGATATTATTGATTATAAAGTTTGTGCATCCCCTGAAACTAGACATGCACCAACAAAATACAGTTAAACACACGTAATATACGAGGAGCCTTCAAATATTTGATTTTGAGACAAAAGTAAAGTACTCTTATTTTGAGAAATCTCGGGAAATCTTATTTGAAAAAGTTGTTCAGTATTGAAAAATACATCTAGATTTGAAGTAATGACCATCAAAGGAAAGTTTTATTTTTTACCCATTTTTTTAAATGACTACGAAAAAAAAATGTCTAAAACGATAAATAGACAGCGTCCTGTATACGACGATTCATTTTGGAAGCCTGTAATATTACGAATTACACAACTATGCTGTCAACCACAGGCAATTTTTTCGAAGAGTGAAATAATTTTCAAATTTTTTGGTGCAAAGTTATTTTCATTTTTTGTTAACATCGAAAATTACTCAAAATTGTACTGTATTGTAACAAGAACTTGATACCTATTCAATAATATAATATCAAATCCCAAAACATCAAAATATTTTGGAGAATTATTTTGAACAATAAAATCTCCAGAAAATCAATGAGTTTGTTCCGAAATACCTATTTTATGTTTTGTGATTTGATATTATTGATCATAAAGTTCTTGTTACAATACAGTACAATTTTGAGTAATTTTCGACGTTAACAGAAAATAAAAATTACTGCACCAAAAACTTTGAAAATTATTCCACTCTTCGAAAAAATTGACCGTGGTTAACAGCATAGTTGTGTAATTCGTAATATTACAGGATTTTAAAATGAACCGTCGTATACAGGATGCTGTCTATTTATCGTTTTAGCAAATTTTTTTTCGTAGTCATTTAAAAAAATTGGCAAAAAAATTAAACTTTCCCTAGATGATCATTTCTTCAAATCTAGATATATTTTATAATGCTGAACAACTTTCCTGGATAACATTTCCCGAGATTTTTCGAAATAATAGTACTTTACTGTTGTCTCAAAATCAAATATTTGAAGGCCCCTCGTATATTACGGGTGTTTTACTGTATTTTGTTGGTGCATGTTCAGTTTCAGGAGATGCACAAACTTTTAGCAAGAATAACATTTTGTCGAAAAACCCTCGGCTCCTCGTATGTTACGGGTGTTTTACTGTATTTTGTTGGTGCATGTTTAATTTCAGGAGATGCACAAACTTTTAGCAAGAATAACATTTCGTCGAAAAACCCTCAGTAAATAATTTTCGCATTTGGTGCGTACTTCAGGGATGACACTGGACACATTGTAGCATCAATTTAAGACTAGTAGGTAAGGCAATTTTGTTAAATTAATTTTATACAGCTGATAATATTTTAATTATTAGATTTACCTGACTGTTACACAAGGACACATTGTAAAATCAATTTAAGACTAGTAGATAAGGCAATATCGTGAAATTAATTTAAGACACATGAGACGCAGGTACCTAGAACAGGTATCTATGGTATAAATAGATATAACTTTCCAAGTATGATTAGTTTGATCTCACCTTGAAGATGATCACTTGGTGATCGAAACACATGCCGAGGTGTTAAAATAACGGTTTGGTATTGGGAAAAAAATCTCCAGCAATATTTATTACTGTACTAAAGATTTCAAACAGTGCATCACAAGTGGAATGGTGAAACGTAATCTGATCAGTATAGTATAGCATTGTATAGTATAGTATAGTATAGTATATTATAGTATAGTATAGTATAGTATAGTATAGTATATTATACTATAGTATAGTATAGTATAGTATAGTATAGTAGGTATAGTATAGTATAGTATAGTATGGTACAGTGTAGTATAGTCTGATTAATCTCCAACTTGTTTAGTAAAACGCACATCAAGAAGAGTTTTGCAGTTATGACATGTGGGAGCAATGTTTACGTTGAACTGATCAAGGTAGTCTTATCCTTTTATTAATTGGTTTTATCAAATAGCTTCCCACACATTGTTAAGAGATTAACACCAACTCAAAATACAAACCTTACTACTTTCAAGTTCTGTCCTGCCTCCTGAAATGAAAAGAACAACGATTACTAATATTTTCTCACCACCAACGTATCAGGTGAAACACATTATTTTCCACATTATTTCCCACCTTACTCTTTGTTTATATTTTTCGTGTTATATTTTGCCAAAATCAGACTTTTTGAATGCATCGAGTTATCTATCAACAAACTGAGTAATGTCGCTTGATTTCATGCCACTCTGAAAAAATTGCAAACTTTGAAAACGTGTATTGTGCAGACAAAATATAGTCTATTATTATTGTTGTATTCATCATTTTTTTTCATAACTCAAGAAAATAAAACTCTAAAAACATGTTCACCGTTTGCCCAAGGTTTCGGACTCACAAAAAATGAAAATTTTCAGGTTAGGAGATTTTAAAATCATTTTCACGTCCAAACAGGGCCGGAATTGGGTGTTCCTTGGAGTATCTCAGTCTATGTGGCTATTTTTTTTCTATTGAAATACGAATAGTTTCTGAGAAACAAGGGTTATTCAAAAGTAGCTAGAAAAAGCGAGAAAAGCTCAAACATTACCAAAAAAAAAGTTGTCGATCTGAAATTTTGTTAGTACCCACAATCAAAACGTCGTGAAGTAACTTGACTTGAAATCTTTTAACTTCTTTCATTTTCATTTCAATTGTACAATTTTCATTTTTTTGATTATTTTTATTCCTTTGCAATTTTTACTTCATGGTTTTTTGCTTAATATAACTTTCATTCCCAGCAATTTTGTTTATATTTTCAATTTCATTTGTTTTTTCAGAGGTTTCAAATCATATTATAACATATTAGACAACGTAATTTCTGAACCTAGAATTTTGAAATATGCATGTAAGTTTTCTGTATAACATAAGTGTCACAAACCAAATTCTACGCGGGTGAAGCCGCAGGCATCAACTAGTAAAAAATAAATGAATAAATAATTTGAATTTCGCATTAACCCAATTTTTGTTTCTGTTATAAATTCCATTTTTATTCAAGTTTCAGCTACAATTATTGTTTTTTTGTACTCTCAACTCAGCTCTTTAATTTTTTTTTTTTGTATCATACCAGTCTGACCCATATTTGGCATGAGTATTAAAATTGGACCCTCAATCGTGATATCTCTCCTTCCCTCTATTGCTAATATTCGGCAACTTATTCAAGAGAGCCAATTTGACATTTTGTGTATATCTGAGAGTTGGCTACACAATGGTATTAATGATGAGCTGATCAGTATGAGGGGCTATAGAATATATAAAAAAGATCACCTCCATTCAAGAGGTGCTGGTGTGTGTATATGTTCAAAAAATACCCTAAACACTTCCATGATAAATTCTAGTTATCATATTGAACAACTAGGATGTAATCAAAAATAAAAAAATAAGATATCTTTCTTGGTGTAATCTACAGGCCTCGTTTCCAGGAAAAGATATTTCTTCTGTTTGAACTCGAAGATACAACCGAAGACGTATCTGTAGCCACTCCCAATGTCGGTTGCGTGAGTGATTTCAACTTGGATGAATTATGTTTGGAAAATTTATATGTGATCAACCTGTTATCAATATTTGAAACTCATCAACTCAGTCAAATAATTGACTCGCCGTCTAGAATAGGTCTCTAGAGCTCATCGCTTATACATTTAATATCAGTGTGGGTAGTAGACAAGGATGTTGAAGATGTAGATATTTCTGACCATTCTCTCACATATTGCCTTATTGAAGTAGACCTCACGGTTAAACCGGTGAAATTCCTGTAATATCGAAATTTCAAAAATGTCAACTATGCAGCTTTTAAATTCGATTTGCTTTTTCAGTATTTATGAAACTGAATTGGACACAAATAAACATTCTTATTGACAGTTTAACTCAATTATTCAACCGGCATGTTCCCTTTACAATCTCTAGAATAACAAAACCTCCGGCACCGTGACTAACAGATCAAATTAAAAATTAAATGAAATTGCGAGATGAGGCTTCACTTAAATTCAAAATATCACCAACGAGTATATTATAAGTAGCTACGGAATTTCACAACACAAGTTATCATGAGAGAGAAAAAAATCCTTTTTATCAATCAAACATGATGATTGCAACCTTAAACAATGTTGGTCGATACTGAAAAATAATAATATAATTCCTTCAGAAAAACATGACCAGCTAACACACTTGATCGATGCCAACCGCATCAATAATTTTTTTGTGAAATCTATTTTAATAACCCCACCGTCAAATGTTTTACTTGATGAATATAATAACCATACCCTACTCGATTCCATCTACCAGCTCATATCAGTTGATGATATTTGCGTATTACGAATAATATCTTTGAATAAAAAAAATCCATCGGATGTGATGGAATCAGTACAAAAATAATCTCATTGTCTTTCCCTTTCATTCTTTCTTATTCGAAGAACATCATCAACTTTTGCATAGAAAATAACGTTTTTCCGACTATATGGAAAGCAGCATTAATAACTTCAGTACAACGATACAACAATAATCCAGTATAACTGGATAGTGAATCTCACTTAGATAGTGATAGAATACTACCAACAGTACAGTCGGGTTTCAGGCGTGATGACGGCTCTACTACAGTCCTTCTGAAGGTAACCGATGATATTTTCAAGTAACCGAAATGAATGTACCGTCCTGGCTCGTCTAAATTTCATCTGGGAATTTGACACATCAATCATGAGCTATTATTATCGATCTTACACTACATTGGCAGGTCAGATGATTCAGTTCTTTTTTTTTACGAAACTTTCTACACAACAGACGCCAGAAAGTTGTTATTGACGGAGTACATTCCACACCTCTGAATTTAAAGACAGGCGTTACTCAGGGTTCAATTCTAGGCCCTCTCCTATTTTTGATACAATTAGTGAAATGCATTCAGTATTGCAGTATATATTTCTATGCCGATGACACCAAAATCTACTATTTTTTTAACCACACGGAGTAGATGACGCTAATAGACAGATCAGTCATGATCTCGACACATTCTCATTCCTTGCTGAAAATATTATGTGCTCAGTGTGCTAAGTTGAAAATACTAATATTTGGTCCAGAAAATAACAGAGATATTGTTGAACAACTCAATATTAGTATATGCTTTAATGGACTGGAAATTGTTAATAAGGAAGAAAACTTCCTTGGGATGGCTATAGACAGTGGTCTTCGATTTGACTCCCATGGTAATAAACTAATCCAAAAAGCTTACCTCTCACTCAAGCTGATTTGCGGAATTCGAAAATTTCTTCCTAAAAACACAAGAATTACTTCATGTGATAGTCTCGTTCTTTCATCACTGAACTATGCAGCTGTACTCTATGGACCAAGCCTTACAATTAGGAACAAGAAAAGACTGCAAAAAATTCAAAACTCCTACTTTCGCCTCATTCATGGGGTACGTAGAAGGAACAGAATATCATCAAAGCTATTAGAAACTTGATGGCTCAATATGGAAAACCGAAGATCGCTATACTCTGCGTGTACCTATCATAAGGTTATCTGCAATGAAATTCTGACTTATATATATATATAATAAAATTATATTTCGGACTGACGTACACAACTTGATTGTACGACATGAAGGGTTATTAACTTCTCCGATACACTCACGAATTTTTCAAGCTATCATTTCCGCATCAGATAAGCAACGTTTACCATAAACGTTTCCCATACTACGTTCAAAACATTTCGAAAAAGGTATTATAGGTAAAAATGTATAACCGAACTACTAATTGAACAAACTTGACCACTGAATAACTTATCTCAATGTATATTTTTTTATCGGTACTTATCGATATCAGTTACATATTTTTTTTTCTATTTTTTCTGGCTGTGGAGGTTAACTGGTAAAACAAACCTGTAGTGTTCTACACTGTTTAGAACGAGAACACAAAGAATGAGAAAATCAACCGGTTTTTCTCTAGCGTATTAAAGTTCTTAATAAAGAATACTCAATAGCTAATAATGAACCAGAATGTATTTCTGTACATAACAAGAATATTCTGGGCTAGGTACATTGGCGACTGGAGAAGGAGAATTTGTGGACATAGAAGGGTTAATGTTCGAAGTTGTGGCAGTAGGTTTCAAGTGCCATGAGTTTCTCTTACAGATAGCCCATCTTCTGTTCGTACTCCTGTTTTCCTGAGTAATACCTTTTCATGACTTGTAGTTTTCTTATTTTCCTTCTTTTCTCTGTCCGATTTATTTTTCTCTAACTCTTTATTTTTTTAGCTTATTAGTGATGTTTCTTACTATTTTAGGAGTAAATAGTTTTTCATTAGTTGGGAGTGAAGTTTTTGTTCTTCGATTCATTAATTTTCGAGCGGGAGAGATCTAACATCCAAACGGGGGGTGTTCCAAGGCCAAATGCATATCAGAATTGTGTTCAAGGCACTACTTCATTAGATTCTTGGCTTTTTGTACGCTCCGCTAAGCCATTCGAACGAGAAAACTTTGTACTTGAAATTCTGTGTTCGAATTGCCACAATTCTTGAAAAATCTTAAATTGTTGACAGTGATATTGTTTGCCTCCATTTCACATCGTAATGATCCAAACCAAGATTTTAGTTCTTTTATGATGTTAAAGCTTGTAATACTTGTCAACTCCTTGAAATCTAAAAATCCTGTGTAATGATGGAACACATCAGTGTGGTCGCTCCTACGCACTTTGTATCATGATTGGGTTGTCTTTATGTATCTTAGCACAAGCATAACAGTTTTTAATGTAGTTGGTCAAGTCAGTTGTCATTTCAGGCCAAAATACATTATCTAAGGCTATTCTTGGTTTTCCTTGTATCCCTTTATGGCTTGAATGACATTGCTTCATTACTAGAGGTACCATAGTTTTTGGTACAAGTACTCTGTTGTTTTTGAATATGATGTCATTGTACACGCTGAGTAATTCTCGATAGTACCAATATTTCTTCAAGGTCTCTAGGACTTGATCTATTTTTTCCAAGCATCCCTTGAGTATCATCTTCTTCAAATCAGTAAGTTCTTCACTTTCATTTGTTTTTTTTTTTCAGTTCTTCTCTCCGAGTCTCGGTAAATGGTACTATGACACAAATTTGATGGTTTTCTGTATTTAGGTCTTCGCAACTCAGATCTTCACAATCTCTTATGAGAGTATCTGCGACATACATCAGTGATCTGTTTTTGTTGTATGGTGAGATCTGGTATAGCATTCTCTGCAGTCGAGGTGGTGTATCTGTCAGGGTTTTTTTGAATATTGTGTTTCAAGTGGCTTATTTCAAGTCTTCACAGCCCCATATGTATATATGAAATTTCTTGCATGCTACCAATATAGCATTGGCTTTCTTGCGTCCTTTTTCAGCTGACTATAGCCTTGTTCTGTTTTGGTGAACGACTTGACCCAGTAGGCAATGGGCTTTCCTTCCTGAATCATAACTTCTCCACAGGCATAGCTACTGGCATCAACTGACAATATGATTTGTGCTTTCAGATTGTAAAAACCAAGGACAGGTGGTCTTCGAATAGCTCTTTCCGTTTTATGAATGCTTCTGTCTTAATGGGCTGGTAACTTTTGCCTTGTCCTGTATGAATTTCGACAGATATGTAATCAACCCGAGGAAGCGTTGAAGCTCTTTTATATTTGCTGGGATAGTTTCCATCTTCGCTGGGTCTGGTTTCAAGCCTTCGTAGGTGACAATGTGATCTAGAAACTTCACTTCTTGTGTACTAAAAACACATTTTTCTTTGGTAAGCTTAAGGCCTACATTTATAAACTTGTTAAGTACTTCTTGTGTGATCTTCTCCGATTCTTCTTTGATGGGAGCATGTGAAAGTACATCATCCATTGACACTTCTGTATCTTGTATGTCTGCAATCAGTGAACTCATAACTTGCTGAAAGACTTCTGCAGCCGATGGCAGACCAAAAGGCATTCTTAAGCAGGAGTAACTTCAGAATGGTGTGCTGAATGCAGTGCGTGGAGTCACTTGCAATTGCTAAAATCCTTTTTTACATTTCAAGAGTGTAAACCATTTTGATCAATGAATGGATGCATGCCGTGATCTCTTCAACAGTATTCAGTGGCTAATATTTTCTTTTCTGATTTTTATTAATTTCTGATGGATCCAAACAAATTCTTATTTTCCAATAAGCTGAATTGGAGCATGTTTTGCGAGTATCAGACATTCTCCGAAAGTCTGATGGAACGATATTTTGATTTGCTAAATTGACAGTACGATTTCCAATACCAGAGACTATCAGAAGAGTTCGTTTTGCAGCATTTCGACAAAATAGATCGTTCTGGATTATATTGCAATTTGCACTTATCATAGGCATTCATCGACCAATGATATGTCTTTCAGTGAAATTCAAAATCGATATGGTTTTGAATGAATGGTTTGATGAGGATCAGTATTTTTGTATCGTTTCAATAAAATTTTATATTTCCTTATGATTGAACATATTTAATTTTCCTACCCTTTTCAACAATTACCCAGCAACCACACTCCAGGAATGTACCCCTGGTAGTAGAAGAATGGATACTCAGATGCTCTCTAGTAGAGCAATAAGTATTAATGTATTTAATGGCCATGTTACGATTGCGCACGGCCGGTGTAAACTTCGAAGTAGGAATGGGTCAATTGAGGCTGAGCCAATGGCGGAAAGCGCTTACTACGTAACCTCTGCTACAGGCAACCAGTGATGCAATTGAACCCATGTTAGTGTTTAATAAACCCTACAAGATACAAATAAAACAGAACAGAACAGAGTCAGATGCTACGAATGCGATACGCACATAAATAGGTGGCTCAAAAACCAAAGAAGGCTCAGGATGTGAAGTGTACTCCAGATCACTAAGCCTAAGGATCAGGTGGGGAATGGGGAAAAATACCAGCGTAGTCCAAACAGAACTGGCTGGTATCTCAATCGCCACAAAAGAAATAACCAGCATTGCATAGCCCTATTAGCATTATTGATTTGTTCATCTTTTTATTAGTTTGGTTTTATTTATTGAAAATACGACCCTGTAGATAAAAAACAAAATGTTTTATATAGTTACTGATAATTTTTCAAAGGAAAAGTCATTAAAAGTTTATCCCGACTAAAAGTAGGATTTATTGGGCATTTCCGAGTTTGATAGTTATCAAGGAAACAACATTTGGTGACCCCGACGTGATCACGATATGGAGAAACGTACGTTCAAGCGAGAAGGTGCAGGTCTGAATCAAAGTCTGTCATCGGACTACGTATGGCCAAACGGATTTGGAAGTCGTGAGAAACCAGAATCCAGTCTAGACAAACTACCTGAAAAAGTCGTTGAAGATAAATCCGGCGAGTCAACTTCCTTGATACATGAGGTTCACTCAAAGCAGTCTGTTCATTCGAGAGCCTCAAGGGATACCGGATTATCTCGACGAAGTAGTTTGGATTTGAAAAAGAAAAGAATAGCTCTTAAAATAGAAAGACAAAGACGGGAGCTACAAAGAAAATCCAGAGAGCTAGAACTGGAAGAACAACAACTAGAAGAAAAGAACCGTAGAGAGTTGAAGAAGAAGGAAATAGCTGATAGTTTACACCTTCTTCAACTCGAAGAAGAATTGCATGAAGCCGAGATAGATGCCCAAGAAGAAGGCAGCAGTTACGTTCAATCAGAAGCAAGAAGCGAAAATATCAGGAGAGAATTAGTTGAAGAACAAGAACAAAGAAACAGAGTGTCTCAATGGGTAGATTACACATCTGAACAATTTCATTATGATAGACAAGAAAATCTGTCACGTATTCCTGAAAAAACTGAGAAACCCAATGATGACATACCCAAGGTCGAAGGACAATTTTCCGAAGAGAAACCAGGAAATATCACATCACAAGACATACAACAGCTTTGCGGAACTGTTGCAAACGTTCTCAGAACGTTTTCTCACCCAGCTTCAACAACTCAAAACCCAACGTCACTTGAAGTAATGAATCCAGATAAATTCCACATGCGAAAAATGTTAGAGAAGGATTTTCCACAGTTTGATGGCAGTCCCCAAGATTGGCCCCTGTTCCATAAGTCTTTCAAGAATCTTCGCAAGTTTGTGACTACAGCAATGAAGAGATCATGCTAAAGCTGCAGAGATTTCTAAAAGGGGAAGCAAAGACAACAGTTGCAGGAATGATGTTAACTGCCGATAACGTAGATCTTGTGATTGAAACTTTAGAGAAACGATTCGGAAGACCTGAATACATCATAGATATTTTGATGAACAGAATCAGCATCCTTCCTTCCATAAGAGAAAATAACTTTGAAAAGCTGATTCATTATTCTGCAGAGGTGAGCAACATGGTTTCGATCATGAAGAGTCTAGGAAGTAAACGTTATCTCGAAAATCCTCAATTTATTCGTGAATTACTGACGAAAATTCCGGATTCAATGAAATTATCCTGGGGTGAAAAGTTGGAAATGAAAAAGGGTGATATCAATTTGGAAGATTTCTCTTTGTGGTTGAACGAGAAAGCAAGCTTTGCGTGTAATGTTAGTACCCCACGCAATGAAACATTCTCACAGAAATTCACAAATCAAATGAAGAGAAATGAAAGAGTATACAATATTCACACCCAAAACACTCACAAGACATGTGGTTACTGTGACAAAATACATCAAGAAAGCATTTGTCCGCAGATGAATCACGATGACCTGAATAAGAGATGGGAAATGGTAACCGGAAAAAAACTATGTTTCAGTTGCCTTCAAAAGAATCATCAAAAATTCAAATGTAAAAAGAGGAAGATTTGTGGAACAAACGGCTGTAAACTTCATCATCATCCTCTATTACACAAAGAATTAGAAGTCAATAGCAATCAGGAAGCGACAGGAAGAGATACTAATGATGATAATCGAGGAAGAGTATGCTCTGTCAACAAACCTTTCACTACGATTCTTCTGAGAGTGATTCGTATAAAATTATACGGTCCACGAGGTGTTGTCCCTATTCTTGCTCTTTGTGATGAGGCGTCTACGGTGACATTATTAGATGCAGAAGTAGCAGAGACACTTGGGCTAACTGGAACGAAGAAATCACTTTGTCTACAATGGACAAACGAAAATGTCATGGTTGAAGAAAATTCCGTTCGTTTAGACGTGACTGTTTCCAAAATTGATGACAGCAGAATGTTTACTATGAAAAGAGTCAGAACTGTCACTCATATGTCGTTACCAGAACAACACATCAACATATCCGATTGGAAAAAGTTTTCACATCTAAAAGGTGTTCCAATAAAAGATATCGATCACGAAAAACCTTCACTGCTTATTGGACAAGATAACATACATCTGATACTTGCGAGACAGATAAGAACCGGCCCAGAAAATCTTCCTGTAGCCAGTAAATGTAAGTTAGGTTGGGCTGTACACGGACCAAGTCCAAATAGCGGGGAAAACTCTTTCAAAGCCCATACTTTACACATTTGTGAAAAAGAGACGACTGATGAAGAACTGCAGAAGATGGTAGAGAAATCTTATCTGACCGAAACATTTGGTACTTTGATCGCAGCTGACCAACCATCTTGTGAAAGTTCACGAGCATTAGAACTGATGAGAAACACCTTGAAGTATACTGGAGAAAACTACGAAATCGGTTTATTGTGGAAAACCGATAACATACAGCTACCTGAAAGTAAATTCATGGCACTCCAAAGACTAAAATGTGTCGAAAGAAAATGTCGTCTGAACGAAAAATTTGGAAAGGATTATTGCAAGAAAATTATGGAATATGAAGAGAAAGGATATATAAAGAAGTTGACCTTAGAGGAAGAGAAAATTGACAATCCTCATCTTTGGTATCTACCTCATTTCGCTGTAGAAAATCCCAACAAACCGAATAAAATCAGGCTAGTCTTTGATGCTGCAGCAAAATCAAGAGGTATGAGCTTGAATGATGCTCTACTCTCTGGTCCAGATTTGTTGCAGTCATTGGTTGCAATTTTATGGAAATTTCGACAAAGGCGATTCGGTTTTTGTGGAGATATTCGAGAGATGTTCCATAGAGTAGGAATACAAGAACGAGATAGATGTGCTCAACGATTCCTTTGGCGAAATTTGGAAAGCGACAGACCTCCTGATATTTATGAAATGTTGGTCATGACTTTTGGAGCAACCTGTTCGCCCGTATGTGCTCAATTCGTAAAAAACTCGAATGCTGAAGAATTTTCTACGAATCCAGACATCCGAACAGCTATTATCAAAAAATTCTATGTAGATGACTATTTGGATTCAAAAGACACTGAAGAAGAAGCGCTAGAAACGATAATAGAAGTATGCAAAGTCCAGAAGGTTGCAGGATTTGAAGTAGTCAACTGGATGACAAACTCCCAACTGATTCGAGATAAGCTATCTGATGATATGTTACTGGCGGCTACAAAAAATATCGATGACACTTCCTTACATCGAATATTAGGCTTATGGTGGGATCCCAGAAACGACGAGTTTTCCTTCAGACTGACTTCAGAAAACTTAGTGGCGGAACAACCTACGAAGAGGAAGGTTTTGCAAGCTTTGATGTCGGTATACGACCCGCTAGGTTTGATCTCTACTTTCACGGTGAGAGGTAAAATTCTGATGCAAGATATTTGGCGAGTAGGAATCGATTGGGATGATTTGTTACCTGAAGAACTTCTCATCGCTTGGAAAGATTGGTTGAGTGACATGGAGAAAATTGTACTGATCAAAATTCCAAGATGCTATAGTCTATTGATTCCATCAGCATTACGAATCGAAATTCACACATTTTGTGATAGTAGTGAGAAAGCATTCTCAGCAGTTAGCTTTCTTCGCGTCATTGGAGAAAACAGAACTGATGTTTGTCTTATCTCAGCGAAAACGAGAGTTTCTCCTCTGAAACCTCTTTCCATCCCTAAGCTTGAACTCCAGGCGGCAGTGATGGCCAGTCGGCTGGCTCAAGTGATAAGGAATGAACTCGAGTTCTCCATAGATGAAATGTTTTATTGGTCCGACTCATCATGTGTCTTGAATTGGATACGAGGGGACGGAAGAAACTACAAACCGTTCGTATCACATCGAATCGGTGAAATTCAAGAATTGACACGTATAGCGGAATGGCGATGGGTCCCAACTGAACTTAATATCGCGGATGAAGCTACACGCAGGAAAAAAATCAACGGAGTAATTTCAAATGAATGGTTTTCTGGTCCTTATTTTCTCAAAAATTCAGAAGAATCATGGCCAATCGAAAATAAAAGACCTTCCTATTTGAATGAAAATGACGTAGAGCTGAGAAATCGGAAAATTAAAACATGTTTTGTCATTTTTCAAAAATATGAAGAATGCCTCCCAGACATACGACGATTTTCGAAGTGGAATAGACTGATCAGGACTACCGGATGGTGTTTGAGATTTTTTGAAATTGTAAGAAACAAAGAAAAATTTCCTCCAAACCTAACAGTAGAGGAAATCCTGAAAGCTGAGAAGATATGGCTGAAACATGTTCAACAGGAGTGTTTTCCAGAAGAAATACAAAAACTCAAAACTGGAAAATCTCTGGGTGGTCAAAGCAAACTAGCCTGTTTATTTCCAGAAATGAAAGATGGAATTATGGTACTGAGTGGACGAACGAATTTTACAGAATTTATGGCGGAGAGCACACGACAACCCATCATTCTGAGTCCAAAACATGAATTCACCAAATTGTTGATACAAAATTATCACAAAAAATTTCATCATAGAAGAGTAGAATTAGTCATAAATGAAATCAGACAGAAATACTGGGTGATAAACTGTCGAGCTGCAGTCAAATCAGCATTCTCAAGCTGTTTGAAATGTAGGATTGAGAAAAGCAAACCTTCACCACCTCTAATGGGTCAACTACCTGAAGCACGATTAAAGAGAGGTGTTAGAGCTTTTATTAACACTGGAATGGACTATTTCGGCCCAATTATGGTGAAGATTGGTAGGAGATGCGAAAAAAGATGGGGTGTGCTATTCACATGCTTGGCAGTTAGAGCTATCCATCTAGAAATTGCACATAGTCTGAGTAGCGATTCCACGATTCAAGCCATACTAAGAATGTCGGCTAGAAGAGGACAACCTCAGGTCATATTTTGCGACAATGGAACAAATCTGAGAGGTGCTGCACACGAAATTCGCCAAGCCATGGAAGAAATAGATCGAACAGCGATTATTGATTCTTTGTCGTCAAGAGGTATTAGCTTCCAATTCATTCCACCGTCTGCTCCCCACATGGGAGGAATATGGGAGAGGTTAATAGGTTCAGTGAAAAGTGTCATCGGCAAAGTACTCTACGACTCGTCCCTGAAAGAAGAAACTTTACAAACCTTTTTTGCGGAAGCGGAGAAAATCGTTAATTCCCGACCATTGACAAAAGTTTCAATGGATTCAGCTGACGCAGAAGCACTCACTCCTAATCATTTTTTGATTGGCTCTTCCAACGGAGAAGGTGATTTGGTACCAATCAATCCAGATGCGAATACTCTGAGAAGAGAATGGAAAATTTCTCGAATGCTAATTAATTCGTTTTGGACTCGCTGGACAAGAGAATATCTGCCAACCTTGTCGAAGCGAAGTAAATGGACTAATGACTGCAAACCCATAGCACTCAATGACATGGTCATCCTGGTCGACGATCAAGCACCACGCTATAAGTGTAAATTAGGTAAAATAACGGCTGTTCATCCAGGAGTTGATGGCAGAATTCGAGTAGTCGACGTAAAAACCTCAACTTCGGAATATAGGCTCCCAGTCACGAAAATTTGCAGATTGGAGCTAGAGAAAAAGTAATTCCTCCAGCGGGGGGAGAATGTTATATTGATTTGTTCATCTTTTTATTAGTTTGGTTTTATTTATTGAAAATACGACCCTGTAGATAAAAAACAAAATGTTTTATATAGTTACTGATAATTTGTCAAAGGAAAAGTCATTAAAAGTTTATCCCGACTAAAAGTAGGATTTATTGGGCATTTCCGAGTTTGATAGTTATCAAGGAAACAACAAGCATTGAACAGACAACGTGTTACCTCAGGGCTAGTACTAGAGTGCCACCAAGATTTAGCCAATTCCTCAGTAGATAATAACATTATCCTGAGGTGGGTTAAAGGGCACGACAGAAATCAAGATGATCGCATTACCGAGTCTTAGTCCAGCCAAGGAAGCGGCTGGACTAAGAATTTTTTAGGATGACTTCAGCAAATGCGGAACTAGCCAAATGTTACACTCATGCTCAATCCCTAAAGAGATGGGATGGAATAAAAGGATGCAATCTTGCCGGGATCATCCTGGTCGACCCTGGGAAGCGCGTCGAAGAAATATCTGGCGATGACCAGGAAAAATCTACGCTTAACAGTAGGATTTCTGACTAGTCACTGTCAACTAAGGAAACACCTCCATAATACTGGGACACACCTCTATGTAGGATGTGTGAATAGGAAAATGAGACTGTCAGGCATGTTCTATACAAGTGCCCGGAGTTATCGTCAATAAGAGAGTGTATTCGGCGAGTCTTGGCCTACACCTGCCTATATAAAGGAGATGTCTCCAAGGGACCTGTCCACGTTCCTGGAAAGGACAGGATGGACGATGACCTAGGAGGACAACTCCTCGGGAGGATGTACAATGGATCACATATGGCCTAAGTGTTGTGGGCTCACACTCACCCTCCCTACTCTACAGATACAGAACAAGAATATTCTTTAAACTTTTTTTACATTGTTCCATTATATTCGATTGGACCTCATCGTTGCTAAACTTCGATGATTAGTTACAATTTAATTATTGAAATGACAATCTGTAATATATTTGTAAATACACTCTGTATAGATATTCCTATATGGATGCCATGCGCATATATTAGTTTTTACACTCATATATGGAACGAGTGGTTTTTGGATTTCTGTATCGAGGAGTTGGTATTTCAATTTTGAATAAACAGGTTGTTGAAACGTAGTAAATTCTTTCATACAAAACCCACGATAAAAAGTACCGTACACCATAGTGGCGACGAGGTATATAAAAAACTGATCGGAATCACAATTTTTTTTTAAGTGATACTAATCAAACAATACGTCTGTTTACACATAAAATGGCGATGTCGTATATAGGCTGTTTAAGGGTTTTTAATCCAAGTGAATGTGATTGGAGAATCTATAAAGGACAATCAGAACAATACTTGTCAATAAACGGAATAAAGGAGGAAGAAAAACAACGTGGACTATTGTTAAATATGTGCAACGAATCGGCATATCAATTGATAAACAGTTTATGTTTGCCGAATAAACCGTCAGAGAAACCATTCAAGGAATTGATAGCGCTATTTGACAAGCATTTTACAACAGCCAAGTTAGTTTTTCCAGACAGAGAAATATTTTATTCCGCTTCGAAAAATGAAGTTGAAACGGTACAAGAATGGGCAGCCCGGATAAGACAGCAGGAAAATGCGATTTCAAAGATGAACTAACAGTTGTAATGCGTGATCGATTCATATGTGGTTTACCAAAAGGACCTATAAAGGACAGGCCTTTAGAAGGAAACAGTGAAAATTCCACGTTCGAGAAAGCTATCGAAATAGCTTTAAATAAGGAAGCTAGCAGTCAAAGAAGTCAAGCGGTAGTAATTAAAAGTGAACCCCGAGCAGAGCAGGAAGTAGGAGGTAGGAAGTATGCAGGTACAGCAGGAGGAATGAGATTTGAAAGCAGTAGCCATCCGCCGCAGCAAGATAGGAGCAACTTCAGCAAGAAGTTCGTCCCGACGGCAGCAGGATCAGGAAGAACATCATCTGAAGTGTGTGGTAAAGTACCTCCACCACCATGCAGGTACAAAAATTGTTTTTGTCGAAAATGTGGTGTCAAAAGTCATATTGCAGTTAAATGTTCTAAACTTAAAAATAGCTCTAAATCTGGATTTAGAAATAATAGAAATTATTATTTAGAATCATCTGATGAAGTTTTTGATTTGTACAATCTAAATCAGAATTCAAAAAATGTTTAACCTATTATAGTAGATATTATTATCAATGATATTTATTTTGAATTTGAGTTAGATACTGGTGCCTCTGTTTCGGTAATTTCAAAAGAATTCAAAATTGCTCATTTTTTCAATGTTACATTAGAAAACACTCAGAAAATATTGAGAACTTATGATGGAAAAAGTATTACCCCTTTGGGAAAAATGCTTGTAAATATCGTCTATAAAAATATGAATGACAATTTATATTTATATGTTGTAGATACAGGAGGACCACCATTGTTAGGTAGAGACTTTTTCAGTAAATTTCAATTGTCAGTTAATAATTTAGAAACGGATTATGCCGAGTATTTTCAAAAAGAATTTCCATCTGTCCTAAATTCAGAGTTAGGTTGTTTCAAAAAGGGTTATCTTAGCTCAACTTTAAAAAAGGGAGCTCACCCGAAATTTTTTAAAGCTCGTACGCTTCCATTTGCATTAAAAGAAAAAGTTGAAGCTGAAATCGACAGACTAATTAAAACAAAAATGTTATCACCAGTGGAATACAGTGAATATGGAACACCAATAGTTCCGATAATAAAACCAAATGGATCAATTAGATTATGCGGTGATTACAAAATAACATTAAATCCAGATCTAGAAATCGACAAATTTCCTTTACCACGTATAGAAGAATTATTTGCTAAATTACAGGGGGAACTCATTTTACAAAACTTGATTTATCAAATGCATATCAGCAGGTAGAATTAGATTCAGAATCTCGCATTTTAACAACAATTACAACATCTAAAGGTCTTTTCTGTTATAACAGGTTACCATACGGTATACATTCAGGTCCCGCGAAATTTCAGAAAATTATGTCACGGTTGTTAGAGGATATTGAAGGAGTAGCTTCATTTCTTGATGATGTGCTCGTTACCGGAACCACCAAAGAGGAGCACATACTTAGAGTAAAATCAGTAATGAAAAAGTTTGCAGAGGTCGGTTTTACATTAGAAAAAAGGAAATGTGAATTTTTTAAAGAAAGTGTCACTTATTTGGGGTTCAAAATAGATAAAGAGGGTCTCCACACAATGGAAGATAAAGTGGAAGCAGTATTGAATGCACCGCTTCCAACAAACGTAAAACAATTGAAATAATTTTTAGGTCTTGTTAATTATTACCATAAATTCATACCTAATAGTTCAATAGTGTTGAAACCTCTTTATAATTTATTACAAAAAATACTTCATATGATTTTAATGAGAGGTGTATTATGTCATTTAATAAAATAAAGAAAATATTAGCATCCGCTGAAGTTCTAGTTCACTTTGATCCAAAGTTAGCCATACAACTAGCAGTAGATGCATCTCAAACAGGAATAGGGGCAATGATAACGCCCTGTATACAAGGAGTTCAACGGCCGATAGCTTATGCTTCCAGAACTTTGACTAAAAGTGAAGAAAAATTCAGTCAGATAGAAAAAGAGGCGTTGGCTATCATTTTCGGTGTTATGAAATTTTATCAATATTTATTTGCTAAAAAATTTATTTTGTTGGCCGTTCATAAGCCTTTAGTAGCTATTTTTGGCACTAAAAAGGGAATTCCTATATTTGCTGCAAACAGACTACAGAGATGGGCTCTCATATTGGCTAATTTTCAATTTGAAATCAAGTATGTAAAATCTGAAAATAATTATGCAGATTGTCTCTCACGATTATCGCTTCCAACAAATTCAGCAGAACCTGAGGATTGTTCATTTATGATTAAATATATTTCACAAAACGAAAATATTCCTATAAATTGCGAAAAGATAAGGGAACTGACCTTGCAGGATACTGTCCTACAAAAAGTGTCAGAACACATAAAAACAGGTTAGCCAAAAAAGGTAGACTCTGAACTGAAACCATATCTCACAAATAAAAATTGTTTTTCAATAGTAAATGATTGTATTCTGTTTGGGTATAGAATTGTAATACCAGAAAATATACAGGGACAAGTTTTAGGCGAAATTCATAGATCCCATTTAGGAATCGTTAAAATGAAGAGTCTGGCACGAAACTATGTTTGGTGGCCAGGACTAAATATCGATATTGAAAAAACCGTAAAAAATTGCAAATCGTGTTCAAGTTTAAGAAATAATCCACCTAAAGCTAAACTGATAAATTGGAAATATCCAAATAATTGTTGGGAAAGAATCCATATAGATTATTTGGGCCCAATTAAAAATAAATATATTTTTGTAGCAACAGATGCTTTTTCAAAATGGTGTGAAGCTTTCATAGTGAGTGAAATAACTTCATCTAGTACAATAAAAATTTTAAGGGGTCTTTCTGCACGATTTGGCATTCCTCACATTTTAATTTCAGATAACGCGTCATATTTCGTTTCTTCAGAATTTCATTATTTTTTGAAAAATAATGGTGTCGAACTAAAACAGCCCACTTTTTCACCCAGCTACGAATGGCTAGTCTGAAAATTCAGTAAAATCGATAAAGAAATATTTATTAAAAAGTTCAAATTCAGGTATTTCTGATTTGGATTTATTGTTGAATCGATTTTTGATGGATTACAGAAACACTCCACACTGTACTACTGGTATAAGTCCCGCGGAGATAATGATTGGTCGTAAAATTAGTACTAAACTAGATTTCTTATTGCCAGAAACAAAAGAGGGGAAAGACGGAAATAAGTTTTCTGGAAAAGTGTTTGAAAGTTTGAATCGTCAAAAAAAGTATTATGGGGGAAAAATAATAAAAACTTTCTGTATAGGAGATATAGTATTAGTTAAAGATTATAGGGAAGTGAAAACAAAATGGATTGAAGGAAAGATTAAAAAGAAAATTGGTCCCAGAACATATTTAGTTTTTATACCAGATATAAAAAAACATGGCACCGGCATCTGAATCAAATTCTAGAGTATGGTGGATTGAATAGTGATAGTGAACATGTAGAAACTAATAAAAATAACGAACATCCACGAAGTGATGAAAATGAACAATTAGGTTTATCAGATTTGTTTAGATCACCTGAAACCCAATTTGAAAATGAAAATGACATAACAGGAACTATGATCCGTAAGGGTTCTCGTAAAGGTAAACCTCCTGAAAGATTGGAATATTAGTTGCGTCATATTCAAGATCAAAAAGGGGGAGAAATGTAATATATTTGTAAATACACTCTGTATATATATTTCTATATGGATGCCATGCGCATGTATTAGTTTTTACACTCATATATGGAACGAGTGGTTTTTGGATTTCTGTATCGAGGAGTTAGTATTTTAATTTTGAATAAACAGGTTGTAAATAAACAGGTAGTAAATTATTTCATTCAAAACCCACGATAAAAAGTACCGTACATCTTACAATCGAAACCACAACAGAAAATCATAATTTTTTTCTGTATTTCCATTTCACAGACTCCTTAGTGTCTTGATTCATTCATTTTCCAGATAGTGGAAAATTAAAAACCTAGAATGACTCTAGTACTATACACAATAACTCCTTCATAAGATATAATTTTTAAGGAAGAAGGTAGAAAAATATACCTCTCTATCTATTCAGGTAACAATTCGTTAAATCTTGAGTGGTATGCAGGCAAGGCAATCAAATAAATATATAAATACCATTGATTGTATTATTTTAGTTATTACTCATGTTATATTGTAAATGATTGAATGGTACATTTTTCGATAATCTAATTTTTTTATATGTGTGTATTTGATGTATGTATTTCATATATAATTTATTTTTATTTACCTGATTCATTTGCTTTCCAGATTATGGAAGTTTTTTAACAGTGACATTTAATGAGAAAGTTTGGCGTGGATTTTCAGGAAATGTTTAGAACGAGAGCACAAAAAATACAGAGTGGTGCAAAGTGATTGCTACCGACATGTTCAACAGATTTTTTATTTCAAATCACAAAAATGGTGGGACTGCAACACATCATCGATTGGTAGCCGGGCGGTTCGATGTGTTTGCTTTGTTTACTCAGTCAATCGACCGATGTGTGGGTCGGTGGTTCTAGCCGCAAGCTGTACGATCGACTCTCATTTGCAATTGTCCAACCCGTGTTAGGAATCACACGTTAATAGGTAAGACCCCGTTAGTCATTAGATCTGAGGGTTGTCGTTCGTAGGAGTTCAATAGCTGGTTAACGAAAAAAAACAACATATATGCGAGCCCTTGGTGTGTTGGAAAACATATTCATGCATATTAGGTTGCTCCATTGGAGATCCCCTACATAATTGAATTTCAATTTGAAATATTAATGTTATTGGTTATAGATAAAGTATAAAATTTTACTCGTGAAAAATGGCAATTACTCACTGAAATGATTTACGAAAAACTTCATTCTTTCGAGAAAGGGCGACATTTTTCGTTCTATACATAATTTACTAATTCTAGATACTTTCAACGTCCTGAAGATGTCTTAGTATAAGTAATTCAGAAATCATCGTGAAGTATAATCAATGTATCAATTTCAGTATGTAATTAGGTAGACAGATTTATTGAAGTTTTCGAATCAAACACATGAATACTTAAGTCAAGAAATCCACTTCTATCCCTTATTCGTATTCTGTCAATTTTGAAGAATCTAAAAAACGAAATGAATTGAAATGGAAATTACGTTTGAATGGAAGTATTATTATAAACTACTAATAAAAAGCTAGGTACAAGTTGAAATTTTAGAGTTATATTAAGATCAAACCATTCAGTGAAACCACCTCCCATTTGGGGAAAAGCCCTTTATATTTCAGTATATTTTCGCAATGAAAAATATTATCGCCTCAGCTCGAAAAAAACATTTCATTTTACTAAGTAGCAATTATTTATCTTCCTCACCGGTATCAATCGACGGAAATGAATAAATTTCATTAATGAAGAAAATAATCCATAAATGTAAACATGTTAAGTTCTTCATTTTTTAAAACTGAACTATTCACTGAATTTCATTTAATAACCAACTGACAGGCCCAACATTTGTATCCCAGATTAAACAGAAGTGACCCCCACAGAAAGGTCATTCGGATATTATATCTTTATTAAATACATAGTGATCATTGAAAGTATTCATTTTATTTGGAAAACCCAGTGTCTGATGGTCTAGAATTGTTGAAGCTTGATGATATTTTGAGATTCCTACCCAGTCCAGGCCTTATCCGCAATTGAAATTTCAGTTCGTTTTTCAGTTCTCAAATAGCATATACAACAGGATCTACAAAATATCCAGATTAAATGTGGATATAGTCATTTTTTCCAAACACTTCATTGTGTTTGGACAACGTCTAAAGAGGCTGTTGTATTGCGGAGCAAGTGTTGCGTTTTTGTGAAAGTCTTTGAAAATCTCACGATAAAATGAATACTTTATATATCATCATCAAGTATCAGCCGATTCCATCACATAAATGTGTATAATCAGTAACAATAAATTGATGGCTGTAGCCGTTACTATGTGGTGGGAAATCATCATGAAAATTGAGAAATTAAACTTCCTATGTTTTATACCACTTGTATTTGTGGTAGTTTCTGCACTTTCGTCCCAAAAGAAAATTTTCAAACGAATACAGTAAAGTGAACAAATACTTTTTTTTGTGTTTTGATGGAGATGCGGACTCAGATTCAGTGCGAAGTTCATCGTCATTGCATCCATTTAATTGAATTTGATTGCCTTGTTTAAATTGCATATTTTTGAATAACATACCTTAAAGTTTGAATATTGTGTTTTATTAAAATCCTTTTGAAGTATACTGAATAACAGTGTGTTTGCTCCTTGGACATATTCCGAAACGTTTGGTGTATTGTTTGAATATTCGCTTTGTATTCGTTGTGTATTCTTTATAGAATTTCAGCTGACTTTATATATCAGTTTTAGAGTTGTATATTTTTAAAATTTCACCATTTGATCATTTTTATACATATATTTTTCCTTTTTTATTTTTTATTATCTATTTATCTGTTATATATATATATATATATATATATATATATATATATATATATATATATATATATATATATATATATATATATAGGCTGATTCACGGTGGATGGCACATTAGACGTTTCTGGTGAACCAGACAACGGATCACTTTGAAAATTTAATGGAGGGCATATTCGGACATTCTCTAGCCAACTAAAATATTTTCGACAATGCGGTGTTGCCGCTTCTATTAGAAAGCAGTAGCAATTTTGATTTTTCAAATGGAACACTCTGTATATAATATTATTTTTGGAATCTCCAACAATTGCCCGACAACTTTTCTTGATATTTCCCTATACCTATCTGTTACCGTTTTCGAAATAAATATTAATTTCAATTTTTTTCTTCGAAAATCATGACTTCTAAAAATGCCGATATCTTTTAGTTAAGAAGTACAATGATATCGAAATTTGGTTTGGAGTTAGGTGATACTTGGACACTTCCCATACGTCAGCCTAATCTCCGTTACTTCAATACAGGGTGGTAAAAAAATACAGTTTTTTCGTTTGCTTGAAAAAGTTGCTGAAATTTGATTATTTTAAATGGAACACCCTGTATATCATTGAAAATTCGGAAAGCTGCTGAAATTTGCTTTCTTTCTATGTATATCATACCTATACCTAACTAGTCAAGTTTCGGACTTATGAACATTTATTTGTGAAAATGTCCCTTCAGAATGGTATTTCTATTCGGTATTTGGTAAGCAGGCCATGATTACTATTTGACAGTAGCGTTGTGACATTCTCTCAATAATATCGACATTTTCGTCACTTCAGAAGTTGCAAATACCTTCAAAACGATGGAACAAAACTATTCAAACGAAGTTCTTATGAATTTGTTTATTATTTTTGGACAGTGTGACAAAATTATCAGCAGAACATGTAGAAAGTTCAATGAAATGTATCCGAATCTACCGCCAATGAACCTCAAGAAATTTATACGAATTCAGAACAATTTCAATATGTTTGGATAAACTTTAAAAGCACCAAGAAACTTGCCTCGACCCGTAACTTTCGAAGACAACCAGATTAATGTCTTAGCATATTTTCACGCATTTCCCGAGTCATCGATAAGAAGTGCTGAAGAAGATTTGGGTATAAAATATTCATCGGTTCAAAGAATCTTGCGAAGACATAAAATGCATGATTATAAATTCACCAAAATTCAAGCAATGAAGTCTCAAGATCCTCAACAGAGAGTAGAATTTTGTGAAATATTGTTGACACGCATTCAAGAAGATCCACTTTTTTTAAATAAAATTATTTGGACTGATGAATCGAAATTTTCGAGAGAAGGGATTTTCAATAGAAAAAATCGTCATTATTGGTCCAGTCACAAAAGAAGCCGGATTTCAAGAAAAATTTAGTTTTAATGTCTTCTGCATGTTGATGGACAACAAATTGAGGTACATGATATACGAGGAGTCATTAACATCCAGAAGCTACCTGAATATTTTGGAGAATACTGTAGACAGTTTCGTGGATAATCTGCCACTCGAAGATTATCGAAACTTTTGGTACCAACTAGACGGAGCTCCTGCACATTGCACAAGAGAAGTGAGCGCAGAACTGGATAGACTATTTGACGATCGGTGGATGAGGCGCTTGGGACCATGGAATTGGCCAGCGAGATCACCCGATCTTAATCCATTAGATTTTTATTTGTGGGGAATGTTTAAAGAAAAAGTTTACAAAATACCCGTGCGTTCGAGAGATGAATTGTTAGAAAGGATTGCCCAAACATTTGAAGATTTGGATCCCAATGAAATCAGATCTGCCACCACGAAAGCAGTCAACACCCGCATTTTAAAGTGCTTGGAAGTGAACGGCCAGCGATTCGAACATATTTTGAAATATTCCACATGATTGTTTTACTTTTTTATAATTATTCATATCAATATTTCCAATTTCAAGTTTCTTGGTGCTTTTTTAAAGGTTATCCAAACATATTGAAATTGTTCTGAATTCGTATAAATTTATTGAGGTTCATTGGCGGTAGATTCGGATACATTTCATTGAACTTTCTACATGTTCTGCTGATAATTTTGTCACACTGTCCAAGAATAATAAACAAATTCATAAGAACTTCGTTTGAATAGTTTTGTTCCATCGTTTTGAAGGTATTTGCAACTTCTGAAGTGACGAAAATATCGATATTATTAGAAGAATGTCACAACGCTACTGTCAAATAGTAATCATGGTCTGCTTACCAAATACCGAATGGAAATACCATTCTGAAGGGACATTTTCACAAATAAATGTTCATAAGTCCGAAACTTGACTAGTTGATATACATAGAAAGAAAGCAAATTTCAGCAGCTTTCCGAATTTTCAATAATATACAGGGTGTTCCATTTAAAATAATCAAATTTCAGCAACTTTTTCAAGCAAACGAAAAAACTGTATTTTTTTACCACCCTGTATTGAAGTAACGGAGATTAGGCTGACGTGTGGGAAGTGTCCAAGTATCACCTAACTCCAAACCAGATTTCGATATCATAGTACTTCTTAACTAAAAGATATCGGCATTTTTAGAAGTCATAATTTTCGAAGAAAAAAATTGAAATTAATTTTTATTTCGAAAACGGTAACAGATAGGTATAGGGAAATATCAAGAAAAGTTGTCGTGCAATTGTTGGAGATTCCAAAAATAATATTATATACAGAGTGTTCCTTTGAAAAATCAAAGTTGCTACTGCTTTCTAATAGAAGCGGCAACACCGCATTGTCGAAAATATTTTAGTTGGCTAGAGAATGTCCGAATATGCCCTCCATTAAATTTTCAAAGTGATCCGTTGTCTGGTTCACCAGAAACGTCTAATGTGCCATCCACCATGAATCAGCCTGTATATACATATACAGGGTGTCCCTGGACTTCCTCTTTTCCTCTCGGGAATGTATAGATGGGGTCAAAATATCACCAGTACTTCATATAACTTTTTTCCTAAAAGTCTTCGTAACCAAGTTACGGGCCCTCGAAGTTACAAAATGAAAAATGTTTTTCTTTGATAACTTTTCAAGTGAATATTCAAAATCATCCAAATTTTGGTAATTGACTGAACAAATGAATTCCGTCGATGAGCTTTCATGCAGGAGTCAGTTGTTTTGCTACAAAGTCAGGAACGGACTACCCCCGATGGTACACACCCCAAAACTTTGAAATGACAGATATTTTTCAATATTTTTCAACAAAATAAGGTTACTTGGACAATTTTATGAATAAAAGTACTCGTGTGGAAAGTCGATCGGAGCAACGAGTCTTGATAAAAATGTAGTTCTACTCGACGACATCAAACCCGCTCGTCCACCATTATTTGAAATGAATAATTATCAAAGCAGAAATAATAATGATAACGTTAATTCAACAACATTTATAACAGGAATAATACAAAGTATGCTAAAATGAAGTCGTAAACAAAAAGTACAGTACCTATATGGAAGTTTAAGTCACAATTGTGATAGCAGATATTTTTTCAAAAGAAATATCAAGTTCTGTAGATTCGTGGTGTTTTTAAACTAACAAGCTACTCTACTATGAAATATCGAATTCATTCCATATTTTGTATGTACATAATACGTGTGGAATAATCACGTTTCGTGTTGATCAGTTATCTGAATCTCATGAAACTCAACATTCGAATGTTTCAAATTCTTCTTCACAGCTAAACTGTTGAGGAGTTTCACTGATAATTATAATTTTATGGGAGAAATTCTTTAACACGAATCTAAATTTAGCTGAAAAAACGCACATCGGAAAAAATATTTACTATACTAATAAAAAGCAAACGAATGAACTACAAAAACGGCTGCACATGATCAGGTGAAAAATATCCAGGGAATAATATTTCTTTCACAGATGTTGACAAAAAAACCTTTTAGAAAGTTTTGATAAAAAATGAGAAACTGGAATGCGATTTTGTTTTGTTGAGTGGTGCGTTGTCATATGACTATCATTGTATTGTCAATATTCTATAGGATATTTTGAATTTTTTTGATATGGCCGAACAGTTTACATTCAATGAATATGCAGATATGCATGTATTTTATGGACGAGCATTTTGTAATGCTGCAGAAGTTCGTCGTCAGTATTCCGAGCATTTTCCCAATCGAACGGTACCGTCAAGAGAATCATTCGAGCGTGTCGATCGCAGCTTGAGGGAGACAGGTGTGTAATAATTGATAATTAATTTAAGCACGTTGTTTTATTTCGATATTATTGTAGGTACAGTTTTGCCAAAACGAGGTGGTGAGGGCGCTCCTAGGACTGTACGTACCGTTGTATTGGAGGAAAATATTTTGGAAGCCGTCGCTGATGATCCTTCAATGAGCATCAGAAATCTATCAGAACAGTTCCATACATCCAAGTCCACTATTCATAGAATAATTAGGGAACAACTGCTCCACCCATTTCACATCCAGAAGGTACATGCCATGACACCTCAAGATTTTCCAGCACGACTGGAATATGCCAATTGGTTCATGGATAGGCAAAGAGAGGATATGACTTTTATTAATCGAGTTTTATTCACTGATGAAGCAGGTTTCAGTAGAGATGGAGTTATCAACTCTCATAATCTCCATATATGGGCCGAAGAAAATCCCAATGGGATATTGCAAACCAAACACCAACGGTAATTCAACGTGAATGTTTGGGCTGGTATCATAGGAAACCATCTTATAGGACCATTCGTTCTACAGGACCGATTGAATGGAGAACGTTATTTGGAGTTCATTCAGAACGATTTGAATGGACTTTTGGAACATGTTCCATTGCAAACCCGAAGAGATATGTGGTTTATGCATGATGGCGCTCCTCCTCATTTTAGTTTGATTGTGCGTGACCATCTGAACCATATTTTCCACAATAGATGGATTGGTAGAGGTGGGCCATATTCATGGCCATCGCGGTCTCCGGATTTAAATCCATTGGATTTCTTTCTGTGGGGGCATCTAAAAAGCCTTGTTTACGCTACACCTATTCACACAAGAGATGCATTGTTGAATAGAATAACATTACATTGTGAAGCCATACGAAACGACCCTGGAATGCTATTTCAAGTACAGAGAGGGTGTCTTCGCAGACTAAGAAAATGTATAGAGAGAGAAGGTGGTCATATCGAGCAGTTTCTGTAGCGGATTTTTCATTTCTGTTTGCTCTTGAGGCTCTTGAGTTTCGTTAGTTAAACGTGTTTGCATTATAAAAATTCGTTATGAACATTTTACCTATCATTTCCATTTTCCTTAAAAACTAATATTTTCGAATAATGGTAGATATCTCAGGATAAATGTTGTTGAATTAACGTTATCATTATTATTTCTGCTTTGATAATTATTCATTTCAAATAATGGTGGACGAGCGGGTTTGATGTCGTCGAGTGAAACTACATTTTTATCAAGACTCGTTGCTCCGATCGACTTTCCACACGAGTACTTTTATTCATAAAATTGTCCAAGTAACCTTAATTTGTTGAAAAATATTGAAAAATATCTGTCATTCCAAAGTTTTGGGGTGTGGACTATCGGGGGTAGTCCGTTCCTGACTTTGTAGCAAAACAACTGACTCCTGCATGAAAGCTCATCGAAGGAATTCATTTGTTTATTCAATTACCAAAATTTGGATGATTTTGAATATTCACTTGAAAAGTTATCTATTATATTATATATTATATTATATATATATATATATATATATATATATATATATATATATATATATATATAATTTTTTTTTTGATTGATGCAACTAATTTTCCTTTATTTTGAGTATTTCAATATTAAATTCTACAAAAAGGATTTGTAGAATAATTAATAGAAGATATAAAGCTTCAAATCCTTTTTGTAGAATTTGATATTGAAATATATATATATATATATATATATATATATATATATATATATATATATATATATAATATAATATATAATATAATAGATATACAAGATATATAATATAATAGATTATATATCTTGTAAAAAATATATAAATATGGAGAACTTACTAACGTGAGAATAAAATATAAAATGGTTCAAAAACAGATAGAAAAACATTAATAAATGACAGTTGATAAAAATTTTGGCTGACAATGTCAAGTGGGAAAATTCTGAATGATACTCGAATTACTAGATTTTTTATTTTCTTTATCATATTTCAGTAGGTACGTGTAAATTTTGCTAAGACTATCAATATCAGTTCGTTTATTCATTGAATGTTCTTCGTTATTAATATGTATCATTTCCAAAAATATTCTTTTCGTTGTATTGGTTTCTCTATCTAAAATATTTGGTATAACGTTGTTATGTTCAACTTCTTCATTATTATTTTGAAAGTTTGTTCTTTCACAAAATAAAAATCTGTTTACTAAAGATTTAGGATAAGAATTTTGGATCAGAATTTTACTGAAATTAGACAAACTTTGGTTTCGTAAATCGGGATGGGTAATTTTGATGATTCTGTTTTTTAATGATTTTATTAAATTGATTTTCATTTTATTTGGATGATAGGAATGGTAATTAATAAATCTATTACTTGATATTGGTTTTCTGTACCATTCAGTGATGATAATATTTTGTTCTTTATATATATATATATATATATATATATATATATATATATATACATATATATAATAAATTAATAATGTTAATAATGAATGATTTGTAATATATATATATATATATATATATATATATATATATATATATATATATATATATATATATATATATATATATATATATAAATAGATAAGTACTTTTTGATCATTCCCATATTGATTTCAATTTAAGAGCCACCGGTATATAGCTGTTTCAGCCTATTGGGCATCGTCAGTACTTAAATTGAAATCAATATGGGAATGATAAAAAAGTACTTATCTATTTATTTTTTGATTTTCATGGAATTATTTTCCAGCAGCTTGACCTTTCTAGATTATATATATATATATATATATATATATATATATATATATATATATATATATATATATATATATATATATATATATATATATATATATATATATATATATATATATATATATATATATATATAAAATCTAGAAAGGTTAATGCAGTCAAGCTGCTGGAAAATAATTCCATGAAAATCAAAAAACCACCAATAGGTGGTTCCACTTATGTTTCGCTTGCGTTTACGCAGCTATTTTTATCAAGTACTTTCTTGGTTTTTTCTCATGTTGTTTTCAATCGAGGACCGCCTACCCGGTACTGACAAATAGGTACTCTTATATGAACATTGAATTATTCGAAAACACTTTTCTGTATTCAGTTTGTATTCCAAACATTCATAATGGAATTGAATCAAATATTCACAGGATTGCTACACAATATAGTAGATGAAGAACGTATAATTTCACATACATGTTCACATCCTCACCGGTGAACATCCGATGTTTCGGCATTATCGGCCGTATCGCCTCTTCAGCACCAAATCTAGATAACATCATAAAATGGAGCACTCAATGCATTCATAAAATTTCTACTTTATTTAACGAATGAATTTAATCTACTCATGTCATCAATGACAGTACATAATTACATTCATTAGCTTATTTCGTTAAATCACAGCCATAGAAATCATGTTCAAATTGAAAGGAGCATATTTTTAGGAGAGAAAGGTTTTGCGTCCTACTTCTCCATCTTTATATAAACAAAATATGGAAATTTTCCAAAAACAAGGAAGAAATAGCTTGCTTTCAGACAGGGATGAAATGGTGCTATGGAGAAGAGAATATTCAAAATCATCAGGTGGACAACGATAAACTTTATTTTCAATATGTACCCAAATTCGGCCACCGAATTGAAACATTATTACGAATCAAATGCTTTCTTTTTATGTTTTCAAAACTAATATCAGGATCCATAATGGTGTGCATGTTAATAATTTTGAAAATTACATTAACTGTTCAGTGAAATACTTTCGTGAAGTCCGAGTGAATTTGATGAAAAAAAATATAAATATCCATCCCCATTCAATCTCTTCTAAAAAAAAGTATATCCCTATGAAAATTCCATCCAATATACCAATCCAAAATAGATACTAAAATATTCTTTATATCACAGTTCGACGTTTGTTCTAGTCTCTACAATAAAATGATCAATTTAATTGCATATGATTTTATTGGTGAACCTACTGTCAATTGTTCACATAATTTTGAAACCAGTCTTACCGTCAATGCGATTCTTCTTTGACAACCATCTACAGTATGTACCTAATCATCAGATTTTAAATTATATCTTCACCATTCAAATTTTGTTTGAGTGAAACTATTCATCAAGAATTGTACGTACGCTACGTTTCGATAAACCTGAATATTCTTCAATTTCTCGCAGGAAAACTTCTTCATCCACCGGCTATAGCCAAGAATATTTTTGTATGGATTGGTTTGAATTTCTTTGGCAATTTGGAATAAAGAACAATTAAGGCTACCAATTCGTCGTCGGTTAATTCCATAATGGTCTGATCATTTGATCTCGACTGATTGATTCAACTTCTAATAATTTGGGAAAAAAAGGTTAAGCTTTCTACTTCTCCGTTTGAAAAAATGTGGGAATCTTCCAAAGAAAAGAAAAAAGCAATTTAATTCAAAATAAACTATATACAAACACGTGTAGTTCATGCAAAGACACATACACAAACTGGAAGAAAAAGCCCTGTCGAATAAATACTTTCATATAAACATTGAATTACACGAAAGAAAAATACTTTCGAAAATATTACTTCCATATAAAAAATTATATTTGTTAGTTTACAAATGTTTATATGAAAGTAGTCCTATCGGAGGGCTTTTTCTTTCAGTATGTGTCTGAAAGTGACTTTTTCGCTTACTGGAGTACACATCTTGGTATATAATTTATTTTAGACCCACTTTTTTTTTCTTTTGTATAAAGATAGAGAAGTAGAAAGCCACACCTTTTCTTTCCCGAACATTATTCTCTTCTAAAAATATGCCCCTTTCACAGGGCAAGATTTAGAAGTCTGTAGACTCTGGGGCAACGAAGGAGTGGAGTCGTCTTGAAAATGTTCAAAAACGGGGAAGGGGCGAAAATCAAAAATTTCTATTGAAGTGATTGCTTCAAATAATTTTCAAAATGTTGGCTCGAAGAAACGAGAAGTTGTGAGGATAATCTGCAGGGTCAACCGTTTTTCGGATTTTTTTACTTATTCCATTTCTCTCAAGTCATGGGTACCAATTTCAAATTACACATTAAAAAAGAAAATTGCCACTGAAATGCTGGGTAAATCAAAAATTATAGTAAACGTAAACTTGAAATCAGGGCTTTCTGATTCATCGATAGCAATATTATTATGTTTGTGGAAGTATTCTTAGTAAAAATGAAATAAAAAATGTTTGGGAGGAGAAACGTAAAAGTTGCTAAGACATCTCATGTGGAGGCCCCTGGGAAGTAGCCCTGTCCTTTCAATTCTAATGGTTTATTTTGAAAATTTTAAAATTTGTAATACTTTTGTTTCATGGCATCTCGATTGTTTCTAGGTTTCGTGCTAGGTTAGGCGATATTACATTTTCTTAAAGCATTGTATGATTTTATTCCCAGGCATATTAATACAATAATTGGAACATCAGCAGGCATAAGGAACGTTTTTTCAGATTTCATTTGTTGAAAACTAACTAACAAATCAAATTCGAGGAAGACATTATTTGTACAGGAATCTTTGATGAATAGTAACATGCTTCCTACCTCCTTCTGCATGGTTTTGTCATAAACTCCGTTTCATGATGAGACATAGGTGATTTCATAACATGGAGTTGAAATCAGGTCGTTATTTCATTCTTGTCTTTCATTGGTCAAACCATGATGACGGTCACTGTGGACAGAAACGGTTGACGATACATTAAGTTTGGTACACGGCTGAATACAGGATAGGAATGGCTACACAGAAATAAACAGGTCCATCCCTGAACAAGATGAAAGCAGCTATCATTGAACGAAACGTCTTAGCAAAATTTATTCAAATTCAATCAAATTAAAGATGAAACTGTGAATGAAATACTCAAGAAATTCCTTTTTTTAAATAAGATCTCGGAGTCATCAAAACAAGAAGTGTTTTTCCAAAGTAATAGTGTTGTCTGTTGAAGAGCAGAGTTTTGATTTTTTGACTGAGAGACCCCGTTAGTCCATTTTCTGTACATTTCTCCATTCGCTAAGATAATCCATATATGTGGCACAGCATGAACGGATTCACCAACAGGAGCCTGCCGCACATTTGTTTTTTTTTCCCTTTTGTGGCAACCAAGTGTTGTACATCTCTGCACTTGGCTACACCGCGCCGATGAGACCAATAGCCAGAAACACATGTCCGCGGTTTGCCAATAATTTTTCTTGAGTGCTGTTCCGACTAATCTTTTCTTTTTTGAATTAAATCATAAACACTCGATAATACCTTCTCTTTTATATTTATATTCTGGACCCGGAAGTCACGCAAGTAGCTGTAGCTACCTCCGTGGTAATGTTAGGATATATATATATATATATATATATATATATATATATATATATATATATATATATATATATATATGGACACATATTATATGGTAACATTGCTATATTCTAAAGCGTAACAGATACAATTACTAATCGTATTTGTATAGGAAAAAAGTTAACTGTCATCGGGAACAATACAATGGTCAAAGAAAATTTACGGGGAATCTCGCCCTTCCGGGGTTTTAAGGGGAAAACCAAAAATACTGTTCTTGGTTTTTTTCGAATGGATTTGTTATTTTGGAGAATATAAAAAATGGAAAAAAATGTTATTATATTCGAAGTGTACTGTGACGATTTAATAATAAAGATTCGATAAAACGTTTTGTATCAACATGGCCAACTTTTTGAAAATACGGACCTGTATTTTTTATTTCAGATATTGATAAAGCAATAAATTCACAAGCCAAAGGTATATCACATTTGATAATTTTATACCGTTTCATTTGAAATAACTACCATCATCAGAGAAACCAATTTCAATTACGGTCCTGTCGTGACTTCTTTTGTGAATTGTTTCGATTTCTTCAAAATATAATTCAGACAACCCAATAAATTCGACAGGTAGGTACTGTAACACAATAATGAATTTTCAATTTTATAGAAAATTCGTTGTTTTTATTGACTTTTCAAATTCTATAAATTTGAGTTGACTCTTTTTTTGCGTTTAAATTCCTATATCTCAATGTTAGGAATTTTTCTCAACACCTCAGGTTCATTCTTGCTCAAATATAAACATAACTTACCAGGATACAGCAGGATCTGGAGATGTACCTGGAGACAATCGAAATATGAATACAGAACAATTTAATAAAAGTGTAAAAGAATGAAAAATTATAAAAGTTCGCAAAGCATCAATCTAGCCTAAAAATATGTTCTGTGCGGAACCCGAACTGTGAATTGAATACGGAACGCACTTTATTTTGTGGAAACGTCAAGTATTAGTTCTGACACAAATCGCCTTTTCGTTATTTGCAAATGGAAGAGATATTCATGAATATGATTTCAAATTCATTGTCCTTATTGTCTATTGGTCTATATGTTTCTGAAATCGAATAAACATCCTTGATGAAAACATGGATGAGTGATATTTTTTATGCTACTCTTCATTAACCTTTTTAAGTTTGTTCTAATATTATTCGAAAACTCATATCCAAAAGCATTAGTAAATAAGCTACATTTTTGTAATACTAGACACCATCCTATCATACCTACGTCAAATATATAATTCCAAATTCATCGAGTTATCAAAATAATACAATCATTTACAGGTCATTATGAACATTCAGAATCTCTCTTCCAAATTAGTAAATGTTTTCAAAAATAATAAAATTATACAGCAGAGTGAAAACTCCAACTGAAAATGAAGAAAAATCTAATATAGTTTACAAAATTCCCTGCATGGAGTGTAATAAATCACTTATTGGACAAACATCAATAACTCTAAAAAGTCGCATCGTTTCTCATAAAAGTGATTGCAGGAGGAACATAAACAGATGTGCATTATCAGAACATGTTAATGATAATGACCAGAAAATGGAATACAATTCCACTGTCCTTTATACAGAATCAAACTAATTGAAGAGTTTTGTCTGGAAATGGTATACAGTAACAATGATGATAGAACCATGAATAAAATAACTAATTTACATAATCTCAGCCAAATTTATACTTACATTCTCAAATGTCAAAAAGAAAAAAAACTCTCCTAATCAAAATTTTCCTCCTTAAAATTATCATCACTATCAGTCACTTCCATAAAAAAAAATGTTTTATGTTTTGTAGAGATACTTAGACAGCCGGTAGACAGCTGTTTCAGCCTGTTGGGCATCTTCAGTACCGGGCAGCTTGACTGCATTAACGTTATTACAAAGGTGGACAACAACTGGTTACCAAAAATGAAAAAACATCACATATGCACGGTGTCACCAACAGGAGCTAACCGCACATTTATGGTTTCACTTAAAAGACCCAGCATTCTGAAGCATCTAACATCACCACGAATTTCCCCCTTTTGATTTATATCATACACACTCGATAATATCTATATCTCTGTATATATATATATATATATATATATATATATATATATATATATATATATATATATATACTGAGCTGTTTTCTCGGGTTTCGCTCCGTGTTCTGTGTATTTTCTCCCCATAAGAATTATTTTCACAACGTTTCGGCAAAGTCTCATTTGCCATCTTCTGGTGATGTGTGGTTTTTTTCAACTAGACTGATTAATTCGAACTCTGTGTCTCAATTTATAGGGATGGATGTTTCCCTTTACCTGCGTTGCTGCCACTACCTGTGTTTGCTCGACTACCTGTTTTGGTCTTATTACCTGAGCTGCCTCTCCTGTCTCTGTTATTGTACCTGTATTGTCATGTACCGAGTTTTGCCTCTGGAGTTGAGCCGTCTGATTGCTTGTGCGAAGTGATAAAACGGATCTCCATGTTGATGGTAATCTTTGCGCATCATCCCTCTTGTTCATATTATTAGGTCGTTTTTCAATTTCGATTGCCTCTCTGATTGTTCGTGAGTAAAAGTTTTCGTTGCTTGCTAGCATTTTTGTGTTGTCGAAATTGATGTTATGTCCTGTTTGAAGTACGTGTTGGAAGAGAGAAGACGTGGTGACTTTTCCCTTCACTGCTAGTTTGTGTTCATCTTTGCGAATGTTGATTCGTCTGTTGGTCTGGCCGATGTAAGTCCTGTCACAATCATGGCATGGTACTTCATACACTCCTTGTGATTCCAGTGGTATCTGATCCTTGGGATTACGAAGCATGGACCTAATTGTTCGTTCTGGTACGAACGAAGTTGATATGTTATGTCGGTGAAGTATTCTGCTGATTTTATCTGTTGTTCCTGCAATATATGGTAGTGTGGTTGTTATGACCGGTGTATCTCGAGTTTTTTGTTGTTTCCGTGTGGTCTTGGCAGCCGCTTTTATACTTCTTTCTGAGTAGTTATTCATTTGTAGCGTTGTTTCGATGGTGTTCAACTCTTGTTGTCTGTGATCGTTGTCTGCCAGCCTCCTCGAACGTGTAATGAGTGTTTTTGCCACCGCGTGAATTTGTTTTGGGTGGTGGTGTGAATTTGCGTTTAGGTACCTGTTCGTGTGTGTTGGCTTTCGATATACCGTGTGACCTAATGTTCCGTCTGGCTTTTTCATAATCAGTACATCGAGAAATGCGAGCTGGTTGCCTTCTTCAACTTCTTTCGTAAATTTGATGCGTGGATGGATTTCATTCAAATGATTAAAAAACCTGGAAAGTTCCTGGTGACCATGAGACCAAATCACGAAGATGTCATCGACATACCTCAGCCAGAGTTTAGGTTTCAAGGGTGACGTTGCTATTGCTTCGGTTTCGATTTCTTCCATAAAGAGGTTGGCAACAACGGGTGATAGTGGCGAGCCCATTGGTGCCCCTTCAATTTGTCTGTATCGTTGGTCATTATAGATGAAGTAAGTGTTTTTGATGCAATGTTCCGCCAATGTGATGATATGCTCTTCCGGTTTGTATTTCTTTTTGATTATTTCTAGTGCCTCTCCGGTGGGTACCTGGGTAAATAACGAGGTTACATCAAAGCTGACAAGGATGTCGTCCGGACTAACCGTTTGTGTTTTCAATATGTCTATGAGGTGGTCGGCATTGCGCACATATGAATCGACCTTTTCCGCATGTGGTTGAAGTACATGAGCAACGTGTTTCGCTAATTGATGCACTGGTGAGCCTACCGAGCTCACGATTGGCCTGAGTGGTGCCCCTTCCTTGTGGACTTTGGGGAGTCCATAAAGTTTAGGGCACTTAGATGATTTCTCTCTTGGAATCAGATGTCTTTTGATTTCGTCGTCGATAGGAGAATTATTGATGGCAGTTTTTGTGGTTTTCTCTAGATAGGTAGTTGGATCTCTAACTATTTTCTTGTAGGCTGGATCCTCTAGTAGTTTCATCATTTTGGCTTCATAATCTATGGTGTTTAACACTACTGTTGCATTGCCTTTGTCTGCTGGTAGGATGATGATATCCTCATTCTCTCGTAGATTTTTCAGTGCTTGGTATTCCTTATGGGGTATATTTCTGGTCGGCGGTTTTGCATTTTTGAGTATGTGTGCAATGTCCTGTCTAATTGACTCTTGCGTCTCCTTGTCGTCTATTCTATTCAGGGCTGATTCTACATTGCTAATTATATTTTCAACCGGTATGCGGCCTGGTGCGACCGCAAAGTTGAAACCTTTAGCTAGCGCCTCAGTGGATGCCTCATCTAGGTGCTGGCTAGAATAGTTGTAAACCACTCTGGTGGCCTCAATCCTTGGTATGTTGTTTTTCCTTGTTTGTGTCAGACTGAGACGGTTGAACTTGTCCTTCTGTTTCTCTGTTGTGATATCGAAGTCATTTTCCGCTCGGAATTCCGCTAGTGTGTCAATCTTATCCCATATTAGTGGATGAATTATGTTGCTTAAAGTTGTGTGTAGTCTAAGCCGTTGTGTGTCTATTTCGTTTAGTTGTCTTCTGGCGTCATGGATGTTGGCTCGTAAGAGTGCAAAACTTGTTCTTCTCATGATGTTTTCTGTGGCCTGGGTCTTGAGGTGATAATTTATTTTTACGCAGTTTGGAATTATTTTTTGGTCTCTACAGCGTCGAAGGAACGTGAGTTGGCAGAGAAGCCTGGACCTCTTTGTTCGAAGTTTCTCAAATGTTCTTGTTTGTTGGAATACCTTCTCCCCGTAAAGGTATATATATATATATATATATATATATATATATATATATATATATATATATATATATATATATATATATATATATATATATATATATATATTAATATTAACGTATGTCACAAAACGGATTTGAAGCTTTATAACTTCTATCAACTTCTATTTATTATATGCGAGCGCTTTCGTTATCTGGCTGTGCTGTCATCTTCAAGGCTCTGCTCAAACAGTTTATTTGTCAAACTTTTAAAGTAAATCTGTTCATTATTCGATATCTCATTTATTTTATTATAGTTCTTTATAAAAATTTTTATTTCAAGTTCGAGGATACTCATATCAATATCCATGAGGAAAATCTGTTTGATAGTTACAATTTTTGAAAGGACTTTTATTTCAATTTCTATAGTGGCCCTGACCTTTGCTATTTACGTCAGAAGGTTCAGTATTATCAGGTTCTTGCCTGTAACAAAGGTGACACTCCTAATTCTTTAATGTAAATTATTACAACTTTCCTTTTTTATTTTTCATTTCTACTTTGTTAAGTTCTAAGATTTTTGTAATAATAAATGGTCCCAAAAATTTGTTGTTCTTTTGATTTCTGTTTTTGGGATTTTTCTTGAAAATTTTCGGATTCATTTTAAATTCCTCGTTTGGCGCCAGAGGTTCCAGTACGAACTAACGAGTTAAGATGGTTTCCAGGTCAACGGAACTAAATCTATACCGTAAGTACCCAACAAAAATTAGGTTAATAAATGTAGATATTTGGTTCTTAAAAACATGTCTCTGGAAATCAGTCTTTACAAATTTTGTTCAAATTAATGTCAACAAAATTTCTCCTATTGCTGATACATGGATTTAGAAATCAAGTATTTGTACAGCAAACGGAATATGCTTGAATTAAAAAAATATGAAATTTAAAAAAAACATATAAGCTAGACGAAACAGAACAATGGGATAATTTTCAAAAACAAATGTTTCTTGTTATCGAATCAAAATTCGTCAAAAAAAATGTCACGTTTAAATAAAAAACTCAAAAATCTTGAAATTGCGAAAACGAATAATAAATCGGAGCAAATTATCAACATTGTTGAAAATCTTTCAAGTCAGTCCTTTGATAATGAAGAACTTGACCTCCTGAACAAGGGTTTAAAATTTCGTTTGGCCTCTCCGAAGGAAGTCTTGCAAGATGTCGTGGTTTGTGTTGAAAGTGCAATTCAGCGCTTGCCGGAGGCATCGAAAGGTTTCGTTCATGAAGCTTGCAAAAAACAAATTGCTACTAATGCGAAGAAACAAATTAATAACAATTTTCAAAGAAAAGAAAACAACATCATCAAGAGACTGAAAGCGAAAGATGTTTTCTATCTGGAAGCAGGCAAAGGCAATATGATTGAAGTCATGGACAAGTCTGATTATTACGATGGAATGGATAATTTAATTGAGAATGGCCCCTAGAGGAAACCTCCAAAAAACCCATTGCCTAAGATGGTTTCAGAAGTGAAAGCTACACTCAAGAAGTGCAAAAAAGTGATCACACCAGATTTGGGCAGAAGTTTGCAAGTATCCAATCCCACAGTACCCAAAATAAACGGTTTGCCAAAAATCCATAAGCCAGGCAAGTCGGTGCGACCAATTGTGTCAACCATAGATTCCCCAACGTTTAATATTGTCAAATGGTTAGTTCGAAACCCTATCGATTTCGCAACCCAGCTGAAGTGTTAAGAACTCGCAAGAATTTATCGAGAATATCAAAGATGTAAGGTTGCGAGAAGGAGAGATTAGTACCCTTTGACGTATCTTTGTTATTTCCAAGTTTGCCTGGAACCAAATTGCTTTCAGTTCGCCAACTGTTTTTATGGCCAACATGAGAGTATGTCTCCTTTCGTGGCTGATCTGTCCATGAGCAGATTTGAAATGGAAACAAGGAAAGAGTTCGATGACTCTACACGAACCTGGATCTGATACGTGAATGATGTATTTACCATTTCTATACGAATATGAGTAAGGTAGAGAATTTTGTATTTTGCCTCAACAACAGATTTGCAAGTATAAAATTCAAGTATGAAATTGGAAATAACGAAGAACTACCATTCTTGGATGTACTAGTAATTCAAAATATCGATAAGAGTCTAGGGTTTGATGTATACAGGGCTTTTCATGATGAGCGTTAATTAGCCGTTTTTGACAAACTATTCGAAAGATCAACCTGAAAATTTCACAGTATTCATAAATCAATATGCCCAACACGCCTGAAATATTCCAGACGAAGCGGCGTTGTCGCTTCTACTATAAAGTAGCGACTTCTTTGATTTTTCAAATGGAACACCACCCCGTATATAATATCATATTATGATTCATTATCACTTTGTTAACATATTCATATACTATTGCCCTATACCTATCTATTACCGTTTAGAAGATATAAATTAATTTCGATATTTTTTTTCCAAACATGAACTTTCATAAATGCTGATAATCTTGAACTATCTTGCACTAAAACTATCAAATTTGAAATGGAGTGGAGTAATACTACGAGGATCTTCACTCCGAGTCATATTTTCATTTGCATCATACAGGGTCTTCAAAAAATGCAGATACTTTGATCTCATGAAAAAATGAGTGGAACTCAATTTTTTCAAATGGAACACCCTGTATATTTCAACATTTTTGAGCTCTACATCCAATTTTAGATTAACTTTGTTCAGATAATACTATTTCTATTTTGAACCGTTTTCGAGATAAACTGTTTCAAACGGAAACTGACGTGGTTTTCTTGCTCGTTTTTTGAATTCATCACTTATTTTGCATATTCAACATTTTTTTTTTATACTTAGTAATATTTCTTTCTGATCCAGTTTTTAACTGTCTCAGATCAGTCAATTCGAAATTGGTATGTACCTACCTTAGAAAAAGTTACAATTTGTATACATTGAGGTATTGGTCTCTAACGTACAAGAGTACACATTAATATTTTTTAATAGTGTGCTTTGGAAAAATAAATAAACCAATTATTCAACGTCAGACTTTCGTTGGTGGTTTTGACTGATTGTGATAGCTACCAATTATAATAGAATAATGTCAAGATTAGGTTACAGTAATGAAGATTTCTTGAATTTATTAATAATTTATGGTGAGTGCAATAGAATTGCAAGTAGAACATGCCGAGTATTTCATGAAAGATATCCACAACTTCCGAAGCCGAATAATAATGTGATAAATCGACTACTAAAAAACTGTAGGTTGAATGGAACCTTCTGTCCAAAAATCATTCATAAGAAGACTAAAGTGGATGATGATGACAATGGTATAACAGTTTTGGGATACTTTCATGCATTCCCAAATGCTTCTCTGCACGAGGCTGAAAGGGAGATAGGTATACCCTACGTGACAATTTGTCGAATTCCTAATAAGCATAAATGGCATCCCTATAAGTTCTACTGTGTCCAACATTTGAAAGAGACTGATTCACCTCATAGAGTGGAATTCTTTGAATGGTTACTTGTCAAGACTCAAGAGGATGAACATTTCCTTGACAATATCATATGGACAGATGAGGCCAAGTTCACAAAAAATGAGTTTTCAATAGACACAACAGTCATTATTGGGCGCCAGAAAATCCCCATGTTGTCCGCCAAAGGTGTTTTCAAGAAAGATGGTAATTCAATGTATTTTGTGCCATAAAGAATGAGTAAATTGAGTTTTATGATGATAATTTAAATGCATCAAAATATGAAGATTTACTGAGGAATAGAACTCAAATGAATTTAAATAATAGACCAGGAAGAGAACGTGTATGGTACCAAATGGATGGTGCTCCACCCCATAATTCTCATTCAGTCAGCGAAGCTTTAACCGAAATCTTCGAAGACAGATGGATTGGTAATAATATACCTTTTCGTTGGCCTCCTAGAACACCAGATATCAATCCATTAGATCATTTCGTGTGCGGTTTCATTTAAAATATGGTTTACTCTACTCCAATAACAACAATGGAAGATATGAAATCGAGAGTTACAACTGCTTTCAATAGTTTGACTCCAGACTTGATCAGAAGCGCTACACATGACAATCTTTTGAAGAGATTACATGTTTGTTTAAGTAGAGGTTGGACATATTCTGAAATACACTGACGATTGAATCAACTCATTAATTTATGGGTTTATTATTTTCAGTTCGTGTTTCAGCGTTAATAAAACTATTGTTTGAAGAGAAGTTTCATTCGATGGTTGAGGAGTATTTTAATAATTATCTTTTCATTATATTATCTGTGACTAAAATTAATTGAGAAACATCAAACGAAATCTGTTTTACAAAAATGAAGGAAGAACAAGGAAACCATGTCAATTTCCGTTTGAAACAGTTTATCTCGAAAACGGTTCAAAATAGAAATAGTATTATCTGAACAAAGTTAATCTAAAATTGGATGTAGAGCTCGAAAATGTTGAAATATACAGGGTGTTCCATTCGAAAAAATTGAGTTCCACTCATTTTTTCATGAGATCGAAGTATCTGCATTTTTTGAAGACCCTGTATGAGGCAAATGAAAATATGACTCGGAGTTAAGATCCTCATAGTATCACTCTACTCCATTTCAAATTTGATCGTTTCAGTGCAAGAGAGTTCAATATTATCAGCATTTATAAAAGTTCATGTTTGGTAAAAAAAATATCGAAATTAATTTATATCTTCTAAACCAGCTATACTCTAAGTGTGTTCCGCGGAACCCTAGGGTTCCATGATACCTCTGTCGGGGTTCCGCAAGAATTTAGAAAAAAAAAAATCAAAACACCTCTCTCTGGTCGCTCCGCGGCCGCGCGGGGACAAAACGCTATGAACGTTAAACAAATACAAATAAATAAATAAATAAACATGTGTTACAATAGCTGGTACAATATCTCATAAGTTTGGTATCAACAATTTTATACTTGTACAACCCGTTCGCTCTAAGTTTGCCGGTCTGTGGAATGCGCGTACCCTCCCCCACGTGACAACAAAACTTATAATGTGTCATATTTTTACCCAAATATGTATGTACACAATTTTTATTGTTACAATTAAATAAAAAATATTTTTATATTATGTTTTGCTGACGCTACTTTTCGAACGTCATACCTATCGCCAGCGGCAAACTTAAAGCGAACGGGTAGTATACTTGTGAGCGCGCATTCTCTTTGATAAAAGTCGCCTCTGAATTAGACGCTATAGTTGTCAACAAGCGACTTTCGACTCTAACTTCAAAGGATAAAGTCGATATCGTTTAAAACGCAATTTTTAAATTTCTGTTTTAATTTTTGCTTTTTGTTTATCAAAGGTGCAGGAGCAGCAGGAGCAGTGTCACGAATGAAAAATAAAGCGCCTAATTGTAGTTCCAATCATTGTATTCTGCATAGACAAGCACTTGCGATGAAGCAAATGCCGTCAAATCTAAAATTAGTTATGGATGAAGCGGTAAAAATAATTAATTTTATCAAATCACGACCACTACAATCCCGATTGTTCTCATTATTGTGTGAAGATTATGGCAGCAAACATAAAACACTGCTGCTCCATACAGAAGTGCCATGGCTGTCTCGGGGTAAAACTTTAACAAGGCTATTTGAACTTAGAGCCGAGTTACAAATGTTTCTTTCAGCAGATACTTCTTTTAATTTGAAGGACCGTTTGTATGATAAAACTTGGTTGTTCCGATTGTCTTTTATGGCGGATATCTTTCAAAAACTTAACGAATTGAATTTATCGTTGCAAAAGGTAAACAGACAACAGTGTTTCAGGCCTATAATAAAATAACTGCTTTTGAAAGAAAATTAGATTTTTGGATCATTTGCATTGGTAAGAAAGAAATAGAAAGCTTTTCGTTACTCAGTGAGTTTGTTAGCTAAAACGACTCAGAAGTGTTTGAAGATGATGTGTTTGAAGAATTGGTCCAATATCTCAGTTCGATGCGCGCATCTTTTGAAAAGTATTTTCCCGAAGAACACAATACAAAAATTAAAGTGAATTCATGGATTTATAATCCTTTTTTACTCAACTTGGAAAATTCTGAAAACATGTCATACGAGATATATGAATCTCTTTTAGAAATGTCATCAGACACAAGTATGGAGTCACTGTTCAAAACGACGCCTCTCAATGATTTTTGGTGCAAAATCCAAGCTGAATATGCAATGCTTGGCCAAATGGCTCTGGATATTCTTCTCCCGTTCCCAACTACATATTTGTGCGAAACAGGATTCTCTACCTACGCAGCCACGAAAACAAAATATCGCAATAGACTGGACGCCGAAGCTGATATGAGACTCCAACTTTCTTCCATCAAATCTGATATCAACCAAGTGATGAAAAATAAAAAACAGTTTCATACCTCCCACTAGTTAGATTTATTCTTTTTTAATGTTCTCTATTATTGTCCTTGGCAAGTGGTGAAGTAAATAATAATTAGTAACTGTTACAGTGTACTTTTATTATGCTGATTAATAAAGAATACACTTATAAAAACAATTGTTTTATTGTAGGGTTCCATCAAGTATTTTGCTTCCCAAAAGGGTTCCGTCAATAAAAAAGTTTGAGAACCACTGTTCTAAACGGTAATAGATACGTATAGGGCAATAGTATATGAATTTGTTGACGAAGTGATAATGAATCATAATATGATATTATATACGGGATGTTCCATTTGAAAAATCAAAGAAGCCGCTACTTTATAGTAGAAGCGACAACGCCGCTTCGTCTAAAATATTTTAGGCGTGTAGGTCATATTAACTTATGCATACTGTGGAATTTTCAGGTTGATCCGTTGAATAGTTTGCCAGAAACGGCTAATTAACGCTCATCATGAAAAGCCCTGTATAGAAAGAATACAAGCACTTTCAGGTATATCCCTGACAGCTTCCATCATTGTCCACAACAAAGAATGGCAGAACTACAAATGACGTGTCCCTAGACTGCTCACATTACCCTTGAGCAAAGAAAGTTATGAGATTGAGAAAAAAGTTTTTAGGGAGGTGGCTAAAAGCAATGGGTATTCATCAAACATAGTAGATAAATCATTTAGAAAACAAAAATTCAAGGAGTATCTTCGTAACGCCTCGACTTTTCAAAAAGGGAAAGATTCAAAATTCATAGTACTTCCATATGAACCCATACACACCAATGTGTTGGTTCAAACATTAAAAATATTGAATATAAGAGTGCTTTCAAAACTGTGCGTACACTTCAACATGTGTTGGGCAGTCTGAAAGACAAGACTGTGGAAGAAGAAAAGTCTGGGATTTACGAAATAAGCTGCGAGCATTATGATAAGAAATATGTTGGTCAAATCAAACGGACTATATTAGCTCGCTATAAGGAACATGTTTCGCATGTTCGGTTTCATAGACCGGAGAAATCTAGTGTCCTTCAACATGCCATAGAGAACGACCAAAGAGTAAGTGAGAAATGTTCAAAAATGTTGAGACCGGTACATGATAACAGGTTTCTGAATGCCGTTGAAATCTTGGAAATCGAAAAGTGCGGAATGAGTTCTATGAATAGCGGCAAAGATCCTATTTCGAACAGTCCTTTGTTTGGTCTTATACGAAATAATTCTAAATAAAAAACCGATAAATATTAGAGATGATCACTAACATAAAGGAAATACATAACAAATTAGTGGTATTAAAACAGGTAGTTTAGCATAGGATCAACACCAGGTAGTAGTGATATAATACTAACCGATTTAGTTAGGTAATACTAGTGGTTAGGCCCCTATGAAGTTATCCACGTCCACAAAGTACACTGAGAAAAAAATATTGAATTATTATTTTTTCATTTACCTGCTCTGTACACCCACCATGTTTTAATATGATACGCTTATTGACTGATTCAGTGAAAAAAAATAACCGTCCTAATTTATTGAAGTGTCAGAAGGGGTGAAAATAGGGTGGAAATATTTTCGAAAATTGTAACATGAAAAATCGACTTAGTACACGTACAAAATTCAGATATGTTATTCCTATTCCACAGAAAAAGTATTACGTCATAGTTTTTCAGGCCGTCTGAGGGGGTGGAAAGTTTAAAAAATCTTATCTTCGAAAATTGAATGTGTACACCTACAAATTCGAGATATGTTATCGATGATATTCTATTCGACAGAAAAAACTTCACGTCATAGTTTTCCAGGCCGTCTAATGGGGTGAAAATAGGGTGGAAATATTAAAAATTTCGTAACATGAAAAATCGACTTTGTACACCTACAATATTGAGACGTTATTCCTGATGATCTATTCGACAGAAAAAACTTCACGTCATAGTTTTCCAGGACGTCTGAGGGGGTGAAAATGTTAAAAAAATTCGTAACATGAAAAATCGACTTTGTACACCTACAAAATTGAGATACGTTATTCCTGATGATTTTTTCGACGAAAACAACTTCACGTCATAGTTTTCCAGGCCGTCTGAGGGGATGAAAAAGGGATGGAAACTTGAAAAAAGCGTATCTTCGAAAATTGAATGTGTACACCTACAAGTTTGAGATATGTTATTCATGATGATCTATTCGACAGAAAAAACTTTACGTCATATTTTTCTAGGCCATCTTAGGGAATGGAATTATTGTGAAAAAATTTTAAAAATATACTTATCTGGCGGGTTCGAAATACTAGTGAAGTATATTAAACATATTGATAACTAAATCTACGGGAACACTGAATTTATTTCATTATATAGAATTTTTTATAGCTTCATACCTTCCACAACAAACCGATGTGTGTGACATAGGCCTGTTCAATTCAAATATACCATTGTGGTAACGCTGAGAGTCCCTGTTTATTCTTCAGCAAGATCACGCAATTTTTTCAGTATGTTTAATCAGTCGGAGTGAACTCTTTCATATTACGAGTATAAATGAATTGCAGTGACAGTGACCATGTTTCACCAAAGTACGAATAAGACATTTTCACCCCCCTCAGACGACCTGGAAAACTATGACGTTGAGTTGTTTTCGTCGAATAGATCATAAATAATAACATATCTCAAATTTGTACGTGTACAAAGTCGATTCTTCATGTTACGAAATTTTGTAATATTTTCACCCCATTTTCACCCCCTCAGGCGGTCTGGAATACTATGAAGTGTAGATTTTTCTGTCGAATAGATCATTAAGAGTAACACGTCTCTGTTTTGTAGGCGTATAAAGCCGATTTTTCATGTTACGAAATTTTTTAATATTTTCACCCCATTTTCACCCCCTCAGACAGCCTGGAAAACTATGACGTGAAGTTTATTGTGTCGAATCATCAGGAATAACATGTCTCAATTTTGTAGGTGAACAAAGTCGATTTTTCTTGTTACGAATTTTTAAAATATTTCCAACCTATTTTCACCCCTTCAGACAGTTTAATAAACTAGGACGGTTTTTTTTTTCACTAAATCAGTCAATAAGCGTATCATATTGGAAAATGGTAGGTGTACAGAGTCGGTAAATGAAAAAACAATAACTCGATATTTTTTTCTCACTGTACCTTGTGGATGTGGATAACTTCACACTTTTGAAATATAAAAATGATGACCTCCTAAGGACGCTGGGGGAAAGTGAATTCAATAGGTAAATGAGGCTCCTCGAAGCGGTCTATTGCAAAGCCAAGCTTCGACATCGACAACCGACGAGATTCGTCCTCTGATTTTTACTGCAGTTTTCACTGCAAGGCAACTAGTCAAGAATCAGAGCCCAAACACAAACGCATTTTCAATTCAACACCGGACAGCCCTTTTACGACCCGCCATAGTCTCATCAGTGATACTAGACTAAACCACAAATGCATGAGAACGATCTCATAGATGGCGTCTTCGTAAGGTTATATATCTTCGCCCTTACTTGGGATTGTCATTTAAGGACAGTTCAGTCCAGCAACGCATTTGTGGTGGTTCAGCCTAGCATCGCTGATGAGACTTACGGCGGATCGAAACAGCGCTGTCTGGTGTTGAATCATAAATGCGTTATGTTTGGACTCTAGTTTCCAACTAGTTGCCCTGCAGTGAAAGACAGAAAACGAATCTCTTCGGCAGTCAATGTCGAAGCTTAGCTTTGCAACGAACCGCCTTGGGAAGCTTTATCTTTGATATTCGAAGATTTAGTTCTCTTTATTGAAATGAATAAAACACTTTTGCCTAATTTCCACTAGTTAATTTGATTTTCGTGTTTAACCCCATTATCAAGTATAAAACTAAAATGTGAAATTTGAAAACTCGATTATATCGGGAGTTAGGAGATAGAAGGACAGGTAGTTAAACGAACCAGTGTGCCAACTATAAATATAACTATAAAATTCAACAATGAAGATTATAGGGGTTGTTAAACTTATAAATTCAAGAGTGGAGACCTACATAAATCGAGTTGTTCGTTTAGGGGTATATATTTCAGGTTTTTAATTCATATGTTAATTTCCATGGCTTCCAACAATTTTTTTTTCCTTTATTACATACGTGTAGGATTTTGTGTTTTAATTCTTGAAGTTATTCATACATTGTAGATTTTTTGTCCAAACAGACGTGTTCACAGAGCTTTACGTCAAAATTTCTACCGGTTTGGCCTATACTGCAGAGCATTCGCCACACTCTCTTCTATATATTAATATACCTGATTTTTTTTCTATCTCGTTTGGGTTCTGCATTAAACAGAGTTCTGACTAAATTATTATCACTCATGAAAGTTTTTGTTATTTTTTATTCAGAGAAGTAATTTTGAATATTTTCTGAAAGTTTCACCGAGTAGTTGATGCTACTATACTTACATACAGTGCTTTTCTTTAATGTCCCCCCTTTTATTTTTTGAACGGGTCAACTCAAAAAATTTAAATTTGGGATAATGAAATTATAGTCTATTTCAAAAGAGTGTAGAGTAATAAATCATGAAGTGTCATAAAATTTGCCTGAATTTCGTTGTCGTCCATGGGCGTAGGCAAATCTTAGGATTATTAAACTTAATAATTAAAGTAAATTAAAAATTACAGACATAGATAATAATAAAAGGCCATTTTTGGGAAGTAATTTGGTCTAAAACTAAGTACCTACATGTATTTAGGTAAGTAAAATTTCTTAAAAAAAGATTAAGATTAATTTTAGTGGTTCTTGTAAACTTATTTAATATGCAATTTGGGTTCATATACTTGAGCATGATTTCTCAATAAAGGGTTAACACTTAGTTCCGAGGTGCCATGTCATTATAATAATCCCTTTTTGACCCTGCCCACCAATCATGCAATACCTATTAAACCCAGGTAATTAAGAAAAAGGGTTTAAATATATTGTAATGGTGTCTTAAACATTCGAGTTTTAATAGTAATTGTTACTACACCAATTAAACGTACAGTGATATTGTGATATAGAAATAGTGAAAAAGTTATAAAATGGGGACATTTACTCCAAAGAAAAGAAGTGTAAAAAATTCTCCGCTATCTGTTTGCGAAAAAGTTATAATTTTAAATGTATATGATTGCATAAAACACGATCACCCTAGTTTGTCTGTGCAAGAAAGTGTTGAGCGATGTGCCCGAATGACTGGAATTGGACAGTCCACGATTTTTAAATTATTGCGAGAAAGAAAGATATCAGGCCAGGTAAGTCCATGCAAGAGAAAATCAGGAAGACCAATAAAAATCTTAGATGAAGACACCAAATGTGACATTCGAAGAAAAGTTCATTCGTTTTATTTTAAAAAGGAAATACCCACTCTTGAAAAAATATTTATCGAGATAAGCCAAGATAACGATATTCCTTTGATATCCAGAAAACTTTTATGGAAAACTTTAAAAAGTATGAATTTTGCCTGGGAAAAGCACAATCGAAAGGCACTATTACTGGAAAGTGATGAAATTGTTTGCTGGAGACGAAAATATTTGACAACTATAAAGCAGTACCGCAGAGAGCAAAAGAAAATTTTTGATCTTGATGAGACGTGGATAAACGAAGGTTATATAGTCAAAAAAATGTGGCAAGATAAAAATATAACAAGTTCTCGCCAAGCTTTCATAGAAGGCCTTTCGACGGGTATTAAAGTGCCTTCGGGAAAAGGGAAGAGGCTTATAATTGCTCACATTGGAAGCGAAGACGGATTTTTAAAAGAAGGTTTGTTAAGCTTTGAGTCGTGCCGGACGGGAGATTATCATGAGGACATGAATTCGGATGTCTTCGAAGACTACTTCGGGGAAATGTTAAAATTTCTTTCAGCTGATTCGGTCGTGGTTATGGATAATGCAAGCTACCATTCAAGGCGCTTAGAGAAGGTACCAACTTCAGCTTGGAGAAAGCAAGAAATTATTAACTGGCTGTCAAATAAAGGTATTCAGTTTGAGACGAATTCAGTAAAGAAGGAACTACTAGCCATAGTAAAACAACATAAATCTCGCTTCATGAAATATGCCGTAGAAGATGTAGCAGAAAAGTATAAAGTAACTGTGCTGCGCCTACCGCCATATCATTGCGAATTAAATCCTATAGAACTTATATGGGCACAAGTTAAAGGATATGTTGCAAGGCACAATACCACATTTAAAATGAAAGATGTCAAGGTATTGTTTGATCAAGCCATTATGGAAATCACATCAGAAAACTGGCAAAAAGCAATCCAGCATGTTTTAAAAGAGGAAGATAAAATGTGGGAACTGGACAACTTGGTCGATCAGGTGGTTGACCCTATAATTATAACACCAGGGGATGATGACAGTTCTTCGGATGAAGACTATACTGATGTAGAATAATTTAATTGAATTGTAAATATACTGTAGCGGGATAAGCAATCTGGACAGAGACCAGTGTATCAGTGACAGTGACACTTTTGCTTAGGTTAGGGTTTAGAATTAAGGGTAGTCTGAATAATTATTTTCTCGGAAGGTTCTCGAAAATTGTACCTAGGAATCTCTAGAACATTCAATTAGGGTATAAATAGAGTGTTGTTAAACGTTAAGGGAAGTTCACAGTTTTAGTATTGTTCGAGTGTCAAATTGTAATAACGTATCCAGTAAAGTTCTTGTCGTTTTTGTGAATAAATTGATTTAAAGTCCCCACAAGTGTTTCAATACGTAAAGTTCGTTTGTGTGTGTTTGTGAGTATTTCCCGATTTCGGTTCGTATATATTTTATTGTTACATTTTATATTTTTTTAATAACACTGTTCTGCTGTATTAAATTTTTATTTCCTTTAATATAATTTTTATGAATGCATATTCTTTTGGCAATTATCCCACTAGCGCGCCTCTGGCTCAGTATTTATCCGTCGATAACAATGGACAAATCCCTTAAAACAGGGTGATACCTACCTGCTCTTTATGAAACGACATAATTTTGCAATGCGGACTAGGGAAGTGACAGAATTTATTGACGGATCACCCTGTAGCGCTTTTGAATACTTAATGAGATTTTATTACTCTACACTCTTTTGAAATAGACTATAATGCATGAATACTTTATTTTGAAGTCAAATTGACAAATGAAACTTTCAAGATGCGACTGAGCGCCATCTGGGAAAAAAATTAAATGGAAAGGGGGTCTTTTAACACATCTTTTTGAAGCTCCTGACAAATGCTTCACAATTCTAGAATATAATATCAATATCTTCAACTACTACAAAATGGCGGAACTTTCAATAATTGCTTGAATATATTGACATTTAACTACATAATATGAGGTAATAAGCTTGAGGTCAGTTCAGAAGATGCTCGAAATGGTTGACTTGAACTTCTTGACAAATGAACAGCCTATCCGATATTTCACGCCGAACATTTTCGAACATTATAACGTTAATATATCTACAAATATTTATTATTCTCTGCCGTATATCCAATATTGAAGCAGGTTCAGTTTCATACACCTTTTGCTTCAAATAGCCCTATAAAAAAGTCCAAAGGTATCAAACCTGGCGAGCGAGCTGGCCATTCTGAAGGACCTCGACGGCCAATCCAACGACCCGGAAAAGTAGTATCCAAATAGTTTCTCACTCGTTTGGAGTAATATGGTGGTGCTACATCGTGTTGAAATACAATATCCATATTGAATTCATTAGAATTCGCTTTGACGATATCAGTGATGAGAGGGTCAACAGTAGTTTCCAGCATATTCAAATAAAGTTCCCCTGTTGAATTTTAATCAATAAATAGAGGTCCTACGATATGGTTTCTCAATATTCCTGCCCAAACGTTAATTTTTTCTGGATATTGGGTGTTTTCCGGAAAACGTGAGGGTTGGTGTCACTCCAATAACGGCAATTTTGTCTGTGAACATTGCCGTTTAAAAAAATGTACATTCGTCACTAAAACAAATATTGTGGAGATAGGTAGGATGCCTTGCAATGGTTTCTGTTATGATTTCGCAAAATTCTGTTTTTCGATCAGGGTCGTTTTCAATTAATTGGTATACCATTTTAATTTTGTATGTCCACACAGTAGAAGGATTCACCTCACAAACATTCGCTACGGAATAAGTAGACTGTTCAGGATCTACCATCTCACCAATTATTTGCACTTGCTGTTCTTCCGGAATGAACGGATGACCTGGGGGCTTTTTGTTATGTACACTACCGGTAGGTGTGAATTTGGATACAAGTTCCCTCAAATATTTTCTACAGATAGGACAATTCGGAAAACGTTCATTGAAAATCCTTTCGGTCTCGTGAAAGTAACGCGAATTAACTATCGACGGCACTAAACTTGCTTTTTAAAAAATACTTTCATTGTTACAAACTTGAAAATGAAAAATTACAGAAGTACAAATTAAATGAAATTATACGTGTTGTTGCTTTGAGGAATGAAATCTGACTGACTCTGGATGCGAAGCTTCGAAGATGTGCGCTCCTGTGAGTACTGTCTTGTCAGTATCTGGAACAGGGTGGTGGTACTGCTAGATCAGCGGGATTGTCCTAGGTGGTGAGATAATTCCTCCCCCTGAAGATTCAACTATCATGCGCAGCGGGGTAGTTGAACAGTGGATAGATCGGTTACTTCATTTACTACTTGTAATTGGTTCTCTTCTTGACTTGGCTTCTTATTGGTGCAACATCGAAGTACATTTTTCCTGTAGAAGTAAACTATCATTGATATGATCGCTAAGTAAATCACTAAAGTCCATATACTCGGTGATTGGTGAAGTCCGCCTTGGTTTAATGTTAATTCAGGATTGTTATCAATTAGCTGATTTTTCAGGTTTTGGAGTTCTTTCAAGTCAACGTCGTCCAATTGAGAGCTCATATTTACACTTCTTGGAGGGTTGCGATCTTGGTTAAATTAGGGAATCAATATTATTTGATTGCTATTGATCACATTTTCTTCATTGATTATTTCGATTTGATTCGCCTTGATTTTGCAGCCTACTGGGATGTCAATTAGATAGGATCCAATTATTCTTTGAACTTCCTCTTGTTCATTAGATTGTAGGTGGATTGTCGTTTCATTTGGAAATATCGCTATCCATTGGGTAGAGTCCTCCAGTTGGTTAGCTATTGGCTTAGTAATTCTAACATCGATTTGTCTATATGTGGAAGTGTCTTCCATCTTCAGGAGTTGCAGCTCACAGAGATTTCCAGAAATTTCTCTAATCGGCATTTTGTTGCAGACATAGAATTGTGGTTCTACTTTGACACAATCGTCGCTTTTAAATGTGAAATATTCTGAGTTCTTCAGTAAAAATGAATTTTTGAGTATAAGTGCCTTGAACTGACTTTGACTATATGTAGGGATTGTATATAAGTGATAGTAATCGAAAATTGGAACATGAAAAAGAAAGGTTATTCTATTATTCAGAATAAAACATTCGATATTTATGATTTTCTCTAATTTCAAGATCTTTTCTAAAGTAATATAAATAGGAAATTGATTCTTTGCAATAATTCCGTGTAATTTAAGAAGTTCGGCGTATAAGTCAGTGGGTTTCACTATGCTTGGATGCATAATGTTGAGTTTCGCGAATGCTATAGAATTTTCAATGTCCTGTAAGGCAGAGTTGACTATTTCAAACATATCAATCATTTGGTTGAGTATATCGTGAACATATGCTCTATTTTCTTCATAACTTTTTGTTTGGAATATGGCAACAATATGAACTATTTTTTCTTGAAGAAATTTTTCATTGTGAATTATTTGTTGAACAGTTTGACTGAATTTATTGATCAAATTGATTGAAACTGAATTTTGTTTCACAACACTAGAAGCCAATACTTTTTGGTTGTTTTAAAGTTCCCTAATACGTACCGCTCCCCGTCTTCTGCATCGAGGTTTCCTGTAATTGATTTAAATATCGAACCAATACCATTAATCAATCCTCTTTTGATTCGTTTGGTATTTGTGATTATTTCTTGCAATTTGGATTCAGTCTTGTTTTTTGTCAAAGTCAAAACTTTGATGTAATTTTCTGTTTCAGCTGAGGAAATATTGTTTTTGTTTATACTGAGTGCGTCTAAAGTTTGTCCGTATTGCTCGTTCAGTTTTTGAATTTCAGTTATGAATCAGTGTGTATGAGTATTGTTGAATTTTAGCATTGCCCAATTTTAAAGGTATCATACCAGGATTGTTTTCCAGGTTTTTCAATGTTATTCTGTCCTGAAGTCCGAATACAAAAGGTATTCTGAAAAGAAATGAAATGAACTATTTATTAAAATCATAGCACTTCTTTCTTGGTCTTTTTAAATTGTCCATGTGTACTTTTTCATGATTTTCTGTGGAAACTGTCTTCATAGATTCGTCTACTTTTGTGATAGTGGTCGGTTTTTCAAATTTGTTAACGTGTTTTTGTCTCAAGTGTTTTTTCACGTACGTTTTAGAATTAGGTTTGAACATTTCTGGATTATCGCGCGTTTCATTAGATTTTGAAATGAGCTTTTCTTTTCGATTCATTATTTTTCTGTTCTTCAAATTCTTCAATAACTGTATTTTTAAATTCAGATCCGTTGTCAACTATAGTTTGGATAGGTACGCCATGATGTGAAAAAAATATCAAAAATTTGTCAGCTATATCGGTAGCCGATAAAAAGGGCAAATGATATGCTTGCGCGTATTTCGAAAAACTGTCTATAATAGTAAGAAATTTATTTTTTTCTAAAGTATAAACGTCAATGTGGATAATTTCGAATGGTTTGGTGGCTGTCGGGGTTATATTCATTTTTGTTTTGATAGGATGTCTTTCGTATTTACTTTGACAGATTTCACACTCGTTAATAAAGGTTTGGATAGAATCTTTCATATTGGGCCAATAATAAAGGGTTTTGAGTTTTTGTTCGGTCTCGTCAATGCCTCTATGATTACTTTTACCTTCGTGATATGCTTGTATCAGTTTTAAAGCTTCTTTTTTATCTGTGACATCGATTAGTTTGAATTTACATCTTTTAAATTTTAATGAAGGCCGTTTGAAATTTCGTCTAATTACTACACAAAATCGTTCATAATTATCTGAATTTTCGAAGTAAAGATAATAAGGTATGTTAGGTGCGATATATTCTTTCACAAAATCGATTACGTCTCTTTCAAAGTTATTTAAAGAAAGTTGAACAGTCATTCTCTGTTTCTTCTCAAATAAGATCGTTATTTTTGGTTTAGATGGTGAATGAAAAACAGATTGGAAAATAATTTGGTTTTGACCAAAATTGACTGGGGATTCTGAAATGGGTAATTCAACAATTGGATGTTCCTCGGTATTAGTGTGTACGGTAACGTCATCAATTTCATCAATTGGGTTTAGTTCATGTTTTTCAGGAGTTTGAATAGATTCTGTGTCGGCATTAACTATCATAGAAATATTATCTTGAAGAGGTTCACCTATTTCTAATATATCCGAAGATGGTTGGTAGTCTGGGGTATTTAAGTTGGGGTTAACACTATTTTGGTTATCAAAAGGAATAGACTCTTCGATTATCTCGTCTAGTTCTTCCCAAAAAGTGTTTGACTCTTTTGTGTGTAGTTCAATGCGTGAAAGTGCATCAGCATTCGTATTGGATGGCCCTTTTTTGTAAATTATATTATATTGATATTCAAGTTTAATTCGCCATCTTAGCAATTTAGAACTCTGGTCTTTCGTTGAAAATAGCCATTGGAGTGGTTTATGATCCGTGACTATATTAAATTTCCTGCCAAAAAGGTAGGGACGAAAGTATTTGGTTGCCCAGACAATAGCCAATAGTTCTTTTTCTATTGTGCTGTAATTTGACTTGGATTCGTTTAGAATCCTTGAAGCGTACGCTACTGTAAGGTCTTTTTCAATAGGTTCTTGGCTCAAGACCGCACCCAAAGCTAAGTTTGAGGCGTCCGTTGTTAAATTGAACGGTTTAGTAAAATCTGGATACTGAAGGATTGGTTCGTTAATTAGTAAATTTTTGAAAGTTTCGAAACACGATAAAAATTCTTCGTCGTGGATGATCTGTGCACCCTTCTTCAAGCATTTGGTAAGTGGTTTCGTTAATTTTGCAAAGTTATCAATGAATCGTCTATAATATCCTAACAGTCCTAAAAATCTTTTAATTTGTTTAGTTGTTTTTGGAATAGGAAAATTCTTTATTGATTCAATTTGGTTTGACACCGTTTAGAGTAACAATATGCCCAAGATAAGCCATTTTTTTTCGTAAAAATTCTGACTTATCAAGTTGGATTTTGTAGTTTGACTCTCTGAGTCTTTGAAAAACTGCTCTTAGCCTTTCGATATGCTCTTGGAGAGATGTGGAAAAGATGATTATGTCATCTAAATAAACTAAGCATTTTTCGTTTTGAATACCTCTAAGGATATTCTTTATCACTCGTTCAAAAGTCGCGGGAGCATTCTTGAGACCAAATGGCATCCTGAGGAACTCATAATGCCCATTTTCGGTATTGAATGCTGTTTTTTCGATGTCTTTCTCACACATTTCAATTTGGTGGAATCCGCTGGCAAGATCTAAAGTCGAAAAATATTGGCATCTACCTAGTTTATCTAGTAAATCGGTTATATTCGGCAAGGCATACTTATCATCAATTGTTTTCTCATTAAGCTTCCGGTAATCTACAACTCGCCATTTTTGTTTACCGGAGGCATCCATTTTCTTAGGGACGACCCAAATTGGGGACGACCGAGGTGAACTACTAGCCTTATAATTTTTTGATCTAACATTTTTTGAATTTGTGTTTTTACTTCTTTTTTGCGAATGAATGGATATATGTATGTCTTTGTGTAAACGGGTATTTCGTCAGTTGTCAGTTATACAATGTTTAGTTTTATTTGTAAAAGAGAGCGGTTCATCCTCATGGTAAAAAATATCGGAAAATTCTGAACATAATTTTCCTATTGATTTTTCTTCGACATTCAAATGGTCAGTTCTAATATTAGATAAGTCCAGTTTACGTTTGTACGTCTCATCAAAATTATTAAAGTTAAATTCTTGTATGCATGTTCTATCAAATTTTCCAACGACAATAGGTTCAGAGAAATCTGGTGTGATCTGATCCGTACTGTTATTTGATATAGTTGTTAGTGCTTCTCCGTTTCTCGCGATCGACGAACTTTCTGGAATTTCGCAGTTGTGTATCTTTTGATAAGGAATTATAATTTCACCGTCGCGTACAGATGTTTTTATCTTAATTACTTGTTCGTTTCGGGGAAGTATGGTAATGAGGTTCAAATCATTTTTTATTTTATGATAATGCAATTTGATTTGTGAATGAGTTGTTGTCAAAAATCCTTTGCTCAAGTTAACATTTGCTTGAAGTAGTTTCAAGTTATCAATACCTATCAATCCATGAAATGTATTGTGAAATTTGAATAAACAAAATTTCAGATTTCCAGAAACATTAAATACTTTTGAAATTGGAATGAAAGCACTATGTTTGTGATAAGATTTTTGAAATACGGTTGATACTATGAAAGGATCATTTTGGATTCTATCGGGGTATAGATTATAAGCTAGATTTGGATAAATAAAAGATTTAGTCGAACCTGTATGGACTAAAAATTTCAAATTATATTCAGGTAGAATTATATAGGGTAATTCACTAGAATTACTTGAATTTAAAGATATTATCACTGGTTCTACGTTTGATTGATGTCTTGGTTTATCAATTGAAAATTTTCATCAGGATTACATTCAGTGTTTTCGAAATTTTCACACTGGCTCTGATTTTCAACTTCAGAATCTTGTGAATAATATTCGACATCATTCGTTTCTGTATTGAAAAGTTCCTCTGAGTTAAAGTTTCTTTGTTGAGGTCTACAAGGAAATGAGGGACCTGGTTGATTTCTGTTGAACGTTTGCCTTGTTGAAACACTCATAGGAGTTTGTCTGGGAAGATTTCGATTGGGATTTGGTTTGAAAACGTTCTGGTTATTAGTAGGTTGTTTGAAAACTTGAGAATTTCGGAAAAATGTTTGTTGTGGAACATTAGTTCTTAGTTGAATATTTATAGGCTGTGAAGGGAAATTGTTTTGTGGATGGAATTGATTATTTGAAGATCTATTTTGATTAAACGATTGACGATTTTGGAATTGATCGTTTCTTGTATTGGCATTAAAAGAAGTTCTTGGAAAATGAGACTGATTCGAATTTTGATTAGAATTTGATCTTATTTGGCTACTATTTTGTCTTACAGAAACTCTGTTTGATTGGTTTTGATAATAATTGATGTTTTCTTCTTGAATGATGAATTGCAAAGCTTCATTCAAGTCAATATAGGTCTCATACAACGAATTGTGGTTCCTAAAGGTTCTTTTGATCCAGATAAAAACGTTTTTAAAGCTAATGAATTATATAATTTGCGTTTTGAAACTTTCAAATTTTCGTCTGCTTCATGAGAATCAATATAGCAACAGATCAGATTGAGAATTTGCAGAATTCGATCAAAAAATTGTTCAGGTTTTTCAGCCGGGTATTGTTTCATCATAACCATGTCTCTATTCAAACAGGCTTCATCGCGTTGATCCGCAAAATTCCTATACAGTGTGTCTTTTAAAATATTCCAAGTTGTGAGATTTTGAATATTAACTACTAATTTAGCATTTCCTGTTAGTTTACTAATCAAACTATTCAATAGATATGTATTTTGGAAAGAGTTTGGATTTTCGGCATCATAAAAATGAGTAATTAAGCTATCACAATTGCTCAAATATCTATTAAGTTCATTTGGGTTCCCATCGAATTGTGGAACACAATTTAAAAATTCGGGTTTGAAAACATTTGCCATTTCTGAAGAGTTTGAAATATTCAATTCGAGGTTTTGGTTATAAGATGTATTATCACTATTGATTGGAATTGATTGAGATTGAGTTTACTAATCAAACTATTCAATAGATATGTATTTTGGAAAGAGTTTGGATTTTCGGCATCATAAAAATGAGTAATTAAGCTATCACAATTGCTCAAATATCTATTAAGTTCATTTGGGTTCCCATCGAATTGTGGAACACAATTTAAAAATTCGGGTTTGAAAACATTTGCCATTTCTGAAGAGTTTGAAATATTCAATTCGAGGTTTTGGTTATAAGATGTATTATCACTATTGATTGGAATTGATTGAGAAATTGAATTAGTTCGATTTAAAAAGGGGTTTACAAAAACTCGATTGCTTCTTGGATTTGGGTTGGAAATAGAATTGTCTGAGTAAGCTAAAGACAATGATTGAAAAATATTTTCAAGCGACATAAAATCAGAGTACTCACAATAAAAGCAAGATTTTGGCCATCGCTTTCTTAACCACTATAAGGTGTCTGCCCTGGTTCAGCGATTTTGTCTTCACCAAGTGTTTCTTCCTTGCAGAAGGGGACGATGAAGTTCCTCTTCTCGAAAACAGCTTCGGTACGAAGTTTTCTGCAGGTCTTCGATTGACTGGGTTTCCTGAAGTTCTAGGAGCCGCTCTGCTTTCAACACCAACTTGTTCTGTTCACAAAGGTTCGATTGCCAATTAATCGTTGAAACGAAAATCACTCGTACGATACGCGTAATTCTGACAATCCTACTGTCGACTGCGCCAATTAACTATCGACGGCACTAAACTTGCTTTTTAAAAAATACTTTTATTGTTACAAACTTGAAAATGAAAAATTACAGAAGTACAAATTAAATTAAATTATACGTGTTGTTGCTTTGAGGAATGAAATCTGACTGACTCTGGATGCGTAGCTTCGAAGATGTGCGCTCCTGTGAGAACTGTCTTGTCAGCATCTGGAATAGGGTAGTGGTACTGCTAGATCAGCGGGATTGTCCTAGATGGTGAGATAACTCGCGTCGCACCGTAAATAAAAATCGCTTCAATTTTTTCTTCGAATGGACGAGAATTGACCATTTTAGAGATTTTTGACGTGGTACCTTTCTACTAGTAAAACCGAAAACTAAATGAGAGTATTCTAACTGAACAATGATGTTCATTGTCGTACTGACATTTTTTGTCGTTTTCATAAACAAAAAATAACTCAACAAACCTTATCGGGTTGTTGGCATTGCCAAGTGGCAGATAAAAAGGAATATTTCTTCAGGAAATTATTAAATGTCCGCCATTTTGTAGTAGATGAAGATATTGACTTAATATTCTAGGTTTGTGAAGTATCTATTCGTCAGGAACTTCAAAATGATGTGTCACAAAAGACCTCCCTCTCTTTCCATTTAATTTTTTTTCCAGATGGCGCCCAGTGGCCATCATGAAAATTTCATCTGTCAATTTCACTTCAAAATAAAGTATTCATGTATAAATTTCATTATCCCAAATTTCAATTTTTTGAGTTGTCCCGTTCAAAAAATAAAAGGGGGGGACATTAAAGATGCACTGTATATTGTGTTCTCTGCTGTTTGGGTATAATTTGCTTATAAGTATTTTATGAGTTTTACCTGATATTATCTTTTCTATTAGAGAACCTGGTACCTGATTGTTTACTGCAATTTTTTTTTCACCTTAGAAATTTTTTTCAGGTAAAGGGATTGCGAGAGCTCTGTGTACCATTGACCTAAACGCGGATAACTTATATGAGAGTGGACTGAAAGAGTCAAAGGGAATTGTACAGTATGTGAATGTGTTTTTCCGGTTGATATTGAAAAAATAGTTTAATAAAATACCAATACCATAGTTCGAAAATTTTTATTTTGAATTACTATACACGAAAGCATTCGCCTGAAAGCAGAATTTTTAAAATTGGGGGATTGCATACATTTTGGTGTACAAGGGATATATGATCGGAAAAATTTTCAATAAATTACACTGAATTCACCAAAATAAAAAAATATCTTAATATCACAAATTCATCTTACATTTGGAATCGAGTTTTCTTCGTGCGGTTTCTTCCCATTATGTTACTCAATCCATCACAAAATGCAGACATCTCACCGAAGTGCACCCATTCCTATGAACGACGATATGTTTGTTGTAAATGATGGTAGCCGCTGCTAAAGAGTTTAGCTTTCTACTGTGCCGTAACCACTGTAGGTATAAAGGCGAGTTCATATTAGAACGATTGCGATAATATTTTTGCGTTTGCGCAAATTTAGCCCAATTGTCAAAATACCCCGTTCATGTTGAAGCGAGCAATATCTAGGGATTTTATTGTTGAATTTTAAATTTTATTACATGAACCTGAATGATGACATACGACTCATACGAATTACGACTTTTAAGACCAGACCCCATCATATCAGAAAATAGGATTAACAATTTACTCAAGTTTTGTTTAATAGGAGCGTGTCTTCAAACCACTTATCTTAACATTACAGTCAACTTAAATGTAGGAGCGAGGGGTTCTTTTGCAAAATGAGTTTTCTTTAATGAAGTGCCAACCAAATTCAATAATTTATTAAATAATGGAAGAGTCAGCCTGAAACAGTTGAAATATTTCTCTGGATCACTAATTCTCATTTCAGCTACAAGGTTGTGATATTCTCCATATTTTCTTCTGTTTTCAACTTGTTTACGATAAACACAACGCCATTTTAAATCGCACTTTTTATGCGATATTCGTTCCAACATGAACTAGCCTTAATGCTTTTCGTACTTGTGTCGTAACATTTCCAGAGAATAATAGTTTAAAATTTATATGTGGAAAGGGCATGTTGGTACGGAAGCGCAGAAGGGCCACATATTTTTATTATTTGTTTCATGGAAATTACGACTTTTAATCTCGAAATTTCGACTTTTATCTCGAAATTTCTACTTTAATCTCGAAATTTCGACTTTTATCTCGAAATTTCGACTTTAATCTCGTAATTTCGAAATTACGACTTCAAACTCGAAATTTCGACTTTAATCTCGAAATTTCGACTTCAAACTCGAAATTTCGTCTTTAATCTCAAAATTTCGACTTTAAACTCGAAATTTCGACTTATCTCGAAATTTCGACTTTAATCTCGTAATTTCGAAAGTATTACTTCAAACTCGAAATTAGACTTTGATATAACAGTGATTATATTTCACTTTATTTTGATTCCTTAGTGATCAATAGTGTTGGCAAAGGTAAATGTGAGTAGTTAAAAGCAACGCGATGAGTTCCAATGAAACGGTAAGTGATAATTTTCATGTGCGAATGTTTGTGGACAATTCAGTATAGAAGTATCTGCTAGGAAGGTTGAAGCTAGCTAAACATTTTCATTCATAGGCGACTGTTTATGTGAGAATGTTCATAGCATTCCAGTTGTTTTAAGACGAACTGGAAATTATCAATTACAAAGTATACCACAAACCACTTACTTTTATGAATATTACCTCACTTTATCCATTTTGTAAATCAATAAAGTGAGGTTATATTATTATTTAACTGTCTTGAACCACAATTTAGCAAAAAGACAGAAAATATTTCTCTATTGTGCCTTAAAAATCTAAAACAAAATATAATAACGCCTCTGAGTAGTAATTGTTAATTGACTTTGATGAATATAAGAGACAAGACCAGTACATGCTTCCACTGGAAAAACTTTCAGTTTCGTTTTTCTTAACTGGTGAGGAAGTGAATGAATATCAAAATAAAAAATGTAAATGATTTACACAATCCATTTGATTAAATCATCTAAAAGAACAATTTGTTCAAGCCAGTCTCAACTCCCTACACTGCAGGTTAATGTACTGACACCTATCAGAAAACAACTACTCCCCTGGCTAATACCACGAAGGGCGTTGGATTATATCTGACAGGTGTCAGTACAGGATTCTTTACTGAAGTTATTACATTTTTCAATTAAATTTAATTGAATTTTTCTCTGTAAACAAAACTATATCCGATCATATGCTTTCTTTATTTCATTTCAGAATCAAAGTACCGAGGATTTAATTGAGCAATTTTTTTCTTTGGGATTTCATCAAAAAGAAATATCATTTCTGAGAATTTTACATGGAAAAGAAATATCGCCTCGAACTCTGAAGAGAAAACTTTCGCATTTGAAACTATTCAGGCGCATCAACTATTCCAAAATAGAAGATATTGTACATTTCATAGAGAACGAAATAAATAAATCTGGTCAACTTCATGGATACAAGTGGATGCATTTGCGTTGTTTGCAGAATAATTTCGTTGTTACACAGCATGTTGTTAGAGATGTTTTGAAGCTACTCGATCCAGAAGGCGTTGACCTTCGTCAAAAAAGACGATTACGTCGCAGACAGTACCATAATAAAGGACCTAATTATTTATGGCACGTTTATTCGTATGATAAATTGAAGCCTTATGGTATTTGCATAAATGGTTGCATAGATGGATTTTCTCGGCACATAATCTGGCTTGAAGCAGGACCAACTGCTAGTGATCCAAAGGCAAGTATACCATTGAGTCCATTTTCAAACAGAGAAAATGTATTCAAGAACTATTCATGACTGTATTCAAGTGTAAACCCCCGAATATAAGTTGGATGAATGCTATTTGGGGAAGTGTATAAGTTATCCCTGGTATTTATGCCCAAAATACTTGTTTTCTGTAAAAAGTACGCCTAGTTGCATCAAACATAGGTATTTATTCAAGAAATTATATTTGACTTGGTACAACTTTGTACAATCTATATCTACAATCGTCTTCGGGTGATGGCTGGACTGATTCCTCCGAGAGATGACTATTTATAGGTCCATTTTCCGCTTCACTGTGAAAGTACTCGAACGACCTATAAATAGTCATCTCTCGGAGGAATCAGTCCAGTCATCACCCGAAGATACTAACAATCGAAACGTCGTGAACTAACGTGACTTGGAATCTCTCCACTTTTTATTTTTATTTTCTTTTTTCATTTCTTTATTTTTATTTATTCAATTGTTCTATTTTTACTTGTATTTTATTTCACTATTATTTCATTTCAGGTTTATTTTGGTTAATATAATTGTTATTTTCAGCTATTCATTTTCAATTCTTCTTTTTTAGTTGTTTCAGGGATTTCAAATCATTTTATATAGTAGGAAGTCCGAACTAGTGAAATTCATCATGAAACATTGTCAATCACCTTCAAATAGCCTTTCTTCATTGAAACTACTACATTATGAAAATTAAATTTCCATATACTGATTTGAAAACTAATTAAGAAAACGAGTGAATCATGTGAATTTTTACTATTCAAAAGTAACATATCATTCAATACATAAAAAACATATACAGAATGAAATGTAAAAGTGTTTATTTACAAAAATTTACAAGTAAAAATGATCATGAAGAATGATCATTAAAAAAAAATCAAATAAAGAAAAAAACAATTACTTTAATATCTTATCCAAACTTAGGATTAGGTGAATTAGCAAAATGAAAAAATTTTGAAATCCTAAATATTAGCCAATATTACTAAGAAGCGTAATAGTTTCCTTTCCTGGCCTAGTATCTTCATCATCCTCTTCATCCTCCTGTTGGAAAAAATTTTTAAAAAACAATTATCACTTTTATTACATTATAAAAGGAAAATCTATTCAATTTTATGATGACTTACATCAAATCCGAAGCAGTTTCTCATGTCATCTTTTTTTTCGTCAAGCTCCTCCTCTTCATCGGGAAGTTCCTGCTTTGTTACTTGCCTGGCGGACTGTAAAGCTTTCAAAACATCTTCATCTTTCAAATCTGCAAAACATTAAATGGTAGTATGCAAAACAAAACAAAAACAAATTTAGAGTGATAAGTATAGTAACAAAATAACTGGACGTTTGCAAGGTGTGTCAAGTCAAGTCAAGTCAAAAATGTTTTTTCAAGCTTTTGGTTAAAATTACAAAGTATTTGTGATAGTGTATTTTGTGTGGGGCCCTGCTATAGGCTTATGCCTCTTCAGGGTTGCAAGGTGTGTGTAGTAATACTCATTGGAAACTCCCAATTTTTTTGCCGTTTAATCAATCACGAGACTGAAATGGTTGAAAAATGCGTAACATAATTTATTCCTCTATAAATTCACATAATGAATTCACACAAATTAATTAAATTCACATCAAGACAAAATAAATGTATCAAAGTTCATAAATTGCTCTGATATGCTAAAAATGTTTTCAATTTTTATTTGAAACAATCAACGTTTTCTAACTATGGAGTTTTATCTGTATCACTAAACTTATCGAAACATTTCAAATATATCATGTAGAATGTGAAATTTTATTTCAAATGTTGCATTAATGCATGGCATTTTTTTCTTATGAACAACCCAGAATAAGATATGATGACAAACCTCTTCCTGGAATATAATATAAGGAACCATGTTCGAGAACCTACAAGAATTACAAACCAGATCACCACTTGCAACAAAATAAAAAAAAAAACAAATGATACCCCGACAGAAAAACATTTTTGGGGAAGGAAGGTTTTGGCTTTCTATTTCTCCATCTTTATACAAAAAAATGTGGGAATATTCCAAAGAAAGAAAGTTACTTCTTTGCATGATCTACACAACTTAGTATAGTCAATTTAGAAAATTCAAAAAAAAGGATAGCAGATCTGTGAACAAAATGAAGACAACCATGAAGATGCCTTTTATCTATGATACGTTGAATAGAAGGGAAACTCCGCTTACGCTCTACTTTGACCTAATTCGGGCATTTGATACCATAGACTGGGTGTAAAAGTAATAAGTGATAACTGGCTGAGCTCATATTTAGCTGGGAGAAGTCAGGAAAACAATCAGATTTAGAAATAGTGTTTGCATATAAAACAAACTTTTGATTAAAAACCTAACAGGGTTATACATAACAGTGGATTATCTATTAATATCAACCGAATATTTTTCACGAAATGTTTATCAAAAAAAAATCTTTTGGAGATGATCACTTAGTGACCGAAACACCTGTCGAGGTGTTAAAAATAACGGTTTGGCATTGGGATAAAACCCCAGTAATATTTAAAAATATCAGTTACGATCCTAATATAACTATAAAAATGAATCAAGAAATAATTCAGCAAACTGAATCAATAAAATTTTTAGGAGTTACAATAGATGATAAATTATTTTGGGAAGGACACCCTAGTAAATTGGTAGCCAAATTGAGCCGTTTGTTTTTTATTGAAGTAATTACAAACTAGTTAGTTTTGATGAAGGAATCACACGTTAAAAGGTAAGACCTTGTTATTCCTTAGCTCGCACAAGTTTCGACTTTTGATAGTTGTCGTTCGTAGGGGGGGCGACAGCTGATTAACGAAAAAAGAGATTTTAAACAGACAGAAAGAGATAGTTTTAAAATGATATATTTTGGCCATACTCAAGAGTGCTTTTAACACAAATCCAAGGTGGCGAATAGTTCGAACGTAGGTTCGGATGTGATAAATGAATTATGCAATTATTACAATAGAAATGTAAAAAAAAATGTGGCGTGTCGTAGTTGTCATGCTAAATTCCATAGCTTGTATGGAAAAGAACAAAGTGTTGTGACAACCCAACGTTTGCTGAATTTTCGGAAATCCAAAGTAACACTGAGAAGAATTACGGAAATATCACCAGTGATTTAGACAATCTCGATGAGGATCCTATGAGAAAAGAGATAAAAATTTCATCATTCGAGAACTCGTCAAGAAATTTTGTGTATCAGAAATGAATTTGGGGAATGTAAACAATGCAATACCATTATCGCCGCATATCAACAACAATGAAACAGGTTCAAAAAGTTACCTTCCCAAGATTGTTAAGAATTTGGCAGTGCTTAATCTGCCGGTACCCAATTCTAAAGTGTCTTTTGCGAATGCAAATAAAAACCAGGTGAACTATCTCAATACTCAAAACTTCATTTACCCAGAAAGTGTTAAAAATTCTATTCAAGAAGAGACGACTTCGAATCGTACTTCTAATGGTCAGCTTAACGAAAATCAACAGAAATTTAAAAGTAACCCAAATCAAACCGCCTTGCACCAAATTCTTGAGCGGCGTACGCAGACTCTGTCTCCGGTGGGGGAACAAACCCCCCTTGAGCAGGTTAGCAAACGTTTGTGCTCAAATGATGGTTCACCGAAACCAGAGGCGAAAAAGCCCTGCACGGTTGAATCTAAGTCATCGTTAGGTGTACCTGATGTGCAAAAACCCTCATATGGGAAGATTGTCGCGGGCATCAAGGTGGGAATCTAGCACCTTGATTATCCGACTACCTCATTAACGGCCAGTCATAGACTGACCTCCGAACAGGTCCTCACTAGATTGAGGAAAATGAACCATGGTCTGTCAACCCTGGAGTGGACGATCCTCCACAAGGAAAAGTCAGGCCCTGGTCAAACATGGACCTTCGCTGTAGACCGTAGATCCATGCAGATCCATGGCCATGCTGGCGAGGACGGGTTTCAGACCACATTTTGGTTTTGAGCAGGTCTTATTCCGCCCTAAAACCCGGGCACCCTCCCAGCAGGAAACTACTCAAACGAGTCACACCCGTTAAAGTAAATAAAGCGGGGCCGAGTGGAAATCCACCTATGGAAGGAGTTCAACCAAACCTCCACCCAAACATAGGGGTAAACCACCGGCTCACACCCAGCCCAAGGCCGGGAAAACAGGTGTTTCTCAGGAGACGGAGACGGCCAACGTCTCGTCGAGTAAACCGGAAAAAAGGGCTGGACGTGGCTCTCTGAAAGCGAAGACGAAAATCGTCTCGTCAAAGAGATCCAATAAGTCTGAGCCTACACATCCCTCGATCCCGGGAGAGGAGGGTGGAGGTGTCCTTAAGGACCCCCCATCTTCTCCCTCCTAGGGTCGAGGAGTTCTAAGTTTGCGGCAACACTTGTTATCTTCAAGTGTTTGCAGGCTAACTTACAACATGCCAAGGCCGCTTCATACGTCCTTGGAAAAAACTTCAAGGATGAATTAATCGACCTTGCCTTCCTGCAGAAACCATGGACAGGAAATACAGGCCTAGTAACCGGACTGAATAATATTCCTGGTGAGGTAATAGCGTGCCCTGGGGTGAAACCCAGAGCATGTCTGGTCATCAGGAAAGGTATTAACCATTTTTTGCTTACAGGCTTCTGCACGCAAGACGTGGTAGCCATCCAAATTTCCCTATCGGGCAAGAAGGGTAAGACGAATTTTATCGCCTGCTCCGCCTAGTTTCCGGGTGATTTGGATACTGTACCTCCTCTTGCTTTTAGACGACTTATCGACTATAGCAAAAGGAACAAACTACAAAAAGTAATGGTATGTGACGCCAATTTACACCATACAGCTTGGGGTAGCACGAATATAAACCGTAGGGGTGAGTTACTCTATGATTATATACTAGGGGAAGGGCTGTCTGTAATTAATGAGGGCTCGGATCCAACTGTTGTCACTAGTAATAGGCAAGAGGTATTAGATTTGACCATCAGCTCACATTCTCTGAGCAACAAGATAAACCATCGGTCTGTATCTACTGAACCTTCTTGTTCAGACCATAGATATATTCTTTTCAATATTGAAACAGGTCTAAGACTAATAGTAGAATATCGTGACTCAAAATCTACTGACTGGAGGGGGTATAAAAACTCCCTCCAATCGTACTTTGAGGACGAACTCAGTACTATTCACAGTTGTAATGATATGGATACAGTAGCGACGCAATTTCGCGAAGCAGTGATCTCATCCTATCATGAGAACTGTCCACTGAGGGTCAAAAGAGATAACCGCAACTCTTCTTGGTGGAACAAAAGCCTTGAAAGTAAAAGAAAAGAAGTTCGACGACTATTCAATCGAACTAAAGAGTCAGGTGACTGGGAGCTTTATAAAACCATTCTAACGACATACAACAAGGAAATTAGAAAGGCAAAACGGGAGTCTTGGAGGAAGTTCTGTGAGAGTATCTCTGATTTACCTCGTAATGCAAGAATTCACAAGATTCTCTCTAGAGAGCTGACTGCTGAAATTGGGTCGCTTAAACGACCTGTTGGAACATTTACGACCTCAAGTGAAGAAACGTTAGAGCTTTTGATAGAAAACCACTTTCCTGGAAATCTGACTCTTGATAACAACAGACCGCCCATCTTCGAGGGCGCTAAACGCCCAAAAAAGAACGACTGGGACGTCGCAAAAAAGGTTATCACAGCACCGGCAGTTGAATGGGCTATCAAGTCTTTTCAGCCCTTCAAATCTCCCGGAGAGGATGGTATATTTCCAGCTCTTCTTCAAAACGGACTGGAAATAATTTTACCTATTGTCACAAAATTGTATAGAGCTAGTTTGGCGTGGAACTATATACCACCCAGTTGGTTGGCAGCAAGGGTGGTATATATACCTAAAGTGGGCCGGAGAGACCCACACCCCAAATCGGTACGACCAATCAGCCTTACATCCTTCCTGCTGAAAGGACTTGAGAGGATACTGGACGGACATATCAGGAGGGTAGCATTATATGCATCCCCACTGAATAACCATCAAACCGGCAAATCGAAAGATTCAGCGTTAAATAACCTCGTTGAGAAAATCTCCCAATCCCTTGGCAACAAGGAGATTGCGGTTGCTGTATTTCTCGATATTGAAGGAGCATTTGACAATGCACTATCTATATCTATAGGATTGTCTCTGGCTAGAAAGGGTCTAGAATCGACCATAACTGGCTGGATCTATGCCATGCTAGTAAACAGAACTGCAACTACGACTCTTCAAGGCGAGGCTATCAGGTTCAGGGTCACCAGGGGCTGCCCTCAAGGTGGGGTACTATCTTCCCTTCTGTGGACGCTCCTGGTGGATAATCTGCTTGATGCCCTCGACAGAAGAAAAGTTGATCTGCAGGCTTATGCAGATGACCTTGTCATCCTGGCAAGGTCCACGTCGGGAAGGGTAGCTTGTAATATCCTCCAAAGCGCGTTGGACGTTGTTCACAGTTGGTGTCTGAGGGAGCAGATGTCTGTCAACCCCAGCAAAACTGTGTTAATCCCCTTCACCAAGAGAAGGAAACTGGACGATCTAACGCCACTTTCCCCCAATGGTGTGGTCATTCCATTTGGAACGGAAGTGAAATATCTTGACATTGTCCTTGATAAAAGACTCACCTGGAACGCTCACTTGGAAAAAGTTTTACACAAAGCCAGACTGTCTCTATGGACATGTCGAAGGATTTGTGATAAAACTTGGGGTTTAGGTCCCAAACAAATCCATTGGATTTATGTGATGATTGTCAGACCAATGATCACTTATAGTGCAATTGCTTGGTGGCCGAAGGCTTTACAGAAAACGGCCCCAAGGGAAGCTCTCTGGCTTACAGAGGCAGGCTTGTCTGGCTATCAGTGGTGCAATCAGTACCACACCGGCAGCGGCCATGGACATCCTTCTAGATCTACCTCCTCTCCACATTTTTCTGGAAAGAGAGGCTAGATGGACTGCATACAGACTTGTGCACATTGCCAATTGCACAAATCAATTCAATGCAAAGTGCAACAGACTGTTGGTTGACATTGGAAGTCACAGCATTCTGGAAATGACCTCTGACTGTATGCTTCCAACTGTCAACTACGAACTGCCTTATAAAGTACTATTCCCGAGTAGAGAGGACTGGATCCTGCGGGAGAAGGAAATATTAAGAGCAGATACTTGTTGGTTCAAAGATGGATCAAAAACACCTTCCGGTTCTGATGCAGGTGTTTTCAGTCGCAGACCCAGGACAGAGTTATCTACCTGCCTAGGAACTTATGCGACTGTATTTCAAGAGGAAATTTACGCTATTGAATTGTGTGCGGAGAGATTGGATAAATCCAACCTCACTCACAAGTCAATACAAATATTCTCGAACAGTCAAGCGGCGTTGAAAGCTCTTGGCTCATACCGAGCAACGTCTAAATTGGTACCAAACTGCCAAAAAAGAATCTCCTCGATAGGAAGACTAAACAGATTGTCTCTGGTCTGGATTCCTGGCCATACTGGCCTGGAAGGCAATGAAGCTGCTGACTCTCTTGCAAAGGAGGGGGCTGCAAGTGGCTTCATTGGACTAGAACCTGTCATTGGCATCGCTTTGGCCTTTGCCAAACAAACACTGAACACCTGGATGGCAAGAAGAGTTATGGACTTCTGGCAGAATCTTCCAGGATTGGCTCACTCCAAGGCGTTTATTCACCCTTCGAAGCTTGATTCCAAACAGTTGTTGGACTACAGTAGGGATGAACTACGATGTCTAACAGACCTTCTTACAGGTCGCTGTCATTTGAATCATCACATGCAGAGACTTGGACTGTCGGAAGACAGTGTGTGTCGCCTCTGTCTGGAAAATGATGAAACTTCAGAGCATATACTTTGTGTCTGCCCCGCTGGGGACCGAATCGGGTTCTTTGAGTTCGGCAGATCCGTACTCTCACCATCTGACCTGAAAAACCACTCACCATACAAACTAATCGGCTTCGTTAAGAAGCTGGGTTTATTTGGCCGAGTGTGAATAGGTGTGAGCCACAATAAACCCTTATGGGTTGCGGTGGAGGGTCGAATATATCCACTCACTTTAGACCTACCTACCTACCTACCTACCTAGCTTGACCAACATCGCATTTAGTCAAGCTAGCGTAGAGATACGTAACATATGGAAACCTCTAATCAAGCGAAAAAACGACCAACTCCCGCCAAACGGTCATCTCCCGCTAAAACCAATGAAGCGGAGAGAGGGAAGAGGGGATAGGTGAAAGCACTCGAATGGCCTATAAATAGTCGGATCTCGGAGGAATAAGTCCAGTTATCACCCGAAAACGATTGTGGATACTAACAGTCGAAACATCGTGACATAACTTGGTTTGGAACCTTGTAATTTTTATTTTTTGTTAATGATAATTTAAATTTTCAGCCTTTATTAATATTTCAATTTTTTTATTTTTTAGTCATCGTCATCGGGTCATCACCCGAAGACGATTGTAGATACTAACAGACGAAACGTCGTGAACTAACGTGACTTGGAATCTCTTCACTTTTTATTTTTATTTTCTTTCTTTTTTCATTTCTTTATTTTTTTTTTATTTATTCAATTGTTCTATTTTTACTTGTATTTTATTTCACTATTATTTCATTTCAGGTTTATTTTGGTTAATATAATTATTATTTTCAGCTATCTCATTTTTAATTCTTCTTTTTTAGTTGTTTCAGGGATTTCAAATCATTTTATATAGTAGACAATGGAAGTCCGAACTAGTGAAATTCATCATGAAACATTGTCAATCACCTTCAAACGAATATAATGTAAATTTATTTTGAACTTTACATTTGAAATGATGAAAATTATAATGCTGTATTATAGGCATAGAACATGATGTGTCTAATTGTTGAATCATGTGTATTTTGAACTATTGAATTATACTATATTACTTTTCTTTCCAAATTCTTTACACCTAGGAATATGTTATTTCGCTTACCATGATCAGGTAAAATGTTTTCACTGAGCAATTCACCACCTCCGTCCCCAACTACCATCGCTTGTTCTTCCCCATCAAGTTGAATAACCTCCAAGACAACATACTGCTGACCATCAGATCCTTCAACAGCCATCATATCTATCTCTTCTTCATCCTCCGAACCAATGCCAGGCATAACCTCAACCTGTTGGCCATCTATCAATTGGATCTTCTTTTGTCTACCCAGTTTCAGCTCGAGCTGTTTACGCTGTATGGTTGGGTCAGGATCGTGAGCCGCCATATGTCTAATAAAGTGAAAATTTCCAATGATTAAAAACAGGCAAACAAATTTTTTTGTACATTACTAGTGGAAGTGATGCCACATTATCGCACAGAGCACATACTTTTTGATAAGTTTATAGATAATTGAATTACAAAACTATAGTTCTTTGGGCCGTAGGTTTGAATTTTATCTTTTGGTAAATGGCATTTTTGTCAATGAACACTATTAACAACACATTAATAGTAATAACTATTATCATTGAAAACCTGAAGCATTGTTGATATTAGTTCATCTTATAAATCACTCATTCAATACCAGAAAATTTCCAGAGTCATTAAAATATCAATTATAATTCCACTACATAGGTGACACTGAAGAACCCTCAAGCTATCGACCAAAAGTATCATTCCAACCATAGCAAAAATAATAGAAAAATTAATAAAACTAAGAATGATGTTTTTCCTATTATAATTCAGCGTTTATATGAAAGTATTTGTTTCAAAAGTATTTTTCTTTCGTGTAATTCAATGTTTATATGAAATTGCTGTTTCAAGAGGGTTTTTTCTTCCAGTTTGTGCCTGAAAGTTACCTCTTGGCATGATCTACACATTTTTATTCAGAGTTAATTTTTTTTAACTGATTGCTTCCTTCCTATCTTTGAAAGATTCCCACATTTTTTGTATCAAGATGGAGAAGTAGTAAGCAAAAACTTTCTTTTCCAAAAAATTATTCTCACCTAAAAATATACCCTTTCAATTTAAACAAAATTCCTTTGGCTGGGATTTGATCAAATAAGGGAATGAATATTATTTACGTACTGTCACGGTGACATGGATGGACTCGACCCATTCCGTGACAAAAAGTTGTTATTTTATGAACGAATTGAGTGTTTTTTTTTATAATGTTATCCGTATTTGGTACTGAAAAGCCAACAAGGCAAGTGTCTTACGGCGAAACATCAAGATGTCTACCAGTGAGGATGACAGTGAAATTTGCTTGTTTCATTAATTATGTTGTGTAGGAATCGTGTGAGTGATATCTGATTCAATTCCATTACGAATGTTTGGGATACAAAAGGAATAGAAAGAATGTTTCTCGTATAATTCAGCATTCATATAAAAATATTTATTTAGAAAGTATCTTCTTTTGTGTAATTTTTTCTTCCAGTTTGTGTCTGAAAGTTTAGAGTTAATTTTTTGAAATTGACTGCTTCCTTCCTTTCTTTGGAAAATTCCCACATTTTTTTCTATCAAGCTGGAGAATTAGAAAGCCAAAACTTTCTTTCCTAAGAATAAGATTTTTTACACAAACATAAAATCATAATCAGCTCACAATTTGGATTTCAAAATAAAAAATGCTACTGATGCCATATTCAATCGTTTACATGACAATTAAGCCCGGATCAATAATGGAGTAGTGACAGTAGTTTTCTATAGGTTCGTTCCAACCAGCGTCAGAAACCGTTTCTGACAGTCAGGATTCTGCGCAGTAATGTGATTGCGTTCCAACGTGAGTTTCCAACCATTAGTAAACTATCAGTTTTCTGTTCCATCCAAGATTCAAACCTGTTCGAAATCTATCAGAATGGTTTGAGGATTATCTTCTAACCATCAATCTGACGCATGTGTATTCCGTATTACTGTTTCTGTTTTATGTTCATGCAACTTACAAACAACATAACCTGCAAAAATTGTTATAAAATAAATTATGTATTTGCTGGCGCAGGAAAAATTGGGAATTCTTTAAGTGAACCTATAATATGAACATCTTTAATTACACAAATTAATTATTGCGGTGACCTCCCAGTTCCATGTTGATAAGTAAATAGAATAGAGATATAAAATACTGGAACCTTCTTTTCTCTCCAGAAATACACTTGATTAGATTTATTTTTAAAGAATTGAAGGGGTTATATTTTTAGGAGTGACATTCGTTGTGGAATGTTTGAAATACAAACTGAGTAGAGAAAAGTATCTTCTGGATAATTCAGTGTTCATGTAAAAGTATTTGATTTGAAAGATTTTTTTTCTTTCGTGTAATTCAATGTTTATATGAAAGTAGCTGTTTCAGGAGGGCTCTCTTCCAGTTTGTGTCTGAAAGTTGCTTCTTTGCATGATCTACACATCCATATATATAGTTACTTATTTTCAAATTGATTACTTCCTTCCTTTCTTTGGAATATTCCCTCATCCCCTTTTTTGTATTAAGATGGAGTAGTAGAAAGCCAAAAACTTTCTTTCCCAAATTATTTTTAAAGGTTATGTTGAAATTCCATGCCAAACTTCAATTGAACTATCAGCTGTTCCAATCAGAAATTTCAAATTAATCAGAAACCAATATTTACCAGACATGCGCGTTGACAACGATTTACAAACAGTTGGAAATCTGTTTGTGACTCAAGGTTGGAACGAACCTTATGATTCAACTGAAGCATTTGATTCTGTTATCATGGAATACTGCTGCAAAAACTTGAATACTATGTATCTAGGGGATTCTCTTATCGATGGAAGATATTACAGATATTACATGAAGATATTACAGATTCAAAAAGCAGGGACATAGTGGTTGCGGCGGTACCGGCCAGGGACCCTATAAATAGCGCGTCGGTGGCCACGCTTCGCCCTATAGCACTTTATGATTAGCAGCAGATTAACATTTTCATACCTTATTAGATTTCCTTTGTGTCGGAAGGCCCTGGTGCACTCTGGACACTCATGAGTTTTCTCTTTCGGCGGCGGAGGTATGTACTCGGGATTGTGATAGAGATTCTGGTGTCTTTTCAGCAGCTGTTTCTGACGAAAAGATTGATCACAATTATCGCATCGGTAGGGCTTCTCATCTGTGTGAATCAATACGTGAGATTCCAAGTGACGAGCAGATATCGATGCATAGGGACATAAATCGCACTTGTAGCACTTCTCACCCTCGTGTGATTTATTGTGTAACTGAAATCATAACGATGGACATTTCATTATAATGTTTCACTTTGAGTTCAAAAACAAATTCTAGTAGATTTTTCATTTAGAATTGAATATGTGAATTTCCACATACAACTGCACAGTAAAACTGGGATTGATAATATCTTTACCAATATTGAAAACTATTTAAATGGTATTTAAATAGCTACATAAATGGTTGATACCGAAAAATCGGATCAAATATATCAATTTCCATATCAACCAGGAAAATGATCAGTACATCACAATTACTTGCATATTTTCGAAACTACAGTCTGAGAAATAGTGTTAATGCCGAGAGGGTAGGAATGGACGGCTCCACTGAGGATTTGTCTAGACCAAGGCAAAGAGTTATAGTCAAAGTCGAAGTACAGTGCCCGCTAGTATTTATATACTACCTGAATGATGTAAATTTATTTGTCGATGACGATTTTATTGAATATCCTTATCTTTAACACTCAAATGGAAAAAATGTTGATGTTGAAACTACAATAAAAATTCATCAAAAGATTTCTTTTGAAACTCAGTACATTTGTGGTATTGAGCCACCAAATTTAAATATTTCCCAATGGAATATTGAACTTACTTTGTAACTATACCTGTCCGGAAACGATTTTCCACATCTCTTACATTTTAGAGGTTTATCTGAAGTGTGCAGTTTCTGTACATGAATTCGCAAATCCGTTTTGCGACCGCAAGTTGTAGGACAAAGTTCACACTGGAATATGGGTTTGTCTCCAACTGAAACAATTGAAACAATACTTTCTTCAATAAAATAAATTATGGTTTTTTTTTCAATAAATTGATGGATGTAGCCGTTACTATGTGGTAGGAAATCATAATGAAGAAAAAAGAATTGACACTTTCTATGGTAAAAAACATAGAAAGTTTCAATTATCTTTTCTTCATTATGATTTTTTTTATTTATAAACAGGTAACTCCTGTTTGTCAATGAAATATACAAAACACAAACACATTACATTATACATACTAATCTAATATTAACGCTAAATCAAAGAATACTGGAAAATACAAATATTTAAAAAATACAGTGACCATTAATTATATATGTTCAAGACAATATAAATTTCGATTTGAAGGTTGCACCAGATGTACTAAATAAGTCTAAGCTATCATCAATGATTATATGTGAGTTCATGCATAAATTCATTATCAGCCAAATAAGTATAACCTCAATTTTATTATAATTGTTGAAACTTGCTATTCAGATTTATTAATTAATCAATTTGTTGTTTGTTTTTATATTTTTTGCTCACCTTATAGTTGTTATAGAAAAAAATTGACTGTCAGAAATTATTTTGGAAAAGTCATTAAAATTTTGGTAGACTGAAATAGTTTTATTGGCGATTCCTGAAAGGAAAAATTACTAGAGTATTAACAATAATAACACAAAGTGATGTACCTTTAGGTGATGACGTCGTCATAGGTCTTTTTATAAGTAATACTCGGTTTTTTTGAGCTCTATTGCTGAGCTGATTCCAAAATTTACGCAGAGGGCATAAAGCCTTGTGATTTTTGCAAAACAATGAATGTTATTGAAATTACTAATCCTATGAGTTACAATGCCAAAAAAACAAACAAAAATTCACGATAAATATTCTCCATTGTCCACTAAACTCTGACCTACTGCATTGAATTTGTCTTTGATATTATGTAGCACAAGTGTTATATTCTGCATTTTTGGCCTGACTCGATCTTTTGAGTCGAAGATATTGACAAGTATATTAGTAAAGACTTCAAATAACCCCATCAAAAACTCTTATGGTTCAAGATCAGGTGATCTAGTGGGTCAATCCACTGCTCCTCTTCTTATCCACGATCTATAACTTGAAATTTTCACCAGAAGTACCACATTTACCGTGACAGAGAGGTACCAAAAATTTGGCATATCCTCCATATTGGAGCTCATCCAGTATAATATAGAAGTTTGATAACAGACAAAAAAGATCATTAGATTACTAAATATATTGACCATATTACCACAAAACATAAGCTCATCATTTCAAGAAAACAGAGTTCTTTTTTCTTGGTGGCAGTTCATGAATGAATAGATGACGTTTATTGATCTAAGGACCAACGAGGTCTTACCTTTTAACGTGTGATTCATAATACGGGTTGGACAGAGAGGTACCAAAAATTTGGCATATCCTCCATATTGGAGCTCATCCAGTATAATATAGAAGTTTGATAACAGACAAAAAAGATCATTAGATTACTAAATATATTGACCATATTACCACAAAACATAAGCTCATCATTTCAAGAAAACATCGAGTTCTTTTTTCTTGATGGCAGTTCATGATTGAATGGATGACGTTTATTGATCTAAGGACCAACGAGGTCTTACCTTTTAACGTGTGATTCATAACACGGGTTGGACAATAGCAAGTGAAAATCGATGGTTCAGCCTGCAGCTTGAACTACCGACCAAAGCACCCACGTTGAACCGACCGGCTACCAACCAACTTAATTTAAATCAAATATCACATATATTTCTGATGTCAATTTTTTTGACATTACCAAATAACGAAAACTACTCAGTTCTTGACAATATAAATGTCATCAATATCAATGAGAAAAAAAAAGAGTATCTCCTGTTGAACTGTAGGAAAAATGTCAATCAAACCCGAAATATAATTTTATACCTTTATATAATGTTATCTTCCAGATATCAAGTTCTGAAACTCTCCTGGATTGGTTCTGTTACGTTACACCATAAAACTGATGGAATTGCATATAAACATGATACTCCCTAGGTGGCTCGAGGAAATACTAATATAACTTACACAGATCACATAGGGAATAACACAATACGTCGTATTTCTTTGCTACTAATTTTTTTAATAACTGGATTCAGCTGAAAAAAACGAATCTCTGTACCATACATGTTCTTTATAGATTAAAACAGAGAGGTCTATAAAAACTGCAAAGACACAAAAATTCAATAAACTGGATATAGGCCGATTATTGTTAGAAATGAAAGTTTGAAACCTAATATACATATCTATGAGTGTAATAATTAATAATACTAGCACAATGAAATATAAAAAAATGTATGTAAAAAATTTTAAATTTAAACAATTTGAGATTTAAAGTAGCATGTAGCCAGACCATGAACATTACATATAAAAATTTCAGTAACATATGTTAAGTAACATTTAAATAGATAATGAAATATAGGTACATATATACATCAAATTATTATTAGAACAGTGATATTTGGTTTCATTACAAGATACAAATACCCTAGTGAACAATTAAAACAATTAAAAACAATAGACGATAGCCAATAATGTCCCAAATAATTCCACATAACTATACAATTTGTATTCTATTACTTTTTTTTTTAATTCTTTAAAAGCTTTTTATTGAATCTAAGTTCATTAACCTATTTGCTGATAATACGTTGCTTGTGTGTAACGATTTAAATTTAGATAGAGCTATTCATGAAATGAATAGGATTTTAGGAGCGGTAAATGAGTAATTATGCACTAACAAATTGAAGTTAAACATAACAAAAACAAAAGCAATGATATTCACCACGAAATATAAATACAGTTCTCTAGATATCAACGGTATAAACCTCAATATCAATAACGAAAAAATTGAAGTTGTGTCATCAGTCAAATACCTTGATTTTCAACTGGATAATTTTTTAAATTTTGACAATGACTTTGAATATATACATAAGAAAATATCGAAAAAAAAATATTTTTTCAGTAGAATAGCACAAAATTTGTCAATGCAGTCCCAAGTAACAGTTTACAATACTATTATTCAACCACACTTTGATTATTGTGCATCATCATTATTTTTATTTAACCTCAATAAATTAATTATGCTACAAAAACTACAAAATCGAGGGATGAGAGTAATTTTGAAAACAAATCGCAGTACTCCCATAACAAGTATGCTTGATTGTTTGAATTGGTTATCAGTTGAAAGTAGACTCTACTATTTTACAATGATTCTAGTATACAAAATTTTAAATGGAATGGCACCAGAATATTTTCAAGATTACATCAAATTCAATAAAAACATTAATAATTATAATACAAAAAATTCCAATAATATACATATAAACAGAATAGCATTCGGAAGTACCATGAATTCGTTATTTTTTAAGGGCTTCCATGAGTTTAATGAGTTACCGGAAGAAATAAAAAAAATATCCATTTTAAAAGATTTTAAAAGAGCACTTGAAGAATTTTAAAAAAAAAGTAATAGAATACAAATTGTATAGTTATGTGGAATTATTTGGGACATTATTGGCTATCGTCTATTGTTTTTAATTATTCACTAGGGTATTTGTAACTTGTAATGAAACCAAATATCACTGTTATAATAATAATTTGATGTATATATGTGTACCTATATTTCATTATCTATTTAAATGTTACTTAACATATGATACTGAAATATTTATATGTAATGTTCATTGTCTGGCTACATGCCAGTTTAAATCTCAAATTGTTTAAATTTAAAATTTTTTACATACATTTTTTTATATTTCATTGTGCTAGTTATTATTACACTCATAGATACATATATTAGGTTTCCTATTTCAATAAAGATTATTATCCCTTTTAAAATCATTTAAAATGGATTTTTGTTTTCTTCCGGTAATTCACTGAACTCGTGGAAGCCCTTAAAAAATAACGAATTCATGGTACTTCAGACTGCCGGTCTGTTTATATGTATATTATTGGAGTTTCTTGTTATTATAATTATGAATGTTTTTATTGAATTTGATGTAATCTTCAAAATATTCTGGTGCCATTCCATTGACAATTTTGTATACTAGAGTCATTGTAAAATAGTAGTCTACTTTCAACTGATTACCAATTCAAACAATCAAGCATAATTTTTATGGGAGTACGGCGATTTTTTTTCAAGATTACTCTCATCCCTCAATTTTGTAGCATATTTAATTTATTATTGAGGTTAAATAAAAATAATAATGACGCACAATAATCAAAGTGTGGTTGAATAATGGTATTGTAAACTGTTGCTTTGGACTGCATTGTTTATCTATAAATTTCAACTTACTATTATGTGTCAGCTTATGAGCCTTGAGACTGTTCGACTGGGTGAATCTGGCAGAACAAATGTCACATTCGTAAGGTTTCTCCCCTGTATGAATCCTCATATGACGTTTCAATTTGAATGTATCAGGACTAGCATAAGTGCAGTGGGAACACTGATAAGGCCTCTCGCCAGTATGGCACCGAATGTGCCTCTTCAGTTTGGACAGTTCAACACTGGCATAGTCACACTCTGTGCACTTGTGAGGTTTTTCGTGAGTGTGACGGTATCTCACGTGACGAACAAGTTCTCCTAAAAATTAAAAGCTAGTATGATAAAGAGACATGCAAATGAAATGAGTCTTGTAAAACTATCCTCATCGACTTACCTGAAGTTGTGAAAGCAGCTTCGCAATATTTGCAGGAGTGTGGCTTCGTTCCGGTATGTGTATTTACATGATTTTGTAACGATGCTAATGTTTTAAATCCCCTCTCGCAAACTCTGCATTTGTGGGGACGTTCCTCTGAATGAGATTTCATGTGCCTTGATAACAGATAACGTTTTGGGCTAGTATAATTACAGTAGTTACACATATGAGCTTGGGTTACCACTTGGGACTTCCTGGGTAGAATTTTAACTATTTTACTTTTATCATCTTCAATATCTGAATCCACCGCCACTCCATCCTCAGCATCATCAAAATCGTATACTGTAAATGTTTTCTTATTAAACTAACCTTTCTCTGGTATCACCATGAATTTGTCAGGAAACAAATTTAATTATGAAAAAAAATTACTTCCGTTATCTTAAGGAAAGGTGAGAGTTATTAAAAAATAGAGATTTATTTCTAAATAACAAATATACTTGAAATTATGAAAATGAAATTTGCGAACTAATCCCTTATAACTTTGAAACTTGTAGAATTTATGAGACCCATTAGGACCAGCTTCATTCCAAAACCTTGGAAAATGTGCAAGACTCTGCAAGGTATTGAGACAAATTACAGCCATGATGCATAGTGTACTATGCATCACGCCCAATATGCATACAGGCCAGGTATGTCAATGAAAAAGGTTTTATACCAGGTCCCAGAAAAAGCTAACTATGCTTATTTGAACCAGAAATCTACTTTCAGCTGCTTTCTTAAAAATCTTTCAGGTGTCAACGAAAAGAAGAATCAACGATATAAGCTGCAGCTAAATAGAGTGCATATTTAGAGGAAGATTGGTATATGCGACCATTATGGAGGAAAAGACAGTGTATGCAATCTCACAGTGAACAAGGCTTCAATAAATTAAGTAATAGTAATGATTTATTTTCTCAAGAAACATACAATGTTTATAACAGGGAAAAAACAATAATTCAAAAACCAACTGTTACATAGCCGAGTATGAACAGAGCACCAAAAAAAATACATACATATTATTATCAACATACACATAAATGCACTCATTAGATATTATATCTATACAAACAATGAATATTTTTTCAAATTAATTCGGAATCTTTGTTTATTGAAATTTTTTAAAACATTTGGTAGCTCATTGTAAAACTTGATTACTTTAAAATAAATCGAATTTTGCCCAACATTTGTTTTCATTTTCATTAATTTTAGATTGCTTGAATATATTGTTCAATGGTTCTGTTAGTCACCATTGATTCTGAAAGTCAGATTTGATTTGACCAAATAAATGAAGGTATATAATTTGAATTTATATATGGATGCAAATCTAATACTTTTTTCAGTTTATACAAGTGGACTGTAGGTTCCTTGTAGTTCTGTAAACGTAGATACATATTTAAATATTTTTGAAAATTCAGTGACATTTTATGACATTGAAGCTATAAAGATATTTGATTAAGGTCTTTTGAAATATTGATGAGTTGATAAGAACTGAAGACGGATGATACCGACTATATATTTTGTGTCAGGACACTCAGGAATCACAGGTGTGTAAAAAGTTGATGAGTATGCTAAACATTGATCATCAGCTCCATATATTGGCACTAAACCAGCGGTTATATTTTGGGGCCAGATAGGAAAACAGGTCAATATGAGACACAAGTGAAAACCTTTATAAAATAACCATCTGAAAGAATAACTGAAAAACTGCTTCAACACAGCAGGGCTACTCACTGAACATTGTCCGTTTACAGGACATCTGAACAAAATAGGGCTGTGAACAGAGACCTAGCTGCATGTGATGCAATAAAGGAAGGAGATAGCTCATCGAATTTATTGTTAATAAATAGGTGACTTTTCTATTTATTGAAAGATAGAAAATAAAACGCAATAAGCCCATAATGCTGCGGTGTTTCCCAAATATTAGATGGCTCCTGAATAGCAAAAAAGGTTAACGTCTTCACGATGATTGACGATGAGGGATTATCTTCTCACTTATTTTTCAGAAAATCGGCAATATAAAATTAAATTGAAAGCAGTATATTTTAGGAAATACTAGTTTTTCAAAAAAAAAAGATTTTTCTTTACATTTCCATCTTTATACAAAAAAATTGTGCAAAACTTCCAATGGGAGGAAGAAAGCAATTAAGTTTAAAATGAACTCTTCACAAAAATATGTAAGATCATGCATAGAAGTTACTTTCAGACACAATTTTTTGTGCGAAGATGGAGAAGTAAAAGCCAAAAAGCTTTTTGCTTTTTTTCCAACAATAAAATAGTTTTTCATGAAAATCGATAAAAACATGTTGATAAAACTGAATAACAAAGAAACACTAGATATGTGAAAAATTATTTCGTTTCAAACAATAATAAATTTAAAAAATTATGCAACGTAAGTGCACGAACAATTACCAATATGAGTACTACTAGATTGGAATCATCTTGAATAACACATTATAATCAAGTATGCAATCAAACGAACTGTTGATCCACAAATGATATGAAAAACTATTTTGAAAAAAGTGAAACAACTCAATGATTAGTTATACAAATGAAAATCGTTCCTTCTTCATAATGGAAGAATATATTTGAAATAACTGTTAGCATTATTACCTGCCATATCTTGTTCACCATCGGTTTGTTCCCCATCTCTCATATCTGGATCTTGCACTATAAGAACGTAGCTAAGTTCTCCAGAATTGTTATCTGCTGGAACAACTGTCACCCTTTGATAGGCATTTCCGGAATTGATAACAATCTGATTATTTTCTCCTTGTTGAATTATAGGCTTAAATGAAAAAATATTTATTAAGAACCACTGTCAACTATAACTTTACTAAACATCAAATATGAAATATATTATGAAATAAAAATAATAATAATTGGGTCCGAGAATTAAGTGCCCTAAGTAGATATAGTGAGCCAAGAATGAGTATTTTGCATTTGTCCGGAAAAGTCTTCTTTCTTGATGTGGCAAACCAATATTATCGTGAGATGTGAAAGTGGAAAGGACATTATTCCATCAAAGGGTCCAATAATCAGGACAATCATCTCAACAGAGTGGCCTGGATAGAGCCTGCTAAGTTGAAAGAGGAAATCTTGATACTTCATTTACTTATTCTTATCGAACAATATTAATCTGAACCGGAGCTGAAAACTCCATGTAAATATCATCCCACTTTCTAGGTCGTTATTTTTATTTATTATTTCACTTGTATAAAAGTGCTACTGAAGCTACTCGGGAGTTTACATGTGACGAAATTAAAAAACTCTAGGTATTCTCAACCCATGGAGACATAAATATTTTTCTTGGTTGTTCATTTAATTTCCAATCAAAGTAGAACTCTTCCTATCCTATTTCAAAAAGAAACAAATATTTGCAAACACCAGAAAACTAAAAAATATACTTTGCTCATGATCTTACTGCAGCCCAAGGAACAGAACAAAAATATTATGAAAATACTTGAATATGGCCAGAAAAACAATAACTAATATCTATAAAATGAATGTTTCAAAATAAAATCTCAATATATTCATCTCTCCCGACCACCAATCCCGTAGATTCTGCGAGACTAACCTCTGCGAGGTATCTTGCCTAAATGTCTGTTGGATATAATTCAATATATAGCGTGGCATCAAAGCAAACGCTCCACCTTCAACATATCTTGCAAGTAGGACTTGGACAGTTAGATAGATAGATAAATTTATTAATCTTTTAGATGTACAATAGTAATACAAATAAGATAAGTCAAATGCACAAAGTGGAATAAAAAATATAAAGTTATCAATAAAGTTATCAGTTTTCAAGAATAGATATTTTATGCAACTCTTGCTGACTTTATGAACTTTGTTATTCTAATTATTGACCAATAGGTATTCTGTTCCATATCAATGTTAATATTAGCTCCGTAGGATACTGGTATTAGATTGTGTATACGAATTCATAAATAATATTTGTGATGTTGATGGCGGTCTATATAAACAATCAATAATAACGGTTATGTTTTGATATACTCTACTGTGATATAAAAAATGAAATCAGTACCTCATCCGCATCCTCTCCTTCTTCATCATTTTCTTGGTTGATAATGTACTCCTCGCCTTCTCCTCCTGAGTTGTCTATTGACGGCATTACTGTCATCACTGGAGTACTATCACCTTTGGCTTGAAAGTAGTAATGACCAGCTTGGTCCACGTAATATGTTCCTTCTTCTTGTCCCGCTTCATTGTCATCGCCTGAAAGCAATAATCATCTATTTTTATCAAGGAACACAAGCATTTTCATTTTCCTCCGTTGATGAACACTGAAAATTGTAGATTGGAATATGTCAAACAGAAATATAAGATATTTCAAAGGAATAAAATTTGTAAACCTAAAGAGTATTCCTAAAATTGGACCGATTTTCTTCTTTAACATCTCAATATGAAGACTTTTCATAATTCAAACTCAATTTTGTCTGACAACTCAACTTCGTTTTTGTCGGCCACAGTAGTATAGTAGTAGTATAGTATACTAGTAGTAGTAGTATGCTATACTACTGACATGTGCTGGTTTTGTAAACTTTGTAGTGAAAATCTCAAAATAAAGTATTTCTTAGATACATTATGGATTTTCATTAAGTATCGACCAATTCCATGACATGCTATTCAAATTATTCAATAAAATATTATGATTAGCTGTGTCAAATGCCTATTGCAAATCGAGAGATAATAGTCTCTAATTGTTGTTGAATATTAGAAATAACACCCATTACTTCAAAGTCAGTAGTAATGGATGTTATTGAATGTTATTAGGAATGATTATAAATGTAACAAGGTTAATCCTAATGAAAACAATATAAATATGGCTAATGAAAATGAAAACATTGGAACTAGATAATCTGTTACAATTTGATCAATATCTCCACTACATATTTGCGAAAATAACAAAAAAAAATGCTTTCTACAATTGCAAGAGATTTATTAGTGCAGATCAGAAAGGCTTTTTTTCAATCTATTATTCTTTACTTCAAATTAAAACAGTAAAACTACAAAAACTGCAAATCATTGATGAACTATTCAGGTAACTCTAATATTTTTTATGCTGAAGATATTAAAATGGCTCCGAGTATCTCAACTAATTTCTAATATGGTATGATTTCCATCTACAAAATTTTCAATGATCGGACTCCAATATATTTCAACGAATATATTGTAGTAATTTCTAGTGCACAACCATCCCATTTATATGAGACTTATGTCTAAAGAGAGGTTACGAACTGCTAATTTTATGTATATATACAATATCTAGGTCGCTTTTATTCTATTACTCTTACAGCTGAATCTATTGTGAACATACTTATGATTGAAATAAAAAATCAAATGAAGTACTTTTCATAAATCCTATTGGTTGAAATTTTTTAAATATTCCTCCATAGATATCAAAGAAGGTAAGGCTTTTGGTAAGGAATTGTTTTATTCTATTCTAGTTCTAATAAGAAAAAGATTATTCCATTACATAGAAAATCATTTAAAAAGATTAATGGTGTTCAACTAATAAAACAGATTGTGGAGGAAAGATATCAACTAATAGTTCAAAAACAAAGCAATTGATGGGTATTTCATTAGAGCTCAATAAGAATTTTCTAGGCTGAACAGTTGAATATTTTGTTGGGAATCAATTAAATTCACTAATTATAGAAATTATTTATAACTGACCCTCTGTATCTTTTGGAACGAGACAAAGATTACACTCAAAGTTGGCCATATAATAAATTATTATATATAAAAAATTTAAAGAGTATGTCAAAATCAAAATGTCAAAATTGAATTGCCAAAATGAAAAATGCTTCGTTCATCTCAAAACAGCATAGAACCCCTGTTTCCAGTTCATCAGAGAGTTCCGAAAATGAGACACCTTTATTGTAAGTATCTTTCATTGACTTAAAAATAGTAAAGCATCTATACAAACTTGTGTTTGAAGTTGTAAACTATTTGACTACATTTAGTCAACAACATCAGGTTTGAACCATTTCAGCTACTGTTTGCAAGAAAAATCAAAGGACAGATGTGGCCAGCAATGAAATTGGGAAAATCGATCTATATAAAAAATGGATATCGCGTTTATTTTTTTCGTAGCAAAGCAGTACTTGATATGGAACCCAAAAACACCATAAGTCATTTTCAAATTCTGATAGATGAAGAAGTGAGTTTTCGACATGATGGATTCAAAAAAGGAACAGTAGAGAATATAAGTATAGGAAAGAAGACAGAAATTCCTTATTTCAACATAGCAGTCAAAGGTACAACTTATCGCGTATCCTTTTTTAATGTTTTCTTGACCAAGAAACAGGCTAAAGAAGTTCTCATGAAATATTAAATGAAACGACTTTTTGTGAGAATAAAATTTTGAAAAAGCTGGAACTCAAAATGTTTATCACATTTATATCAAATATAGATAGTTTTGTGAAAAATTACCTTTTTCCTTTCAATGTCATAAACGCCAATAGGTATTTATTGAAATTATCAAGTTGATAACACAGAGATAAAATAGTTAAAACTCAAGTATGTTATAAAAGTCATCAGACATTTGGTTGTAAAGAAATACTGCTGTTACACATAGTTGCATGTTAGATATTTATGGTTTTAGTAGCACTGTCCTTCAAAACGGAAAAGGAAGAATTACATTATTTGCTAATAACAACGTAACTCATTTGAAATATCATGCAAACCTTCAACTGAAAGAGTGCTGATGTATAACAGGTTAGGTTACCTCGTTCACAGGCAGATGGGGCGATGACAAACCTGCTGTTTGTTGTCCGCTTCAGCCTAGGTCGAGGAATGACACTCTGAAGGAATTTGATTTTGAATTATTGAAAATCAGCGACTTTATGTTGATGATAGACACTACCTTGCACTGAAGAGTGGCCCAACAACCCGAAACCGGTCTGTGTGTTGTAATAATTGAAAATATATTACGGTAGTTGTATCAGCAACAGCATATACAGGTATAACTTCAGTGAAGAATCCTGCACTGACACCTGTCTGATATAATCCAACGCCCTTCGTGGTATTAGCCAGGGGAATAGTCGTTTTCTGATAGGTGTCAGTCCATTAACCTACAGTGTAGGGAGTTGAGACTGGCCTGAACGAATTGTTCCTTTAGATGATTTGAAAAACTAAGTAAACTAACAAAGTAATAGCAGGAATATGCAACAATTCCTGAAAAATAAGACCATAGTGTACATATTAACATTACTACAATTATTGTTCGTTTGATATAGTACTCTGTTACTGAAAACAATTCCATATTAACAAAAAATAATAATTGACACCTTAATTCATTTTTGCAATTATTATGATAGACAAATCTGAAACAACTGTTGAATTTCTGTGGTGAATGACAGCTGTAAATATTTCAATTCCGTGAATGCTAATTTTCGTTTTGACCTAACTTCTTAGTTGAATGATGGGCATCTTTCTAAGCATAGTTCTCAATTCATAGTCTTAGTAGATTTTCTATAAAAGTCATTGTTGTTTTCTTATAGTGGAACTCTTAATTCTTAATCTTAGGAAATATGATGAGTAAACCATTAATTAAAAAAAAATGACATACAAGTCCACAATATAGAAAATAACATACACAAAAGGATTCTGTACCCTAGTTGTTTCTGAGAAAGGAGACACTAACCTGTTATTTGTTGGGTTGAAGAGTCTCCAATTTCTTTCTGAAAACCTGCCAAATAAGACTGTATCTCAGTAACATTTTCAGAGGTTTCTTCTAGTTTGATGGTCGCTCCTTCAGTAAACTGAGAACTCATTTTGACATCAACATAAACGTCTGGGATATTCCTTTCTGCAGAAAAGTGCTGGAAAATAAACAGATCAGGAAACAATTCAATACAAAATTACGTTTGAACAAAGTGTTTTAATATAAATGGAATGTACGAATTTAAATTTTTTCTCACCTTTATAGTCGTGAAAAGGGATTATTTGCATCAAACTACTTTGGGGCAAAATTTTCCCAGACCAGATTTGTTGACAACGGTCGAAAAAATACACTGACGCCATTTTATAAATTGACGTAATGAAATTATAATGCATTTCTATTTGAAGGTACAACTTTTTAAACAATAAAGTTAATAAATAAATAGCTCCAAAATTTCTTGGTTCACCTACTTATAGGAGCTGGATGTAGGGGGCATTTCAACAAAAATTTCTAGAAATTAGCACGGTTGGCGCTGTCATCAATAAAATGGACCAGGGTTAGGTGTACTGCTGCAGACAAAATCTACGATTTCATTTGTAAAATTCAGTAATCAACCAACAACGTAGACATATTTAGATAAAGAAACGAGCCACTTTAAAATAAATTATGTAAAAAATTGTGTACATTCCTGAGATGCGAATAATTTTATGAAATTAAAACCTTACCTCAGTTAACTCCAAAAATGACCTGTGAGGGCGTATCGCAATGGACGCGTCTTTTTGATGAGAATCAGAGATGGCGAAGCTGGCGGTAGCGTGGCGAGCCCAGAATTGTATGAGAATCCTATTTGTTGAAAAATTGTGCTGTGCGCATGTCCCTAATACAACGTCAGAAAACAGCCAGATTTCAGTCCAGTGTTGCAAACATAGTTTTTCGACTAAAAGACCATTGAGTTGAGGGAAAAGATATATACTATATATACTTACTCATTCATAATTGTTGTATGTTGTTTACCAAATTTCAAGTTCCTATATGTAAATGACAAAGTTACCAATGTGATCGGAATCCCTCACATTTTGATACTCATGAGAGCAATTTGTAAGTATTCATTCAAATGTTAAGATTTTCTGGAGAATCAATATCTAAGGCATGAATAGATCATGAAAAACTATATTTCATATGGAATTTTCGCTGATCATTCTACCAGCTTTCGAATATATTGGTTTTTTGATTTTTCAGTATTTTCAAATTATTACCTCATTTGTTGCTATATTGGATTTGAGGAGTGGCTTGTCAGTGAGATCCACATTTTTACATATTGCTAAATATGGGTAATACCTTATTTTGTATACTTCTTATTTTAAATCAAGAGTTTTCTGTAAAATGTGAGGATATTTTTCTGCCCTAGTAAAGATTTTGAAAATTCCGTATTGGCAACTCTGATAAATAGAATCATATCTTATTCTAATGGACGATTCCAGTACCCCTATTCAAGGTTGCCACTATAAAATTTTCGGGTATAAATTGATTGTAATTTTCTAAGCCTTTTTTGGAATAATTCAAAGTCGGAACAGATAGAATTTATAATTTTATAGATTCCTGGCTGTTCCCGGATATATGTATCGAATTATTGAAGTTGGACAAAAATAGAAAATCCTAGGAAATTTTACTTCTTAGGTTGTTCAACTGTTCGAAACCTGTCCCCTATATATGTTTACCTGTTGTCACAAACATAACATTTCAGTGTTCAGTTTGTTTCTGTTGAGTAGTTACGTTTTGAAAGTGTATTATGTAGGTGTTGTATGATATCTTTATACCATTATTATTATCAGAGATTGTTCTAGATGCCCTATTAAAAGACAGTTTATTGATTGAAGACCATTCAGTTGCAAAACTCCAAAATGATTAGACATTTTTTTATCAGAACGATCCTGTTCTACTGAATACAATAAACAATAAGTTAATACAACAAAAAAATTTCATATGGTTTATGACATGTGACGATAAAATGACAGACTAATGAACAACGTACAAACTTAAAATTCCCTAGGATTTTTTATTTCTGTTCATATAAACTTTAATACTTCGATTCATATATCCAGGAACAACTATAAAATTAAAAATTCTATCTGTTCCGACTTTGAATTATTCTAAAAAAGACCTAGAAAATGTCAGTCGATTTATACCCGAAAATTTTATAGTGGCAACACTGAATAGTTCCTTAGCAGTCCATTGAATAGTTCCTTAGACAAAGAATAATTGAAAAGTCTGATAGCTATCGTACACACAAAAATTAACCAATATGTCTGTAATAATAGCCTATTCAAATGTGATCGCAAGACAAATGTGAAATTATGGACGTTTTTACACTACCGTATTTATTACCGGATAAGGATTCCATTTCAAGTATTGTATTTTCATCGGTTTGATATTCTGTTTATTTGTCATTCAATTATTTTATGAAAATAAGCCCTTCCTAACTGCATTTTCGATAACTTTTACTATCATTAATCGTTCCTGCTATCGAGGCTGAACATTGTTTACTATTCTGTGGCTGAACTGATGAGAAGTGTTCTTGTTGTGCATGCGTATTCATGTCGAAATTCGTTTGGGTTGGTTTCTTGGATGTTTTTATTTGTTTAAATTTGTTAGTTGGTATAGAGTTGCAAACTGTAGTGAAATTCCGCTACTGTAGCTGAATTTATTCGACGATAGCGGCGTGGCGGATTTGAACATAAAATCGCGGAATTTTCTATAAACAATATTTTAAAAAATATGGAAGAAAAAGAGGCAGTGGACAGCACTCCTTCTTCTTTTCGATTCAATGGCCTCAGCAACCAAGACTATCCGCAGACAGCACTCCAAGCTGACAGCTAATACGTTATAGTCTTAGTAGTGAGGCCATTACATGATGAATGAGAAGAAGAATAATTTTGAATATTTTGATTCTTATTTCTTATCATAAACCATATAACCTCCAACCTCCAATATCTTGAAGTCTCGAGTATTATAACTTAAATAAAACAAATTACAGTGGAAATAGAAGATAGTTCATCTGATTATGACTCGAGCGAAAGAGCTTTCGCAATTGGAATTGACGGGAATAGGACATGTTCAAAAAAATACAAATGTCTCGAAAACAAACTTTTTCTCAACATTGTCTGATTCCAACTTGAATGGATGAATTAGACCTGTCGCGAATGATCGTTCAAAAGCTCGGTGTGACTATACGTACGTGAACAAATTGATTTTTATTTTTACTTTTCGAAATCATTTTCTCAAGCTAAGAAATATTTGGTCAAGACGACAGCTTTCAAAAATTAACTGCTGTAAACTTAGAAAATTAGGTTCCATCTACTGAGTTGCGCGGTTGAAAATTAGCATAATCCTAATTCTTACATCAGTGGCAGTTCAGTTTGGTGGTATCTGAATGGTACACAAACTACAAACTGTATAACTGTAAGTTCTGTAACGTATTCCAAAAACACTTTATTGTGAGATTTTCACTAAATTGTTTTACAAAAACGCAACACGTGTTTCGCCATACAATGGCTTCATCTTAATTTTGGATAGGGCGCATGATTGCGTCAGATATGCAAGCGTAGCAAATTTGTTGCGGAATTTTGATTCATGTGCAGCGAGTTTATAGTTCTACTAGTTGGCAATACTTGGTAGTTGAGGTTACGTAACATAAATGTATTTCCTTCAGAGTATTACTCTGAGGTATTTTCGATTACATGGATACAATACATAATAAAATGGACACTGTAAACAGTATTTGAATTCTAAAAGTACTCTGGATCTTTTGGTTCGTTTACTTTATATAACTGAAAGTACGAGAATTTTCCCTCTACCGAAAAAATTATCTACATCACTATGTACCCTGTTGGAAATCAAACATTCCGAGAGTTGATAACCTCATAAATTTTAAAAATCATTTATATAATTTGCCCACCTGTTTGCTAAATAAAAACTCTTCATATATACGATTAATAGCATAGTAGTTTGCTCACTTTTCTCGGTTGTTAGAACGAACAAAATTCAAGTAGGTAACTAATAACAAAACGTTTGAGTCGAAAGCTAAATTACCTTCGATGTGGAAATTGAAAACCATACTCTGTGACTATACATCCTCCTATTAATATTTCTTTCAATATTCAAACTAAATATTGAAGTCTAGTCGTTTCTTTTCAAAAGTTACTTTTTAGTTCTTATAAATCGGCCTCGAAGGAAGGTGAAATTCATAAAAGACACCTAACACTGAGGAATTTCATGAGCAGACGATAAGAATATCTTCACTAACATTTGCTTCAATATTTTATTATCTGTCGAAAAAAATTGAAATTAATGGACAAAAACAAGTCGTCTTTCAATAATTTTAATTTGAAAGTTCACTGTTTTCACTTGGTTTACTAGGTTTTTACAATATGTCTTGATAATTATACAAATAAACTTATTTCAACCTAGGTAGTTCATTTTTTCCATTACCCAAATGAGACACTGTAGTTGATTAACGAAAACAATCAAATTCCCAAATAAACAACCAACAAGAAAGTTATCTATTTTTTAAAGTTTGCCTGTATACCTAGAATTAATATATATGATGATTACTTTTTTTAAAAAAATTATATGTACGTGTTTACCTTTAATTTCCAATGACTAATTCTGTTATATAAAATGCATTTCGACCGAGGAGGATTTTTTCCGTGCGTTCCACTAAGCGCTCACAACGATCATGCTCTAGACCGCAGTTTTCCCATTCCACTTGCTTGCGAGCGTAAACTCAAGTGAAATGGATTATGAAACTAACAAATGACAAGGGTAAAAAAATGAAGTAGAAGCACCGTATAGAAGTAAAAGGTGGTAGAAGTTTTAATGAGGTTACGTAAACCTTAACAATAAGTTTCAATAATGGCAAGCTAACTTTATTTATATTGAAAAAGAAGTGTAAATTATTAAACAAATTGAGTTTGAATGTAATCAAAATGTCTTATACGGCAATTGGAGATTTGTAGATGTGTCGCAATAGTGCTCCAGATATTAGTTCTGATAGAGAATAGAATGCAACTTTACAAAATTATAATCGTGAAAACCAAAAACTTAGGCCACGTATTATCGATTATGAGAATATATTTCATCGTTATTCAGATGAAGAATTCAAAAGTCATTTCAGGTACATTTTGTATCACATATTACACTGTACATTTCAAAAATGTTATGTCTAATTGCATACTTAGATTATACTCTAAATTTATGCTACCCTTAAATTAACTTCATTTTATGTAAGTAATTATTCAATTGATCACTTATGAGACTGAATAAGTTGAGAAATTAGAAATGAATTACAAATGACCAATGTCATATTTCAAAAATTGCGCCGAAATATTCTCAACGTCCACTTCGACCCACTCTTCCTTAGATTAGGTAAAAGAGGGGATACATAACGCCAACCTCTGCGTACGAATCGAGTTTGTGACCAATTTCCGAGTGGCCGCCATATTGTTGGTGCTAAACATTGATCTTGGTGCTTGTTCGATTTTGTGCAATTATTGAGTGTATTTTGAACTATTTTGTGGGTGAGTACTGTATAAACATGGTGAAGTGCTCATCTTACTATTGTAGTAGTAATAGCGAGAAAAAGGAAACCGGTATATCATTTCACAGGTGAGAAAACATCAGTACATTTAGGAACAGTAGGCCAAACATGGATATTATGTGAAAACTATGTATGCAAATGTCTAGATTTTCAAGTATGTAACTCAGTGGTGGATAATCTACGGTTAAAGAAGATTTCAGTGCTTACTTTGTGAATTTTCATTTATAATTTTATGATAGACTTCAGATTCACCTTGAAAGTTCCATTTTTTTCCATAGGCGTGCATTTATAGCAGGGTCAGATCGAGTGAAAATTTGGAATATCTTGAAAATACATTTTTGATTGAAAAAAATGAATGACTACATTGTGGACCCTAGACAAATTAAATATTTCTTTTCTATTTCATTGAAAATGATCTGTGCAATACATTACTCATATTACAAGAAAATTTTATAGATTATTATTAAATACTATTTCATTTTTCAGATTTCCTAGAAATGAAGATAGACGGGCCATTTGGGTAGCTAATATGAAGATTTCAAACTGGTCCCCATCAAAAAACGATCGTATTTGCTCAAAACATTTTGAAACCTGTTATTTTTATAGAACTGAGGAAAAAACGAAATTGTTGAATGAAGCTGTACCCACTATTTTCCCAGAACGACCTACAAGTCTTCAGTCAATACAGGTATACTGCAAAAACAATTTGATAACCTTAATATTTCAAACCTTATTGATACTCTCTATTTAGAGGCCAGTCGACAATGTCTTTCAGCTAAATAGAGATTAAAGAATATGCATTTTTTGTTCAGCAGATTGAAAGTATTTAAGAGTACCTTACCATAAAGAGAGTTGTGTACTAAACAAATTTTTATTTTCCAGAAAAACAGGAAACGAATTAGACCCCAAACACCAGAACCTTATCCATCAACAAGTGCTCAACTGCAAAGAGATACACCCCGCAAAATTAAAAGATTTTGAAGATTGTGAAGGCACAGTACGTTTTATTAAATATATCAACACCGCTTTTGATATTTTAAACTCGATAACTGTGCAAGCACCTTGCTATAAAAAAGCTTTGTGCCCAAGCAAAATCGTTGAAGTTTTGGCTTTTGTTGCGAAATTCAATGAATATATTTGTGCTTTGAAATTTCCCAATGATGAAAAAATAATAAATTCACCTAGAAAAACTGGCTTTATTTTAGATCTCAAAAGTGCAGTGGATCTGTTTGATGACATAGTATGGCATAAAGAACTTTTGATTTATTTTCCTCTCTATAAAATGAGTCAAGACCATATAGAACTCTTTTTTTCTTCAATTCGTTCTAGAGGGGGTTGGAACAATAATCCAACCGCCCGTCAATTTATGGCTGCATATAAACGTCTCCTTATAAGAACGGAAGTGAGAAGTGGGGGCATAGGTAATTGTCTACCTTTAGAACAAATTTCTATTCTATCGGTTTCAAGTACAACCAATAAAACTCCTGAGGAGCAAATAAATAGTTCAATACCAATTATAACGGAAGACAATTTATTAGAAACCGAAAAAGAAGCTCAATCACTAGAAACAATTTTTTCTGAACATAGTTATATCATGAACACCAATGTTTTATCTCATTGCTCAGAAGAAATTGTAACCTATATAGCTGGTTTTGTTACTAAACATTTGTCGATGAAAATGAAATGTGAATCATGTGTTACTGGCTTAATAGGTAACAAAGCGAATTTTCTTAATTCCCTTATTTCCCAAAAAACAGAAGGCGGATTAATATATCCCTCATCTGATGTTAAAATTTGCCAGATTAGTGAAAAACTTATAAGACACAACCACGAAGATTTGCCAAAAGGAAATAATGTTAAAAAATTAACCAATACTATATTGAGACAATGTCTTTCGGTTGATATGTTTCAATGTCTGAATAAGCACATCTTAGACAATGAAGTCAATCATGTCTACTTTTTAATAAAATCAATTATTGAAAAATATTTGAATATAAGGATACACTTCATAATGAAAAAGCAGAGTGAAGCAAAAGATGCTATTCGAAACTATTTCACTAAAATGATTTTATTTAAAGGGCAGTAGGGCTATATTGTACAATTTTGGATGTATGTATGTATATAACAATATAATAAATATGTTTACTTATTACGAGTTTGATTGTTAATATTTTGAATTAATTTATAATGCTTTATGAAGTTACAATTTTTTTTATAGAAATATTCAAAGTTGAAACTTCAATATACCTCAGGTTATTCATAATAATTGGTATAAAGTGTGAATTAATCTGAAAGTGCAATAAATATAAGTCTTAAAATTCAATTAATGTGTCAAGTGAAATACAAACACTTTTTCTAGACCCTAACACCAAAACTGATGTTTTCACTTGACGCACGTTTCGCCAACAGTATTAATTTTCTTCTGAAGATGCTAGTTAGCGCAACGCGCGTCAAGTGCAAATACATATATCAGTTTTGGTGTTAGGGTAATTAATATCTAGAAGTAGTTTCAACTTTTACACCAAAGGTTCCAATCTCATCGTTTATAGGTGAAATACCTATAACAATACACCGGAAGTCTTTTATTTATTTATTACTTTTACTCAAGACTCCATATGATGAGGCGATAAAATAATTCAGTCCATACTGCTTTGATATATAGATTATGGAAGGATTATGTCTTGAACCCTTCTCATAGATACGCCACTGGCGTTTAGCGTTTGGTGCAGATTTGCCTCAGCATGCTGTTGGTTGTTACGAGTCCATATATCTTTCCTTGTCTAAGCACTCTTCAGATGGTTCGTGAGCTTGCCGTCAGCGAAAGTAATGACGTCATGAGTGACGTTTTCGAGGCGACTACAACGACCGCGATCATTATGTGGAACGGTTATACGAGCATTTTGATCGTTGTGACCGCTTAGTGGAACGTACGGTTTGTAGCAGAGGGCGTCTCTATATAATAAAGTTATTAGTGTGAGATAAATAGAGATAATGTGAATAGATAGAGGCTGCTAATGTTGAAGATCTAGCTCAGTCAGATGGATTTTCCAAACGCTGTTCTTGAATTTATGAATCACTTTGAAAGCTTCTTCTCTCCTTTTTCTGAAATCACGTCAAATGATGACAGAAACACATTTTTATATCTTATAAATGACCTCGGTTTCTGTCCAACCTACTTTATCATTACTGGTTTTTATTTCTTCCCACGGGTGTTTAACCACTATTTCCATTTCTTCAACTCTATTCGATAAAAATAATTCATTCTATATCTGTATTTTCTGTTTACAAGCCATTGTCTTGCCAACCATTTAAGCCGCGCACGACTTCGAGTGTAAAATCTCCTTGACTTGGTTTTCCATTTTTCCAATAAAACTTCGGTACTAAAACTCATGTTATTAGCAATGGAACATGAAATACGCGCTCTCTTGGCACTGGTATTACTAATGGAAAATGACAATTTATATTTACTTCATTCCCTGTGAAAAAAAAATTCAATTATTTTTTATCGTTCTAGTTGCACGAAAGCGTAAAAAGGCCACACCGATAATTTTTTTATATTTCTTACTTTGAACTCGAATTGAAGTTTTTCTGGCATTTAATTAAAAAATTCCGATTTTGAACTGTTAGGTTGATTGAAAAATACGTCTGAGTTGTGAGTTTACCTAAACTACGTGATAAGCGGTAAATTGACGCAGTGGTAGTAAGCCCGATTCACGATCGAAATTTCGCTAACGTCGTAGCTTCATAGCACCGTATAGAAGTAAACTTATGTACTTACTTATGCACGATGTTCATAGTTGGTAATGAATAGTACACACGGGACTGCAATTCTTAAATACAACAGTAAGTTACCTCACTTTATTGCTTAATACTAAGTGAGATAACAGGTAGATTTTGTAAAACCAATTAAAATCTCAGCTCTTGAACTGCAAGTAAATTTTGAGATAACTGGTAGAATTTCAAAATAATCTCAGTTCTTGGACATTAGGTGAATTTTGAATATGAATGAAAGTATTGGCATTATGGAAATTGGTTCAACAATGGTGAGTGGTTAGCCTCTTGTTGGTCGTTCGACAGAGAATTTGAATCAATAAGGGCAAATGATACAAATTCCCCAGGTACTGTTCAAGAACTCATATTGTAATTGTTTTACAAATTCTACCTGGTATCTCATTTACAATAAAACAAGTGAGGTAACTTACTATATAAGAATTGAGTCAAGTGTGTACTATTTATTACTTTTTTTAAGAACAAAACAAAAACACTACAGGAAAATCCTTAAGACGCTCTGAAAGCGGTGCCTGTGCGAAAATAGCAATTCACATTGGATTTGAATCGCTGTAGATTAAATTCATCTGGAAAAACGTTCTTGAGAAGTTTATTTCACATGAACGCAGATTCCCAAATGATGAAACAGTTCCCAAACAGTGAAGTTTGAGGTGTACTGAGTTGAATCTCAAAACGATGAGCAGCCACAGTCCGTCGCGTATTTCTGATATGTTCACCAAGAGCGGTTGAAATCAAATGTGCCGAGTCATTTGAATAGGTACCTCCCGTGAAAGTATCTATAAAAGAGACAAAAATCTCCAACCTTTCTTCAATGTTCGAGACTATCAAGGTTGCAAGTGATGTTCGATCAGGCGGATGGCTCTTTTCTGGATGGAATCCAGCAGCTTCAGGATATGCTTAGGGCGGAGCTTCAGACATGTGAAAAATACTCCAAATAACGTCTGATCTGATGCTTTATAAAGCATCAAAAGTTGCTGGTCGGAACAGTGTTCCAAGTTTTCGAGAAGCATCCTCTGCAATTCCAGCGACATGATTGTGACAAAACATATTGGTATCCTTAACCCCCAACAAAATTATCAAAACAGAAAGCGGATTTGTCTGTCCTGACATTATGATACCTGGTTCGGAGACAATAATCTTTTTGGAGAAAACCGATGCCTGGGTTTTCGTGGCATTGAATTGAACCTGGTTACTTTCACCCCAATTCGAAATCATCTCTGGGTTTTCATCAACATATGCAACCTCTTGCTGTCGGTGAGGATATGTGCATCCCCAGCCGATGTCCTGGAATCCAAACTGAATAACGAGACAAGCGTGTTGTCGTCAGCAAAACAATATATATGATCCTTGGTGTTTTCCAATGAGTCGTTGATGTACAATGAAAAGAGTGTTGAAGACAATATGGATGCCTGGGAAACACCAGCGTCGATGGTAAAAGTATTCGAGAGATATCTATCGACAGTCACTTGTAGGAACGTTCTCCCAGGAAACTGGAGTGCCATACACAAAAATGATCCGACAAGCCATTGCATCGAAGTTTTGCTGATTGCCATATCCCAAATATGGATGACATATGCCATATTGATGGCGCGATGATGATCGCTCTAGATGTTAAAGCCTTCCAAATATTTAGGATATGGTAGTTTATGGCTTTCTCCATGATTTTTGATATCGTTTGTTTGGAGGTGGTTGACAATGTTTCGTAGTGGATTTCATTAGTTTTCATTGTCTAATATGATATAAATTGAATTGAAATCCCTGAAAGACTCTGTAAAATATTAAAGAGATAAGGTGAAAAATAACAATTATATTAAGCAAAAAAACTGAAATTACAATGAAATAAAATACAAGCAACAACCAAAAAATAAAAAAATTGAACTTTTAACAAGAGATGAAAATTAAAAAAAATTAGATCGTGCTTTCGGATTTTGGGCTATGTAATACAAAGGAAGGTCTCGAAAAGGAACTAGGCATCATCATAAATGACCTTCAATGGTATGGTTATTCCAAAGTGAAACAGATTTTAGCTACAAGACAGCAAGAGCCTTACAAGGAAAATAAGCCGCCACAATCAGTAGGTACGTGTGTACTTCTCTACATCAGAGGATTGTCGGAAATGACAAGAAGAATTGGGTCCAAATATAACATCAGAACCTTCTCCCGATCTGGAAACACTACCCGTAGCAGCCTCACGAAAACCAGGCCACCAAACGTGGACTGCGATTCCAAGAATTGCATTTATCGGATACCCTGCGAGTGCGGAGAATCATACATCGGTGAAACTAAGAGGCCATTGAAAGTTCGCATTGCCGAACACAAGAAACACACAAAGCGAGGAGAAACCAGTAAATCAGGAATAGCGGAGCATGTTTGGACTCATCAACATAACATCAAGTGGGCTCAAGCTGAAATTATCCACAAGGAGGAACACTGGTATAGGAGAAAATTCAAAGAAGCCTCATATATTTTGTCCAACAACGCATTTAGCCAAGCTAAATCCTCAGAAATAAGTCCAGCTATCACCCGAAAACGATTGTGGATACTAACAATCGAAACTTCGTGAAGTAACTTGGTTTGCAATCTTTTAATTTTTAATTTTCATCTCGTGTTAATAGTTCAATTTTTTGATTTTTTGGTTGTTGCTTGTATTTTATTTCATTGTAATTTCAGTTTTTTTGCTTTATATAATTGTTATTTTTCAGCTAATCTTTTTAATTTTTTACAGATTCTTTCAGTGATTTCAAATTAATTTATCTATATCATATTAGACAATGAAAGTCCGAAATGATGAAATGCATTTTTGATATCACTGATAGCAAAGCGACCGGTCAACAATTATTTGTAAGATTTTTTGCCGATGAAATTACGGTGTTAACGAAATGCGTCTAGAATTGAAAAAGATTTTTGTGAAAATAGTTTGATTATCATAATGGATAATTTTAATATTTATAAGAAAATTTGCAAAATTCATATCATTGAAGAAAGTCAATTTATTTGAAATGATTAATAGATTAAAATTTTTTTGTTGAATTCAGAACGAGAAGGTGAAGTTTCCGATTCTCATTGATTGTTCTCATCTCTTAATTTTGGAACGGTCTTGGCTTTTTTAATTTTAGGTAAATTGTTTATCTTTCCTTCATTGACATTGGTAGAATTATACAACCACCGTCTCTTCAAAATCGTTAAGTTTTCACCCTCATCAGCAAATAAGGTCGCTGAAGTTCGACGAACGTTATGACCTGAGTAATTTAAAAATTTTGCTATCCTCAATCTGATATTCCCAAAACTATGGATACCAACAGGCTGAATCGAATATTTTTCTTTTTTTGTAATCCACAAATTATTTGTTACGTAGGGTAAAGGATGGCCGTAAATATAAATATTGGTTCATTCAACAGCAGGTTTTCTTGCTTGGTATTTCTTTCCTTGTCGGAAATACATGCTTCCTGGACTAGGCCGACAAAATGGCTTAAAGAACAGGCGTCCGGGAAAACAACCCTCTTGTTTTCCACAATTTTCAATTTTTTGTCTATGAATTTCATTTTACATCCATTTCCGTGCTAGAAATCGCAAGTTGAAAGATAATATTTCGTTAATCCTCAGCTCGCACAAGTTCCGACTTCTCAGAATTGTCGTTTTTAGCGGTGTGACAGTTGGTTAACGGAAAAAGAGATGTTAACAGACACCATAGGGGTGTTTTAAAAAACCAGTCCATCTTGAGCGATGTTCCATTTTGAATTAACAGTAACGTTATGTCATTTTTCGTACTATTTCCTGTGTATCCTTTCATTTAATCATATCATGAACATGTAAGAAAACTACTTCGACATTTCGGTCGATCCATCTTGATTATTGGATTAAGGGCAATGTCATACGTATGTCATTTTTCCATTTTTTTCCATTTGGCAGATTGTGGTCTTACAGCAAACATCGACTCTATGTTTACACCATCTGTTCTATAATTTCAGGGGTCTCATTTTCAAATCAGGTGAACTGTAAAATCGAGAGAAAAATTGGAAACCCCTTTTTTTATTTCAAGACAGAGATGAATATCCCATTTTTCTTGAAGAGAGAGTTCATCACAGAGTTCACGTTATTTGACAATTAGGTCCCAGATGATAACAGTTTCATGATTCGACGAATGCCAAAAAATCGACTTGTGTCCGGATTTTAGAAACCGATATCTACCCTCAATCATATGAGCGACGGAAATAACAATCTGTATGACGTTAGTGACATATGAATTTTTCTTTCATCTCGCATCGTATGAATCGCATGTAGCATCACATATTAGTAGTTCTGTGTTTCTTTGACATATGTGATGAAAATGAGAAAATGTCTCTGCCAAATTTGTAAATATTACAGTAGTAGTATTTCTGATATTGTGAAGATTGAAGATTAGTTATATAAATATTTTTCAGTATTATCTTTAATAAAAGAAAGTGATTAGCAGAGGTGGATAACATCGTTTCAATATGTATAATGGTCTGAGTGGTTGAAAGAAATAGTGACAATAATAATAATTAGAAACAAAATTTGTGATGTGAATTCGAATTCAAAATGGCTGATTCGTATTACCAGGTGTGGAAAAAACCAATTATTACCTATAAACTTATTATTTCAGAAATAACTTTTCCTGTAAATTGATTTTAGAACCTCCATTTTCATATAACAACACAAATATGCCCATTTCGTTAACGAAATTTTTCAGTGTGGGTATAACTAACGTTTGAGGTTACCCTCTGTCCCAGAAAAATATTTTTGGACCCTCAGATTTTCTCTTTATTTTCCTGTCTAATATTAAATATATATGGGTGCTAGTACAAGTAACTGACGGTGTTGTCTGATTCATCTTTGAACATTTTGACATTGATAACTTTTCTAAGAATGGTAAGGTTCCACTTTTTCTACTCATTTCCAAATGCCAATCTGCGATTCAAATTACTGAAAATAGTATAGTAGGAATATTATGGTGAAACATTTAACAAGGAATGTTTTTTACCAATAAACTGGTTATTTTTTTCATGCTTTACACAGTGGCAGCACTCAAAATATTTGTCTACCTAGTAGCCACTCACACATTGGAAATATGTTATTTTTTAACATTCCAAATGCTTTTCCATTCAATTCAAAAACAGGATATATTTCTTGTGCCCTATATCCTTGTAATATTCAAAATAATGTTTGGTGATTGAAAATAATAATTATAATAACTTCAATTTATAGATAGAATGAAGGAGGATAATATATATCATGTAATAATCTAGAAATGTTTCAAGTTCATTAAATTTATTATTCCATTTGATACATCTAAAATACTTTCGAACAGTTTTTTAAATTTGTGTCAAAATTAATGTCCTTTATGTATTTGGGAAAGCTATTATAGATGTTTATCCCAGTGAAGAATGATGAATTTTATCAGTTTTACTTCTCATTCAAAAAGCTATTTAATAATTTGATAATCATATGTGAGGTGGTCATGGAAATTAATATAAGACATATTCTAATATTTATATTTACATTTTCTCAAATAGATGAAAATAACACTCATCTTTGTTTTGATCGATTAAATAATGTCCAGTAAATGTCTAGGTTTGTATCATTTAGTTGTTGGTTATAGGACTGGCAAGCTGTATTTTATAATATTTTTTATGTTTTCATGGGTTTTTCAGACGATTTTGTAGCAGTTCCCTGTCTCCAGAAATCAAATTTATATAAACAACAGGCCAATAATTATTGGATTTTTCAACAAAAGAAATATTTCAACTTATATGAAATGTCTATGATTGGTGATATTCTCTTTCTCAGACTCTATAACAATGTTTAAACCAAGAAATTTTGAGTTTTTTTGTTTATTTGATAAGTACCTACTAAAGTTATTGTGGCATTAGGCATTCAGTAGTCTTTTGTATATAATATAAATATAACTAGACTTATCGAAGTGCCAACTCGATTCATTGAAATTTTGCCACAATGAAACGGCTGAGGAATTGGCACAAAAATCACTTTCCCTTTTATTTTCCAATTCAGTTATATTTGTATAAAATTTGATCAAGATTGTGACATCAGCAAATAATTTCTTATCACCATGCAAATTCAATTTTCATATCAAATTATGTAAATGAGAAAAAGAGTAGGCCCAAGAACTGATCCTTGTAATACTCCACATGAAATACAACTCATTTGGGATTTGAATAGTTCTTATCCATACAAATTGTTTTCTTTCAATACCGACATCTTGCCTTGATAAAGACTACTTGTTATAATGGAAAAAAATGTATAACCATCAAGGAATGCAATATAAGTGAAATATTTCAAAAAAATTGTAAAGGATGTGAAGGAATTTTTTTAATGACTCTTTTTGAATTTTAAAATGTCCAGCCCTGAATTTCATTTGTGTTGATTAATGAATAGTCATATTATTATTTTCTATATGTGTTTGTCTTGTAGTTCACATTGTTTTTTTATTTATCTGACAAATAGCACAGGCACCGCTTTGAGAGCGCCTTAAGGATTTTCCTGCATGTTTTGTTAATAAGATAATTTCTTTGCCAACAAAATATAATTATTATCAAGTTATCAAATTTTGCAAAATTGACCCGATTAATTTCCACAACTGTCCTGAACAGCATTGCCTATTGACCAAATATTGGCGTCATGTTGTTTCTTGAATACATGCAAGGTTAATTTTTGGTATACTGTGAAGTCACTAAAGGAAAAGTATGACAGATTTGTAGCATTGTTTATATTCAAACTGGTAACAAATTTCTTAGTCTCTGCTAGGTTTTTATATATTGGTTTAAAAAATAAAAAAATGTTTTTCTGTTAACCAGCTGTCGCACCCCTACAAACGACAACCCTCAGAAGTCGAAACTTGTGCGAGCTAAGGATTAACGAGGTCTTACCTTTTAACGTGTGATTCCTAAAACGGGTTGGACGATAGCAAGTGAAAATCGATCGTTCAGCCTGTGGCGGAACAATTTTTTTTGAATTTTAAATGTGACAGATAAACAAGATCAACTTCTAAAAAGTATGTATTAAATTTTTTCTGAACTCATTGCCATAGCTAGTCCTGTAGAATTGCTACCCAAATGAAAAACTGTGATTACTTCTTAAGGTTCTTAAGTTAACAGAAAGGCAAAGATCATCTAAAATAGCTGAACAATTGTAGTGGAAGTTTATTATTTTATGAAGGAATAGAACCATTGGAAGTTTATGTCTGTTCAAGTAACAATAAATCTAATACCGAAAGCCTCATTTGCGGGTTAAGTACAAAGTAGGGTAGGCCAAGTTTGAGAATTAAATATTTTGTGAAGCGATTCTGAACTTTTTCAAGTCTCTCTTTATGACAAGCATAAAGGGGACACAAAATAACTTCGACCCAGTAAAAAGTTTAATGAATTTATAGCATCATAGTCTGTAATATGGCGGGTATTCCTTTTGATGAACCCGAGCATTCTGAACGCTTTATTACAGATATTGTTGACATGATCAATAAAGTTAAGATCGTTATCGAAAGTAATCCCCAAATTGCATAAGCTATTGACAGGTTGAAGAGTTACATCATTAATGGAGTAGTTTCCAGTGACAGGCTGCTTTATGAAATCTCAACACATTATATTTCTTATCGTTTTTAAACAATTAGGGTCACAGTAGATACAAAAGCTATCCAGGTCATTCTGAATAAATTCAATATCAGTGGTAGATTGCACTGTTTTGAAAAACTTTAGGTTGTCTGCATACAGAAAGGTATCCAAGTATTTAAACACAGATTTACGGTCATTAATAAAGAGTAGAAATAATATAGGCCTATGTGCGAACTTTGCGGAACCCCTGAAGTCACTTGAACTGTTTCTGACACACTGTCAGCTATCCTAACATTCTGCAATCTACTGAAATCCCCATTATCTCCAATCTGCCCTGATGGCATTTTCTCACCAATATTGATTTCAATTATTTTGAAAGCTAGATATATGTCCTTAGTCCCTAATATAAACTTCTTAACATTGTCATAAATGTACGTTTTGCTATTCAATATTTTTGGGTCTATTTGATATTGTATTGATGTATTTCTTTTTGAATTGCAATAATTATCTATCTATATACCCATTTACCTTATAATTATTCTGTCGAGAAGGTGATTTTGTTCTGTGATTATCAAAAAATTTGTGAATTTACTTATAGGTACTAATGTTGAAACTATAGATCAAACATCATTTTCCACAGTTTTGAGCTAGTCATACAATGCAATTCCAAAATGTATAACTTCTATATAAGTTTCGTTTTAATTTTATTTTTGGAAAAAAAGAAAACGGATACAGACTGGTTTTTTAGCTCATCTCACTTACCAGAAACGGTAAGACCTATAAAGTCGCTTAAACTAGATAAAAGTTTTCTATTTTGGGTAACTAAAATAACTTCTTTTCAGATCTAGAATATCAGTTGTTTTTGAAATATTCGCCAAAAACTACAATAGACGAATTTCGTTTTTTGGCTCTACTGCCTCCATTTCGAATGATATAAGGGAAGGCAGAAAAACTATCAATAGTATTTCATATTTATTATAATCTGATATAAAACAATTTGCAATGCAACGTTTGTATGAAATTCAACGCGCCGAATTCAACATGACCGATCGCATCGCGAGAACTTCCGAATACAGTTTCGGTTTCGGCCGTAGTTCCGGCAGGTTTGCCGCCGAAACTAAACCCGAAACCCGTTTTTTTTGCTGAAACTCGACCGAAACCCTAACCGAACTTTCGGTCGGACACTACTTGTTTATCATGCGCAGGAAATATTATCATAAGATATATTAGAAATTGGCCAATAAAAACATTGTATGTACTGTTTGTTCTTTTTCAGAGCTTAGGGTTATATAGTCCTGCATCCAGAAGAAATAAAAAACTAAGAGGCCAAATCATAAAAAAAGTTTAAGAGTATAAAGATCGAATACCCTCATATGAGGTCAAAATGAAGAAATGAAGGGCTAAATTATTCAGATAAATAATTCATTTTTTTTCTCAAAATCAGTTTTTTAAAGATTCATTAAGAAGAAATCCCAAAAAAATTATTGTGGAATTAGAAACATTTAGGTGGCTCAATAAAAAAACAGTTTTTATTCAATTGGTGGTACAATGTATAAGTTATGCTGTTAACTATATTATAAAGAATAAGTCCATTCAATTCACACACAATTAAACAGATATACTTTGCTTTATTTTATGTAGGAGTATTTACAAAATAAAGTCTAGCCTGAGTTTACACTTGTTGCAAATAATGTTTTGAAATAATTCAATGACTGAATATCATGCCAATAATGGTTGAAAATAATACTCAATTGCCTAATGATGACATTGTTTATTTAATAGAGGATGTGTGTAGTTATTTTCACTTTTTCTCTTTAACCCTTGATTGGATAATCAGGTAGTTGAAACTGGGTAATTTGTATGCTAAGTACATATTTTATTATGATGATTTTATAACTTGAAATAGATTGGGCTAAAATTTGTTGAAAAATAATATTGGAATATTTCTACACTTCTTTTTCATTTAGTTATTTGTAAAGTTGTTGGAACAAAAAGAGAGCATGTTACATGTGTCCAACCACTGTCCTGAACGTTCCCTGTTGTAAGAGGATCTACTTTTCATCACTCATGATAATCCGATTCAGAAAAGGTTCGTTTTGGTTGCTCAAAAGCAAACAAGAACAGACCTCAAAACGTGACAATTTTTGTTCATCGTTCAAATCGTGGGGCACCCACTTTTCGAGCTTTTTGACCTCTCCAATACTACTCTCCTGAATAGAGAGGACTGGATCCTGCCGGAGAAGGAAATATTAAGAGCAGATAGTTGTTGGTTCACAGATGGATCAAAAACACCTTCCGGTTCTGATGCAGGTGTTTTCAGTCACAGACCCAGGACAGAGTTATCTACCTGCCTAGGAACTTATGCGACTCTATTTCAAGCGAAAATTTACGCTATTGAATTGTGTGCGGAGGGATTGGATAAATCCAACCTCACTCATAAGTCAATACAAATATTCTCGGACAGTCAAGCGGCGTTGGAAGCTCTTGACTCCTACTGAGCAACGTCTAAATTGGTAGCAAACTACCAAAAAAAGACTCTCCTCGATAGGAAGACTAAACAGATTGTCTCTGGTCTGTATTCCTGACCATACTGGCCTAGAAGGCAATGAAGCTGCTGACTCTCTTGCAAAGAGGGTGCTGCAAGCGGCTTCATCGGACCAGAACCAGACATTGGCATCGCTTTGGGCTTTGCCAAACAAACATTGAACACCTGGATGGCAAGAAGAGTTATGGACTTCTGGCAGAATCTTCCAGGATTGGCTCACTCCAAGGCGTTTATTTGCCCTTCAAAGCTTGATTCCAAACAGTTGTTGGGCTACAGTAGGGATGAACTACGATGTCTAACAGACCTTTTTACAGGTCACTGTCATTTGAATCATCACATGCAGAGACTTGGACTGTCGGAAGACAGTGTGTGTCGCCTCTGTCTGGAAAATGATGAAACTGCAGAGCATATACTTTGTGCCTGCCCCGCTGGGGACCGAATCAGGTTCTTTGGGTTCGGCAGATCCGTACTCTCAGCATCTGACCTAAAAGACCACTAACCATACAAACTAATCGGCTTCGTTAAGAAGCTTGGTTTATTTGGACGAGTGTGAATAGGTGTGAGCCACAATAAACCCTTATGGGTTGCGGTGGAGGGTCGAATAGATCCACTCACTTTAGACCTACCTACCTACCTCTCCAATATGTTGTAAACCATCAAAAGCCGCATGGGAGCTGACGCCCAGTTCCGCCATCTCACACACTGTTTCTGATGGGTTAGTCTCCATGAGTGTCCTCCAATCCTTGTCCTGGATTACTGTAGGTGTAGGTCGAGGCTGAAATCTCCTGATCGAAATTTCGCAAACCGACGAACAGTGTATTCATCAACACTAGCATTGTCAAATGCCTGGTTAATTTTTCAGGCTGTTTCGGTAGCGCTTTGGTTCGATTTGAATTCGTAGAGAAAAATTGGCCGAAAATTGCATAACGACATCATATAGTAATAAGCTGAAAAAAAGAAAAAATTAAAATTTGGAAAAAAAAGAACAATGTATAGAGTACAAAATTCTCTACGACACAGTAGAATAAATACTTATTGAGATATGGAGCTATAAAAACACATGACATTAAAACGGACAAAACTTTTGAAACAACCTAATAGAATCCACCACCTATTATTTTCCATAAATGGGTTTTTCTCAGTTTCTAGACGGATTGCGCAGCAGCATCTTTTCAGGGCATTGATATTTCAATGCCCTGAAAAGATGTTGAAAAAGAGTTATTAATCAGTCATTTTTTTTTCATCATTTATGAGTGTAGAAGTTGATAACTTTATGTTGATTCTTGAAGGAATAAAATTTGCAGTTCAATTTTACATAGTCGAAATATTTTAATATTGTATTCTCATGAACCAGATACATATTTTGTCAAGTCTAACATAATTTCTGCAAAGTTTTTCCTGCATAAGTATACTTTAAAAGTACCCCATAAATCCTCAGATAAACAGCTGAGATAAAATGGTTTTTGTATCATAAGAATACATACAAACAGATAAGATTTAACATTCATAAATTATATCCGTGTCTAAAAAAATTATATACTATCCGCCCTTTTAGTTGATCCCGCAATTGCTATCTCGGAAACGGAAAGACCTCCAAGGTCGGTTAAATAAATATGTTGATGTTACCCTAAACGCATAGCAAATAGATGACAACTTTTTGCTGGTTTCCCTAATATGTTTTTGATTCTTGAAGATGTTTATACATTGTAGACTTTTATCCAAACAGACGTGTTCACGGAGCCTTACGTCATTTCTACCGGTTTGGCCTGTATATACTGGAGAGTATTCGCCACTCTATTATATATATATATACCTGATTTTTTCATTCTGTTTAATGCAAAACCCAAACGAGATAGAATGAAAAAATCAGGTATATATATAGAATAGAGTGTGGCGAATGCTCTGCAGTATATACAGGCCAAACCGGTAGAAATTTTGACGTAAGGTTCCGTGAACACGTCTGTTTGGACAAAAAGTCTACAATGTATGAACATCTACAAGAATCATAACACAAGATAAGTAATAATATGTAACATATGTAATAAAGGAAAAAAATTAATTTGTTGAGAGCCATGGAAATTAACAAATCAATCAAAAACCAGAAATGTATACCCCTAAACGAGCAACACGATTTATGAAGGTCTCCACTCTTGAATTTATAAGTTTAACAACCCCTATTATCTTCAGTGTTGAATTTTAAAGTTGTCACCCAGGTTCGTTTAAATACCTGTCCCTACAGCTTACCTAAAAACTCCCGATATAATCGAGTTTTCAAAGTTCACATTTCAGTTTTATACTTGATAATGGTGTTAAACCCGAAACCGGTCGTATAAATGAAATTAACTAGTGGTAACTAGACAAAAGTGTTTTTATTCATTTCATTAAAGTGGTCGAAAAGATTGTTTAATGACCAACCTACTGTTAGAATGTTTGTATCATCTGCAAAATTCACAAGATTAATATTTTCATTATTCACAATATCTAAGGCTAAATCATTTATGTAAAATATGAATAACAAAGGGGCCAGTGGTAGGTGTCCCTGAGGGACACCTACAACTGTCTTAATTTTCTCTGAGTAATATTTAATTCCCTAGAAATTCATAACTACTCATTGAAAATATGAACAACAAATACGAAAGTATCTTTACCATGATTAAATGTAGAACTGGAACTTCTAGCGTAGAATCCAAGAGATGCACTGTCCAAACTCTTCTCGACGCGCGATTCAGCAACTTGGTATGTGAAGAGAAGAATGTTGCTGTTCTGGTGTTAGATTTATCTTTACTTTACTGACCTGTTTTTATACAATACATTAGAACAAAAAAAACTATTGAGTGTATGAAACATCTGGTGCAGTTGAAACAATAAATGTATGCAGCACCTCGTTAAAAGTTCAATATTACTATTACCAACTCAAAAGTGGGTATGCTAAACTCTCAATTGCCAAAGTCATATAATAAATGATAGATATTTCATATTCATAGTAATATTTTTATATCATAAGTTTTCAATGAATGATCATGTATCTGCTACTGAGGCAATTGAAAGATCACATAACATTGTTCAGAAAATGAGATTATCTATTTGTTTATTATCTATAATTTTTATCTTTTGTCAATATCATTATCAGGTACCAATTCATCACATACATTGCTACATTACCATGGTTTGTACAAGGTGTGAGAGCAAACTCTCAAGCAGTATGTTTCAAAAAAATGTGGTACAGTGAACTTGTGGTGGTGTGGAAATATAGTTATCATCACTGTGAGGAATTCGATACATTAAAATTTTAATAGACCCTGTGAGAGTTGATATATTTCAAAGTGCTGCCGAAGACGAAAGCTTTTCAATGTCTTGGTTGTGGATCAAGGTAACGTTACTATTTTGAAAACTGGTGTAAAAAATTAACTGAATAAAACAATGTCAGAACTTGAAAACTTTCTATAATAGAAAATATAATTAACAGTAATCAATTGTGAACACATTTTTTTTTATCAATATCGGTCCCTTCTAGATTTCGTAAAGAAACTCTATAAAAGGGTTTTTGATCTTGTTGACCATGAAATCCTTTTGTACAAATCAGAAAAATATGGATTTAGCGGTATTTCAGTTAAATGGTTCAAACTTATCTTAAAAGGCAAGCACAATACATTAACAAAGATCAGTGATCATCCTAACGTTTACACTTCTCTATCTGAGTACCTCAAGGCTCTATTTTCGGACATGTGCTTCATACAATTTATGTCAATGACTTTTTAGAAAATTTCGTTATATGTGGACGACAATTCCCTATTGGTTGATTGTATAAATTCAAACCAAGCACTGTTCCCAAACACCAGATCTTGAACACTTTTCACGACGCGCCTTCAATCAACCAGGTTGACGTCCTCATGAGACGAAATATCCTGTGCTTCATCGCGTTTCACCATCGACAGAAAACTTGGTTGTTTTGGATTTATTTTACGCCAGAGATTCCAGTTTTAGCTTTCAATGGTATAAATTATTATAAAGGTCATATCTACAGTGCACTTGGCTCACAGTGGAATATTCAAAGCCAGAATTAGTTTTCTAACAAAAAATTAGTCTGGAGAGATGAAAAATCATCCTTCTTTAGATTTAGAGAAATTTTTAGGATTAACTCTCACCGAAGATTGTAAGTGGAATCAACCTAAAAATATGTGAAAAAATTCACCAATGTGTTTTTGAATCTGTTAACTATTATTGACTGTATCAAGTGAAGTATAAATGAATGATTTTATGAAATAGTTCTATTAGAAATTAATTTTATGAAATAGTTCTGTCTGAAACATTCGAATCATATTTAGAAGTACTTGTTGGAAAGGACTATCCAAATTTAAAAAAATATTTATTGTATTGATGTATACTAGTTTTTGACCTCAAACAAAAAAGTATTACGATAAATTAAGCATTATTAGAAATACCAATACAAAGCTGGGGGAAGAAAAAACATATATTTTTATTGAAGAAATGTCACTGTTAGAATTTAAACCATTTTAAAAAAACGTTAAATTAACAAAGCCTACTTCCCAGCTGAAGAGTTTATGAATAATTAATTGATATAACTGTTGAGATAGGTTAGGTTAGGTCCAAAGTGAGTGGGTCTATTCGACCCTCCACCGCAACCCGCAAGGGTTTATTGTGGCTCACACCTATTCACACTCGACCAAATAAACTCTCCTTCTTGACGAAACCTATTAGTTTGTATGGTCAGGTCAGATGGTAAGAGTACGGCTCTGCCGAACTCTGAAAACGTGATTTGGTCCCCAACGGGATAGGCACAAAGTATATGCTTTGCTGTTTGATCGATAATGAGGTAGTCGGATAGTCAAGGTGCAAGATTCCCACCTTGATACCCGCGACAACCATATGAGGGTTTTTGCACGTCAGATACACCTGACGATACCTTAGATTCAATCGTGCAGGGCTTTTTCGCCTCTGGTTTTGGTGAATCATCACTTGAGCGCAAACGTTTGCTAACCTGCTCATGGGGGTTTGTTCCTACACCTGGGGCAGATTCTGCGGACGCCGCTCAAGAATTTGGTGCAAGGCGGTTTCATAAGGTACCCCGCTCTTGAGGACACGACTCAGTCATTTCCTGGCTGCACCACCAAACTTTTTTTTTTAGGTTCAGTTATTGGGTCAGTAGTTGGAGGGTTGAGAAGCTCTCGCTCCTGATCTAAATTCACAAGGAGGTCAGTTGGAGTCGTAAGCTCGACATCCATCTCTTCTGTAGACTCACTCCTGATCTAAATTTACAGGGAGGCCAGTTGGAGTCGTAAGCTCGATATCCATCTTCTCTGTAGACTCAGCGTCAGAAAGAATTTTTAAGTTTACTCTGTCCATAAAAGCCCCACGAGTAGCTAGGGAAAGAAGGTCAATTACGATAGAGCCCCGCATTACCGTGACAAGGCGATGCTACGACGAGAGGGCGCCCGGTATCTCGAAGGTTCCGTAGAGATAGCCGATAGTCTCAGTGTCATTCATCTGCTCGGCACGGATACACACACCTTAGGATTTAGCCATCGGTGGGTTGCCATTCAGTTAGGGAATAACAGAACCACAAGTGATTCTGTCATTTCTGTATCCAGCGGGGCTACGCGGAAGCAGGCATCCGATGGCCGATTTGCTCAACCCCCACATCCCAAGCCAATGCACTCGCCAAAAACAGCATGCACAGTGGTTCAGGGAGTGAAAGATGAACAAAGACAGCCAACCCGCCTAAATGTTGTGATATTCAATGAACGTTCAATTGTATTTTTAAAGTTGTATACTGATTCAATGTACAATTTTACTCTTATCTTGAGATTCTAGAGTAGGCAGGGCATCATTCCACCAAAGAGTCCAATAATCAGATCAACCATCTCGATATTTCATACGTTTACATCCTCTTTTCGGTCGATATTCGTCTCATTCGGTGCTGAAAATTCAAGATGAATTCGTCTTACTTTGATGGTCGAGGAAGACTACATCGGGCTTATTTGCTTTTATCAGCCTGAGGATGGAGAATGAATAGTTCCAATAAATTTGGCACATCTTATTACCCACAACAGATTTAATATCCGTCGCAGCATAATATAACACCGGTGTCTCGTCAATACCGTAGGAGTGCCGAATGGGTTATAAAGCACTCGTAGAACCGCATTTTGTCGATGGATATAGGCTGTGACCGCATATGCTGGACATGCCATCATCAAATGCATAAGGGTTTCAGACACCTTGCGACAGAGACCTCAATATCCATCACGAGACTACAGTAGATGAAGGTATAAAAGACACCATAGGACCATGCAAAATGGTCTCAAATTCCAACTTTTGCCAACTCGACCCAAGAAAAGCAAAGGTCAGGAGCTTTAATAAGCCGGAGACTTCAACGTTGTTAAAAAAGAGACCATGCATAGGCTTGTCTTTGTATAGACGCAGGGGTAAAGTAATCTCTGTGGCTTTTTTGCTGAACAAGTTTCAACTCAATGACAGAATTCAGGTCACCTTGTTGAGTGTCAAAAACTAAACCAAGTTTATCGGCCGCTCGGGCAACTGCCTTAAAGAGAAATGCTCCAATTCCCAGAATCTAAGAAAAACTACAGAAGGCTTACCTACAAAATTTGTGACATGAATTTAAATTAAAGGTCTTTTAAGCTTTGATATACAAAATCGGGATAAACGTTTGAATTCCCAAATAAAAGGGGATTTTGTATTCAACCTTACAGTTACGTAACTTGGAACTGTAAATATGAAAAAAAATTCGAAATCAGCCGAAAACTGGGATATTGACCAAAATTAGAAACCGAGAAAACAAAATTTGAATAAAACAGGAAAAACAACACTACAAAAGTATTACCGGTATTCATGATTGCAATTATATTGAACTATTGCAAACATTTGATCTTGTATCTCTTGAAAAAAGAATAAAACAAACCTCTGTTCTTTTTTTACATAATTTGTTGAATGGTATAATGGATTCTCCAGAATTACTTTCAGCAACAGATTTTCTTGTACCAAGATAACATCTAGAATAAATACAACCTTTTTGTGCAAAAGAGCTCAAACTAATTTATTGTTGAAATCACCAGTGAATTTGATGTGCAGTACTGCAAACCAGCTGTCTACCTCATATGACCAACTAGACGACTCGTTAAATTGGTCCACTTATAACGAGAATATATGTAAAATGATATTGTCCCATATATTTCTTCTGAGGCAGATGATGAAACGGATTTGTAATGAAGATGTTCTAGTTAACATCTACTATTCTCTGATTCATTGTAGAATTTCTTACGGTATTATTTTATAGGGTAATTCTAGTTCAGCAATACATGTTTTCCATTCACAAAGAAATGCATTGAGAATCATTGCAAATGCTCCAGAATTCGACCACCGCCAACCTTTGTTAAGGAAATATAATATCATGCCTTTGCCATTTATATATATATATATATATATATATATATATATATATATATATATATATATATATAATTGTATATTAAAGCTACATAAAAATAACCAAAATTATGAAACACTCTCACAACCATGAATATAACACCAGATCTGGCGCATTATTGAAAATACCCAAATTTCGTTTGGCAACATCCAAAAGGAATTCTTTAAACTTGAAATTATATAATAAAATTCCGTCAAAATCAAGAAGTCTTAATTTTAATCACTTCAAAATCAGAATGAAACAATATTTGAAATCCAAATGTTTTTACAGTGTGGAAGAATATTTACAAAGTGATTTTGGACATTATTATAGTTGTATATAATAATAATATATAAGAAGGGGAAGTTTGTTGTTAATCCTGGCATAGAATTCTTGTTGTAGATATACAATTTTGTCAGCTTTTTTTAAAATTGTATGTTTATGCTATATTTATTATTGATTTTAATTTTTGTTTTTTTAATATCTAAGAATTTGTTCACCCATGACTATGTGTATATGTTCGCAACCTAGTGTGGAAACTGTTGGGCAATAAACGATATTATTATTATTATTATCATTACACATTTTCACAATATAGAATTTATTGCCAATACACGTTTCATTACAACAGTAGCCTCCTCAGTTTGACTGGAACTCTAATTTACAATACAATTTATACAAATCATCAACATTAATTGAAAGAGGTTACTAAGTACTGGTTGTTATAAACAGGTAGACAGCATATACAAAGCAGGTACTAATTCTAGTAATTTTTTCATGAAAATAAATTTTAGAGTGGTAAGAGATTAACTTGCGGTCGTTCAATAGAAACCGCGATTGTCAACGTTTATTAATTTTCAGGAATTCTAGCAGAGTAAAAATTTGTCGTTTATTTTCTGTATGCAGTAAGTTGTAATTTATGACGACGTCATGTTTTTTTCTAACAGATTGCATGAATAGGTTGAATGTTTTTTTTTAATTTATAGCTTCTTTTGTGTTCTGAGATTCTGGTTTTGAAATTTCTAGATGTTCTTCCAATATAAAATCTTGGACAAGAGCCATATTTTACCTAGTAGACACCCAATTTTTTGTCCTTGTCGATATGGGAGTTATTATTTTTAATATATCTACCTGAGGTGTAAGCTATGTTGATTTTTTGTTCAGTTAGTAATTTACTTGTCTTTAATGATGCCCTGGCAGTTATGTGAGAGTTTTGAAAATGTTTTTATTACCTTTGATGCGTGGGTTTTAGTCGAGAATGTGATGAATTCAAGTTGTTATTTACTGCCATCTGTTTCATCAAATTTAGTTCTTTTTCAAAATTCTCTGTTGACATAGTCTGTTGTCTGTGGATCATGCTGTGGTAAACTGCTAGTTTATGTTGAAATAGATAATTAGAATGGTTGTTAATATTTGTGTCTGTATGAGTTGGTTTGTGGTAAATTTCGAAATCATGTTTGTTGTTATTTTTTGTGATTGTCTCAGGTCTTGAAAGTTTATCGAATTGTTGATTTCAAGTTCTATTGTGATTATGTTTTGTTGAAGGAATTTATATATTGGAGGAATGGCTGTAATTGTCGATATGTCCCTGTGTAACAGGCCTAATTGTCGTCTACGTATCTGTACCAATAAATGAAGTTTTTGAAATTGTTGTCAAACATTTTTTCAAAGTTGTCCATGAAAATTTCGGCTGGTAAGGGACTTAGAGGATTGACTTAGATATTGAATTCAAAATAATTTCGGTTTGTATGAAGTAAGAAAATTAATAAATAAAATGTTCGAGTTGCTCATTTTATATCATCAAAATGATGCTATTTTGAAACTCTTTCATGAATATCTTCAACTTTTTCAGGGGGACTACATAAGACATCCTGTCTTATATGAACTTTCCCACAAATATGGCCTGCTCACGGAAAACCTTGTTGAATCTCAGCTGCCAAGCAAACTGGAGGAGCTGAAGGAAATAATAAGGCGGGAAATAAGGAAGGAACTAAAGATCAAAGAGGGAGCCGAGAAGTTGAGAGGGGTCTCGACTGACCGAAAGTCACTAAGTCATGTGGCTACAATAGTGAAAAATTCTAACTTCAAACTGACCGAGCTGAAAAATGAACTCAGTGAACTAGAATCCCAAATTATCCTTTCCCAAGGACAAAGTTCTCTCAATTGTGTGCCATCCAATGGAGGTGAGATATGTCATTATTGTGAAAAATATTGGTTTTTTCAAGAAGATATTTGAAGGTTTTTGGAAAAAATGCTTTTTTCCACCTTTTCACCTCTCCATCTTTAGAATTGGTATTCGTATAAATACAATGTTTACATGAAAATAGTTCTTCTTTTTTGGAAGTTTCTCACAATTTTTGTATAAAGATGAAGAGAAAGCCAAAAATATTTTTTCCTAAAAAACTAGTAACTCCTAAATTATTCACCCCTTTCAATTTAAAAAATTAACAGTGTATGATCAACAGAAGTAATGCATATCCTTTTAAATAAAACTAGCGCCCAAAACATTTGTGATCTAACATCAGGCAGCTTTGTTAGATCTTATTAGCGGCGTTAGAATGAACCACAAATGCATTGTTGGATTCAACTGTCCTTAAAAAACAAGCCTCAGTATAAGTAAGCATAGACATCCCTCCTTACATTGTTCATCCTAGATAAACAAGGGTCCTCTCAGTGGTCTCTTGCATAGTCAAGCTTCCACATCGACCGCTGAATGAGATATGGGTCCATCTAGTTGCCATGCATTGAAAGCTGCAGAGACTGGAGATGATTTCTTGTTCGGTGGTCGATGTCGAAGCTTGACTTGACTGTAGGGTACCTTGTTTTTCCTAGATAATTGGGGTTTGAGTATTCTGTTGATCTCATATATGTTGTCTATGTTCTACTCAACCGTGGTCTATCATTTCGGATTTTGTTCTTTTCAATACTGGTATATTTCCAATGTATGATGGAAAGTTTTTTCCCCTATTATTTAAATTATGTTCAACAACATTTTTGAAAGACATTGAATAAAGAACTGAATTATGAAGGAAAATGGCTGTACCACCATATGAAAAACTACTTCTGCAAAAAATAGAAGCAACTGTGCAATCAGGAATTACTAATGGCTCACCATTTTTGAGTGTCAGGAAAACAACTCTAGGGCATTTCTGGTTTGCTAGGAATATGTACAGTTCGTCCATTTCGTTTCGAATTGATTGTATATTTAAACACGAATAGGTTAGATGTGACTCATCAGTGATGAGTTACTTATCTATGAAAAAGAGGCATTATTGTTATTTGGTAGTGAAACAACATGAGTTGTTGTAGTGTCTGAAAGATGATATAATCTTCACCCATAGGTTGCGTAGCTCTGTCTTCTGTTTGGTCAACCATATTGAGCCTGGAGAATTGATCTTTATGTGATTCATTATCTTCCTTGCTAAGAATCTTTTGCCTATACCATTGATGATTCAATAGTGAAGAAGCTTTTTTTTTGTGGAAGCCTGCCACAATCACAATTTTAGGTTTTGAAAAATCTGGTTTCATTCTCTGATGTGTTTTATAATTACATGGAATTTCTTCGATTTTTCTGATACCATCCTTGTATTTTGTTGGCTCAGTTCCAATCGTTTTCTTGGATGGTGACTTCATGAGCCGAGCATGACCTGGTGACTTGATGAGTTTCTTAAAAGTTCAGTTGTTTCAAGTAAAGGTTTTTTCCAGTTGTCGGCACGTCATTTCAAGTCATCATAGCTTTGTTTAAGCATGAAATTAAACTCTTGTTCACATTTTCCATTGCTGGTGGTCAGTTCTTCTTTTTTCCTAGCAAAGTGTTTGTTTTCAATATTGCTGATTCAAGTTCTTTTAGTAGGTCATTGTTTCTTAGTGTCTAGTCATTCTTAAGCCGAGTTATGAGCACATTTTTGTGATTTATTTCAGAAACAAAATTTTCCTCTGCGTTTACAGCTTCATCACAAAAGTCAGACGTTGAATGTTAGAATCTTTTCCTTCCTGGCTTTTTTCTAAGGTTTTTTTTTCTTTAAGGCATGCAGATTTTCTTTTTCATTTTTCTTCTTTGTTGCACATTATTTTGAGCATAATACATGATACCCTTCTAATTTCAACCTGTGCGATTTTTAGTTCGAACAACTTATGAAATATATGCAAAGATTGTACAGAGCATATACTTAAACACTCTTTAGTTTTGCAGCACTTAAAGGTTGGTGACAATTTATTTCTCTCAGTATAATGCAGAGGTGCTATATTTCCTGGTCTATATGAAATTAATATTTCGATTCCCTCATCTTCTTCTAATCAATAGGACTTTTTTGGACCTTTTTGATTTTATTCTTGTATCTCGAGAAAAAAACAGGTATTAAGATGCATTAATTATCACTGATTTTCACTATCACACCTGAGGTACAAGTCAGAATGAAATACCACTTGGTCAGATCACAGCTGAGAATATTCCACCCAACTACATATAAATTTCATCTTTGAATTCGGCGCATTAACCAAGAAATTTTGCCTTAAATATACAAATAAATAAATTACACACAGTATGGTAGTATGCTTGCTTAACTAATTATTTCCAATGATGAAACTGTTAATGCAGTACAAATACTCCAAAATTCACCTCGACACATGCACCCTATTGATAACTATAAAAAAATGTGGCTGGACAGTTGTGACAACACAGGCTCCTAATTCTAGCTCCACTGTTGGTGGAAATGAGGGTTTTGACTTTCTACTTCTCCATTTTTATACAAAAAAATGTGGGAATCTTCCAAAGAATGAAAGAAAGAAAATAATACCAAAATAAACTCTTTACAAAGATGTGTAGATAATACAAAGAAGTAATTTTCAGACACAAACTGGGAGAAAAAACCCTCTCGAAACAACTACTTTCATATGAACATTGAATTACAGGAAAGAAACAATACTTTCAAAACCACTACATCGAATTATACAACTATACACACAGGATTGCTACAGAATATATACTATATTGTATATTGTGTAGCAATCCTGTGAATATCTGATTCAATTCCTTTACAAATGTTTGAAGTACGAACTGAATAGGAAAGTGTTTTTTATATAATTCAATGTTCATATAAAAGTAGTTGTTTCAAAACTATTTTGTCTTTCGTGTAATTCAAAGTTTATATAAAAGTAGATGTTACGAGAGGGCTTTTTCTTTCAGTTTGTGTCTTAAAGTTACTTCAAATCAAATCAAAATATACTTTATTGTCCGAAGATTTGCATCTTATTGACAAAGTCCAAGAAATACAATGTTAACATAAAAAAAGTACTAGAAAAGTATAAATGTAGATATAAAAAAGTTCCAGAAATGTATGAATGTAAATTTAAAAAAAGTTCTAGATAAAATACCACCATGTATAAAGTGATAGTACAAAGAATAAATTGCTAATATATTGTTAAAAGGATTCGCTAAAATACTCTTCCAAACTATAATAGGGTCTATCAGCAAGTAGGTTCTTCACCGCCTTTTTGAAATTAATATTGCTTAAATTTGTAGATCTCATTTCTAATGGTAAATGATTGAACAATTTACCACCATTATAGTATATGGAATCCTTGATTAAATTCGAAGTTGGGATGGGAAGTCTAAAGGTATAATTGCTATTGCGAGTAGCATAAGGAGTAGAAGCAAAGTTAAAGTTCGATTTGTGTTTATAAATAAGGCAAACTGTCTCTAAGATAAAAAGTGCGATGACTGTTAACATTTTATTGGCGGTGAACAAACTCCTGCACGATTCTCTGGGTTTGACTTTACAGATATATTTTAGTACCCTCTTCTGTAATATCAATACAAAAGAGAGAAGGGATGAGTTGCATGCTCCCCAAAAAGATATTCCATAATGTAGTCGAGATTCAATAAGTGCATGGTAAACGGTCTTTGCGACATGGAAACCCAACTCATTTGATACCACTCTAACTGCATAACATCCTGAGGAGATCTCACTCTTCAGTTGTTTAAGGTGTTCATCAAATTTCAGCCTATTATCAATGAATACACCGAGAAACTTTGTGTTTAATTTATTTTGTAATATGGCAGCATCTATTGAAATGTCATCAAGCGAACATTTGAATGATATTATATTCGTTTTGGATGCATTTAGAGAGAGTAAATTCACATCACATCAGCTCTTCACCTTCTTCAAGTTGGATGATATTATTTTATTTAGCTCCATTGAGTTTTTTCTTTCCACAATATTGTAGTATCATCCGCGAATAGAATGAAACTACCAGATATGTTAATCATAGATATGTCATTCATATATAGCAGAAACAGAATAGGGCCTAATACAGAACCCTGTGGTACACCAGATTCAATGGCCCGGTTCTCCGAGAGTTCCTTTGTCCTCACCATTTGACTCCGACCTGAAAGGTACGATTCGAACCAAGTGTACGTTACACCTCTACATCCATATTTGTGAAGTTTTTTAAATAAAATTTTATGATTGACGCAATCAAACGCCTTTGAAATATCGTAAAAAATTGCGGCGGCTACTTCACCAGCATTCAATTCAGAGTAAATTTCATATAAAAAAGAGAAGATAGCATCATTTGTATCTTTTTCCGCTTGAAACCCAAACTGGTTTTTGCTTATAATACAGTGCAGTTTTAAGAATTCATCTAAACGTACTTTGACTAATTTCTCAATAATTTTTGCTAAAGTCGGTATTAAGGAAAGAGGACGCAGATTGGAGGGATTATCTAAATCACCACCTTTATGTACGGAAGTCTTCAGGGAAGAAGGAAATAAGCCAGTTCTAAATGAGGTATTTATAAGGGCGACCAAAGTTTCTAGAGCATTGAGTGAGTGGTAAAGAATCTTAACGGAAATATCATCATATCCGGCCGTGTTTTTGTGAATTTTCTGATATAATGCAGTGAGCGCAGGTTTCTAGATGATGTTTTCAGTCCTTTTGTCACCCATGGCTTTTTACATGTATTTTTAATTATTTGTTCTGGAAACGACTTATTGAACACATTAGACAATGTACTGTGGAATGATAAAAAGGGGTCACATTCAGAGAGTATGCTCACCCAGTCTATTTCAAGGCAGTTTTGATAGAACCTATCATAGTTTGAATGACTGAACAATCTACCATACTTTTGTATGGTTTGTTTTTTTGTTGATTTCAAAAGAATAGAACATATCACTGCTTCATGATCAGATAATCCGGATGGAATAACTGTGCATGAAACATTTTGCTTGTCAATATTGCTACAGACATAGTCGATGCAGGATGCAGAAAATCGAGAGATGCGAGTATCCGTATCAACGTGCATACTTAAGTCAAATGATAAAAGTAAGTTCTTCAGTGACTCATTAACTAGAGAATCACAGTCATTTTAATTGATATTGAAATCACCTGTTACGATTATAGAACCATTTATCGGCAGGTCAGACAAGAGAAGCTCTAGTTTTCTTAAAAATTTATTAACATCCGTAGAGGGAGATCGATAAAGACAAACAACATATAAATTATATTTTTTGCTAAAGCAGACTGTGAATTCAAATGTTTTATCATCCAAGAGATCATTGAACTTTTCGATTTGAGAGAAAGAGTAATCGGTAATTACAGTGTTAGCCACCAGAATAACTGTTTCCCCGTGGTTTGAGTCTGCTCTTGAGTTTCTGCATACCACAGAGTAGCAAGGTATGTATATAGGCTCATTACTATTACACCAATGTTCTGTTAACAATACTATACTGGGAAAATTCAGACTATTCAGAAGTACATAAAGTTCGTCACACTTACGTCTGAGGGACTGAATATTCAGTAAAAATAATGTGCAGGTTTTTGTATTAGATTTGAAATTGTAATCACCATTATCATTTCCAGAACATTGTTCACTCTTGGTATCAATTTCTTGGGATATCACAGGTCTATAGAAAGGATGTTCTGAGCTTGATCTAAAAAATCGTCGCATATAGAGACATATTTCAAATTATTCCCTTGTTTTTTCATTAGAATGTTATAGTTTAATACATTTTTCGCTATGATATGAATTTTAAGCTTTTTACCACCGCGGCTCCGAGAAAGAAATAGCTCCTTCAGCATAATAATTTAGCTTTTTTGTGTATTCGTATAATTTGATATTAAATTTATAGATAAGTTGATTAACACTATACATCTTTCCATAGGGTATAGAAGATAGTATTGTTTTTATTTGTACAGAGTTTCAGAAGACTATTGATTTTTCTGAATGAAGGATATTTATTAGCCCTAAAATCGTTTAACCCTGTCAAAACTAAAATGTAATCATTGCTGTCTAGATCTTTTGACAAGTTGACAATATCTTCAATTATGTTTTCAAACAACGCTCCTGGTTTGATGATAGTTTGAACAGTAAACCTATCCCTATTGAATCTAGATATCATTTCTCCCAAACCATATCCAAAATAATCTTATAAAATAAGGATTTGATTTTTTGGAGAGACTCTATCCATACGCAATTTACTTACATATGTTCTATCATCATCTTCTACATCTGATGATTCAGTCAATTTTTTCAAAGTTTCATAAGGCTTATTTTCTTCCACAAAATTGTTTGGCAGTATTTTGTCCTTGGTTTTTGACGAGCTAGGACCAGGTCTGAGTTGGATATTTGATTTATTTCTAATTTCAATGTCGAATTTTCTTGTCGGATACACTCTATTTCATTCAAATTTACTTGATTTTGCGCTGAAAGAGTTTCTATCGATGTAAGCATTTTTTTGTTGATTTTGTTGAGTTCGCCCAGTTCTTCCTCAAGTTTAGACATCTAGATACTGATAGATAGATACTGATACTTTATTGTCTAAGAATAACTTCTTATTGACAAAGTGTCATAAGTAATCATTAAAGTAATGAAGGTACAAAATACAAGTAAGCATAAAAGTGGAAGTATAAAAATTATAAAATTAGTCGAGACGAATAAGATGAGATTAATGTGTATAAACAAATAAGTCGCAAAAAAGTAAAACAAGTCTAACAAAAGTAAAAACATGCGCCCAAGGCGCTCATCAGTCTACTATACAAAACTATAAGGTAAAATACAAGACAACAAAGACAAATCATCAGTTTTACATTTAAAGCGAATCGTTAAAAAACTCATCCAAAGTGTAGTATGCCTTATCAAACAGTAACTCTTTGACACTTTTCCTAATTTTTCTCTCTGAATTTAGATCTTTGATATTCTGGGGTAAATGATTGAAAATTTTTTTTGAGTTATAAATCAGGGAATTTTTAACTTGTGTAGTGTTGGGCTTAGGAAGATCCAAATTACCCATCTGTCTAGTCAGGTAACTAGGGTTTTTTATGGTGTTTCTATTTAACTTATGTTTTTTAAACATCAAACACACCGTCTCTAGTATAAATATGCAGGTAAGGGTCATTATTCTATGTGATTTGAATAGTGGACGACATGAATCTCTAAAGCCAGCCCTACAAACATACCGGACAGCTCTTTTTTGTAGCTTAAATATCATATTGAAAGATGCTTTGTCGGAATTGCCCCAGTAGCAGATCCCATATCTCAGGTGTGACTCTATAAATGCAAAATATGTTGATCTTGCCATGGTTGGGTCGAGTTCCTTGGATATGACTCTAAGTGCATAATAGCATAAACTTGCGACATGTTCCTTGAACGTCAACCTACTATCAATAAATACCCCAAGGAATTTAGCCAAAGAGGATTCTTGTAGACATTTATCACCTATTGAAATTGGGTTTAACAAACATTTAAAGGTGAGAATGTGGGTTTTATTTACATTGAAGGACAACAGATTGGCGTCGCACCATTTCTTGACCTTGTGAATGTCATTTTCTATTATTGCATTCAAATGATGAGTATCTTTATTATGCCAAAGAATGGTGGTATCATCTGCAAAAATTGTAAATCTACCCGCAATATCCAAGAGTGCAAGATCATTCACATAAAGCAGGAATAATAAGGGTCCTAAGACAGAGCCCTGTGGTACTCCACAATCCATCAAAGACTCATGAGAGGTTAGACCATCAGAGTAGACCACCTGTCTACGTTTATAGAGATAAGACTCGAACCATTTCAGAGCCACATCACGGAAACCATATCTCTCTAACTTTCCCAGTAATATTCTGTGATTCACACAGTCAAAAGCCTTCGACAAGTCGCAGAATACCACTGCCGCGGCTTCATTGTCATTAAGCTTAAGGTATAGATGCTCGAGTAGTTCAAATGTGGCATCAGAGGTGGATTTGTTACGTTGGAAACCAAATTGGGTCGTCGATATTATATTGTTTTTGTTCATGAATGATAGAATTCTTCTTTCAATGTGTCATCCAATTTCATCTGGAGATCTTCGTTTCTCAGTGCCAATTCATCTTTATCCGAGTTCAGTTTTGTCAGTTCCCTTTCCTGTTTTTTGATGTTTTTCATAGGATCCTCCTCCAAGCTGGCAGCTTCATCTTGAAAATCGCTTGAGGCTCTTCTCAATCCCTTTATATAGCTGTCCTTCTTTTGATTATCTCTTCTCAACTTATCAAGTTCTTCTTGTAGGAAATTAACTTTGTCTTCCCAGTCTATTTAGTTTTTCTATCACAATAACTTTTTCTGCATTATCCTTCTCAAGTTTATTTATTATGTCTTCACCTTTTTTAAGTAGTTCTGCCTCTTGTTTAGTTTTCTTCACACAATCTTTAGAGCATAGTATTTTTGTACCTCCCATTGTGATGTGTTTTACCCTGTCCACACAGCTAGCGTGGAACATATTAAAACACCGAGCACAACAAAAATTTGGACACTCTTTACCTTTGCAACACTTGGAATTGTTGGACATTCTGACGAAATAATATGTTTCTAAATTAGTGTTCAATTAAATTGGATATCAATCCTATCAAGAATGAAATCAACGTCAATATTGTCCGGGCATGATCCTCTTAATAGAATTTCTTACCTCTCGTTTTTTGTGGCTTTATCTATCGGTGTTTTTGTAGCCAAATCTACTTTTACAACTTTAATGCACTCTTCTGAGTTTATTTATGCACTTACCAATGTCTGACACAGATAACTTTGACGCACAAAACTGGATAATGTGTTGCATAACAAGTAGAAAAAAGACCGAAGTTTTTGAGTAAGTTTTAACCACTAAATTTTGATCATCAATCAGAGCCAACCTATTTCAACTTTCTACAACTTTTGATTTCTACAACTTTTTGTAAAGAGTTTATTTTGGTATTATTCACTTTCTTTCTTTCTTTGGAAGATTCCTACATTTTTTGTATAAAAATAGAGAACTAGAAAGCTAAAACCTTTCTTTCAATAATCTTCTTGACACACGTTTCAACAACCAAGTTGGCATCTTCACGAGTCGAGTTTTCTTCATCTCCCAAAGATGCCAACCTTGTTGGTGAAACATGGGTCAAGAAGAGTGTTGAAGTTGTGGTGATTGGAAAATGTGCTTGTTTTTTAGTTCATTTTACGCCAGAGATTCCAATTTTATCTTTATTTCAGTATATTGTTGCCACTGAAGAAAACATATTTTTTATGATAACACATTTGTGGCCTTCAGTATTGATAAACCAATTACTAATTTTGTATTTTTTTTCAGATTCAGTCCAGTTTTCGCCATTGGCAGCTCACAATGTCGACAAGTGCAATGCAAGTCTGTTCAGTAAAATAGAAAATTTAGAAAAACAGCTCAATATTGAGCTCAAAGTCAAACAGGGAGCCGAAAACATGATTCAAAGCATCACGGGTAGAGATAAGAAGTTGTTAATAGAAGCTCAACAAATGTTACAAGACTCAAAAAAGAAAATAGAATATTTAAAAATGAAAATAACGAAGGTAAATATCTTTGTTTTTTGTTTTTTTTTTTTTATAAAAACTTTTCATTTTAGCTAAAACATGACATTGATTCCAAATCTCGTGGATCGATGCAGGACCTTACAGATAATGGAGACTTGTCGCATAGGGAACTAGAACCGCTTTTAGATGATAGGATAGAGAATTTAAAACATAGACTCAGAGTGGAAGCAGCTGTGGTGGAAGGTGCCAAAAATGTTATAAAACTTTTACAAAATAACAATAAGGATAAGAATGAGAAAAAGGCTCTTGTGGAGGTAAGTTGAAAGTAGATGTAGAATTCGTCCTCAGTAACAATACCAGACTGATTTCAGGGTTATGCATAGGTTGTTAATTTTATAATATAACTTGATTATCGATATTATTTGAACATTTTATGAAAGTAGTTCATTTTAAAGGAGAATCTGTTTGTGTTTTAGTCATTCAACTGCTTCAAAATCATATGTTCTTTCGTTCAGATATAATAATAAGAATAGATCTTGTTGAAATATAAGTATATTTATATTTATTTTGGATGTATATATGAACGCAAGAGGGCGCCACTGATATAGTAGTTATATCAGATTTAGCAACTGTAATATAGAAGAGAGTAGTCGTCATCTTCATGGCAATGTACAAAGTTGTAATCTGGTAATTCATTTGATCCTCTGAAACAACTTCTGCATATTTATAATTTGTCAAATTTGAATTGAAGTATTGAATATTTTTAGGGGAGATTTTTTTTTATGAATGTCTCGCATCGAATTTCGCCTTTATTTTATGCTAGATGCTTTCTTTAGTCTCAATTAATTTGTTTCATAAAAGAAACAAGCTGTTTATAAGTATCAAAATATAAATACCTAACTAAGAGTTTGGTTATAGACTTTTGAACAACAAATTTTATAAACAAGATTCAGGTTCACCAATTTGCACAGATATGTAGACGATATTCTCGCCTGTTTCAGAGGTACTACACGATAGCTGAATCAGTTTGACATTTATGAATAATCTTAATAGAAGCATACAGTTCACACTCGAAACAAAGAGGGAGAGAAACAAATTAATATCTCAGACCTGACCATCACACATTCAGAAAAGCGAGCTATATAGACATTACAATCCCAAGTGATTCTTTCCATCCCGATAGTCAAAAATTAGTACCCTACAATTCAGTGTCACCCAGAGCATTCTCGTTACCTTTGTTTGCTAAGAATCTAGACAGGGAAATTAAAATGATTATACAGATAAGACATAATAATGATTTCAACGCAGACACAATTAGATCTAGGAATTCATTGAGGGGGGCACACTCGAGATGAATTTTTCACTATAAATAAATTAAAATTAAAATATGAGATTATAACCGGCCACTGTAATAACAAATTTAGTTATGTATTACATTTCATATCTGGAGTTGATGTTGAGTTCTAAGGTATAGGTTTCTACCTTTTTGAGACTACACGAATACGAATACTGTTGATGTTTTTTCGGAGACAAAAGTCAAAAAACACATGAATTGTAATACATAGCTGAATGTGTTATTACATGGGCTTCAAAAATCGATGAACAAAAACTAGAGATCCGTATTTAAAAAAATGAAGTTGATGATGAAATCATTCTGCATATAAAATTTTACTATGAGTTGCTCTTCTCCTCCCAACCACATAATATAAAGCATTCAAGTCAGTTGTTAAAAAAACGGTGTTTATCCACCTGTGCCAAGTTTTATTGAAATCTGAGGTGGTAATATTCAATAGGTGTGTTCATTCGACATAGAATGACTCTACACAAGATGTTGCAATTTTACATACCAAATATTTAAGATTTGACGTTTATTAATTCGAATCAGATATATTACGCTGAAGTTTTTTTTGTGTAAACCGAGAAAACAATAAAATCAATTTCATGAAATTTGGCAAAAGTTGAATATGATTCCTGTGCCAGTTCTCATTTGCAGAGAGCACATATGTCATTGGCAAGTGTCCAAACATATCTTTACGTGTTAACAATGAATAATAGAATAATGACTTGTAAAATTCATAGAATGGTGGAGAAAATTTCAAGAAATTGATTTCAAGACTTGGAATAACTGTGCTACTCTTGGAGTGGCACAATCTAATTTGAATGTGTCATAAACTATTTTAAAAAAGTTAGTTGCATGTGTGGCTGTATTGTATACGGTCCTATTAGTGAAATATGTCTGCATAAACAAAAAATCGAAAAGTTAGGCCCTTGTAAAATAATGAGATATATTACAACTTCAGAAAAGTATTTCACAGTTGAAGTGTGTGGAAAGATCAATTTTAAATCATGTTTAATCTGGGCCAGAGATTTTCCTGCTACCTTGGAACTATTATTTATTTTTGAAGCCTGAACATTTCACTTTCTTAATATATTTTTCTTTGCATTAATTTAGCGAACTTAAAGCAAGACATATATCCGCGAGATATAATAATAACTTATTATACAATAGTTTTTATATGTATATTTTTCCTTTCACAATCACTACGAACATAAACACCGACTTAACTATCTTTTTTGCCCAAAGAATCATGCAAAAACGTCTAAAGCATCCATAATTAAATTTCTTTTCGGAATTTATGTAGGAAGAGAAATAATAATTGAAATAAATTGCCTCTTTAAGACAGACACATATCTATGAATAGTTTGGAACACTCGCCAAAAAACTCTTGAAATTCTAAAATAATCTAATATACTCAATTTAAATGTAATGAAAACTTTCCCAATGAAACGTCATATCATGAAACACACAATATTTCCCTGATCTACACCATTGTTCACTCACTTGCTGTTTTTTTAGTAGATTATTTCTCAGTACTTGAGAAAATCTTGTCTTGTGTTTTTTTAGTTTTACAATGATATATAAAAATGAAAAATTTTGGAAGAATGAATATTGAAAATTCATTAGGAATAATTAGGTAACACTTTCACAATGAAGTATTATTTGAATAAGATATGGATTATCGTCATCGATCTCTCTTTATTATTTTCTCATTCGGTACCTACATTAAACATATTTCAAATTGAAATAGATATATTTTATGGAAACCCAGGTAAAACGCAAAAACTCCTTGTTTTTGCTCTCAACCGCTGAGGTTGAGTTTGAAATTGGAGACGAATTTTCATGTCTGTCGATGTAATTCATTGAATTGGTATCGATAAAATTGTTAAGTGGTGGAAAAACTTTGTAAACTTAGGTTCCAGTTCGAACTCTGTTTTTCTCAACAAAATTTCATATTACCATTTGAGAAATTAACGGATCATAGAGAAATTTTGACACTTTTTTTTGTTTTTTGTTTAAAGCACCAAAATTATGCGTTTTATGTGAAAGGACATTATGTTCAGTTTCAAATTGGTTTGAATTTGAAACCATAACAAGATTTTTATCCGTTTTTGAACTAAAATCATTGAAAATTTCACTATTTTCAACAAAAAATTGAAAATTCTGATTTTTGTAATATATTGAGCTAATTTTGGCAAATCAACTTCACCCTCGAAGTAATTCATCATTATAAGCTGTTAGGAAATGTAATAATGTTTTGGACAAAAATCCACCGAAAACTAGTGCGGGTATGTTGGTCGTTCTGCGGCGATATGGGGTGTGCGGTCGAGGTAGCAGTACATACAAATTATTTAACACGTGTCTCAAGAGGTAAATTTAATTCTTTTTGAGTTCGTACTATATAAAAAGGTTCAGTATTATCTAAGTTGAAGTGCTGTTCACTGATAGCAGAGTTAGATATGTGACAAATCAAGTTGCCGAGGTTACTGACACGCTCATTGCTACCACCGCAAGTTGTTGGTGAAGATATTGACCGCCTCGAGCAACATCTTATTCCAGATACCAGAACGAGGGAACGGAAAACCACCAAAGTCATCAATTTCCATCTCCACGCTGCTTTGGAGAGGACAACTGTAAACATCTTATTCATGCATGCTATGAGACACTGCAAAATCTTTGCTGCAATATTTAAACAGATAAAGACAAAAACTGTGTGAATACCTACCTCTAACACCTTCCTGAAGATATTCATAGCTGAGGAAGCAACCTTCCTTTTAGAAGATAATTATTGGCAGATCTGTACGGACGAAATATGAGCGTACAAGTCTTACAATACTGCACCAGAGATACAAGAGTTACAATACTACACCTGCGATACAAGAGTCTTCAATACTCGCGTCACTTCCTCCTACTCCAAAAGCAGTGTACTATCACCTATTGTGCGTGTACCTGTAAGACCCCAACGGCCTCTAACCTGTCACCACTGCTCAGCACACAGCACCATACAAGCTCCTTAACTTGGTGGTCCCCAAATGCAGGAAAAGTTGCGAAATTAGTGGATGGGAATACATGAAGGCGGACCTATTCTACTTAATGATGTGTGCTCGTTATGAAGAATTTTGTAACAACTACGACTAGGAGATATACAACTCACAAGACGATGAGAAAGTTTGTGATTAAGAAGTTGTGGATATTTCTCCTAAAGCTTTCGTTTTGAAGTATGAGATATAAAACTTCCTATGTTTTCATACCACCTGTTTTTGTAACTATCGTTACTGCAGTTTCGTGCTATAAGGACATTTTCAAACGAATACGAGTTTATTGTATTGTATAATAGAACTGCACAGCCAAGGAGCAACTCCTCAACAACTACAGTCTCAGCCTTCAGAAGACCAGCCCAAAAGAACAATAGTAACAATTGTTGATCATTAACAATAGTAACAATTGTTGATCATTACAGTGAAAATATGTATGGTATTCATTCACTGAAGCTAAAGAAAAAACTAATATATCCTTTTTTTATTCATGTTCTCCATTCTACAATTTTTGAGATTTTTGGCCGAATTTTTGACTGAACTATGGGACCCATGGTGATCCGTCAAGGATGAAGTTTAATTGGACTACATTCCCTATTTCCATTATATATCATACATTCCCTTTAATTATGAATTTTACCTATAGGAAGACGTCGATTTAATTCAAAAAATGATGAAATCGACAATTTTATTTTTTTTGTAAAAATAGTCAAATTTTTCATAGGCTGTATTTCAGAAACGGACAGTCTTAAAAATTTCGCCCTGATCTCAAATTATAGACTAATTCAAAAGTACATATTATGTCCGTTCATAAGAGATATATACTTCAGATGCTATAAGCGAAATTGAAAAAAAGTGCACAGATTAACCTTTTCCTGCTTATACTTGAAATGAAAATTTCCCAATAATATACAAGATTTTTTTCCTAAATGTTTCGTACATACTTTAAAACTCTGTACCCTGTCTAAACTATTAAAGTTAATAAAACTTATACATCCAGTCAAATAAAGTAACACATTCAAAAAATGGTTTTTATAGCTCGATTAATAGTTGATAGAGAAATTTTGATAATGGTTCAAACATATATTAACTAACCTGAACTAACCTTTTCAGAGTATTATTCTAATACTTTTGTTAAGACTGATTAGACGATGTTCTTTCATTTTAATATTTATGGCATTTACAGCAAATCAACAAGAGTGGAGAATGATTCCCTATTGATATGTTTGGCCATGACCAAACATTTTATTTCACGCGTTTGAATTATTAATGTGACATTTAACTCCCTTGTTTTCCATTTATTTGTTGTGGTAAACGACGATCAAAATAGAGTTAATGCGTATCCATATGTCCACAGGACAATGTATGCTATGGCCTCAAATGAAATTGTTATATAAATAGTAGAGGAGGTTGCCAAAAATCCGTTCAGTATATCTCGCGCTATGACATGCCCACGTTCTGATTGAAGTTCCAACAGTCCAATTGTATGAATGTGATCAACTGTTTTATTGGGGTCTCAATTACTATTTTGTTTACAATAATCAAGTTCGGTTAAAAACGAGTGTGGATACTTGTATTTCGAATTTCAAACAACGATTTCAAGAGTAGGCGTAAAAGTAACATCAACGTCGGTGTTGAATATTTCGTGCTATTATTGTTAACAGTCGTGCGGTTGGATATCTAAAAAATAGTGCATGTGGGCAAGAAAACCGTAGATCTGAAATCAGAATTAGTAACTCTAAAAATATCCATAGCCTGTTGCTGTCGGTGACGCAACCGCAGTGTTTAGGGAATTGTAACACAGGTGTTCTCTTCGCTTTTTGTTTCATTAAAACTCGTAGATAGTTTCGAGTTCGTCGATCGGGCAGTGCGAGTCAAACATGTGAAGGTATTGCTGTTAGTACTTTCCAAACTGACGAATAGTATTTGGTCATGAAAAATATGGAAGATAGATTTCGTCGAACCAATAACTGTTTGAGTCTTAGTCTTTAACATGTACAACAACCCTGACCAACCTCAACAATGGTCAGTGCACGCAGAATTCACCATTACCCATCCAGGAGCAGGAAATCCCAGCAATCCCGCTAGAACTAACACCGTTCAAGATGACAAAGGGGTGCGAATGTTGTATTCATGGTCTGCCAACGACCATCCCAACACTTGGTCCACTTCATCTCAAAACAACCCCTCGGAATCGGGCAGTTACAGATCTTCCGAAAGGCAGTATGTTTTTCAGAAAGGCAACCTATTTTTCACGTCGACGCCACCTGCAAAACCAAGCCAACCGAGTGCACCCGTTTTGGACTCCGGATACGGAAGTGATTTGCTCTCGCCGAGTTCTTTCGGGGGCTCAGGTCTGCCCAAATCCGGATCCCATCCCTTCAACCGTAAATGCAGGAGTACTTGTAATATAATTCTGACGAGCAACGCCAGACATCAGGGCGCTGGGATGGAAGCTGGTACTTCGGGTCGCGCACACTGCGGGAGGACACAGAGCCTCCGGTGCCAGACCCCTTCGGCGTGTTGCGAAAAAAGAAGCGAGAATTTTTACGGATGCGGAGATCCATGGTGCCACCATTTGCATTATGCCGATGAGTTTTCCACCACCCGGAGGGTCTCGCCCGTTCGAGAAGTTTGCGAGGATTTTCAAGAGGTATCCCACGAAGACTGTGATCGGTCGTGCGTGGTTAGTGAGTCACGTAAAGTGTTAAATCTAGCGGTCAAACGAGACGTGTCCGTGCAGACTTTCGAGATGGTCAATAAGTGTACTTCGCCGTTGTTGAAGGTAGACGATTCTGATGGTCAAAATTCGTCCGGAAGAAAAGGTAGCCGGTTGAAAAGGGGCAGAACTATCGGCAGGGGAGATTCATTGAAAAAATCGCCGATACCTCCAAGTGTGCTCACCGATAAGATATTTCAGGTATGTATTTTTTACTATGTTGTTTAAATTGTTCTTTCTATGTTGAAATCCACAAAATTTTGTTCTGGTCAAGATACCATTTCAGTTTCAAATGTGTCAAATTTAAAAATTGCCAGTGAAAATTCACAGAAACTGAAAAAGACATGAAGGAAGTGTCTCCATAACCTCGCCCGTCTTTCACTACATGCAATCGTGAAATATTACTGAATAGTTCTTTGAAAATCATTTTCAGGAATATAAAATTCTGGAGGTTTTGCCAAAATTGACTGAACAAAATTAGTGGTTCCTGTGATTTTTTTCCTTATGAGATACCTCCAAAATAACTCACCAGATTAATTATTTCGGAATTTTTCTTTTACAATGGCCTCCATCCAAAACTCAGTTGCCATCTGAATCTATTGGATATTCCAGCTAATCCACAATTGAGATTTCATCGCACTTTTCCTGCTGAGATTTCTATATTTTATTAGTCCCATAATTATCTCACCCATAACTTCAGTTTTCATTCAGAAAATACATTCATCATTGAAAGGAATATTTTTATAGTTCACCCCCCATCAATAAGTTATGACATAATACAAACGTTTCATACTCAACTTAGTCGGAGCAGAATTTTAATTAACATTATGTAAAAACTTACTGATACTTTTTGATGAAAGTTAATGAATTTTTTGAAACAAATACCTATCCTGTTTCAAATTATGTCAATTAATTTTAACTCTTTCATGGACAGAATAAACGAAGAAAAGAGAAATGAAACTTTCTATGTTTTTTAGCACTTTTATTTGTAAGTAACATTACTGCAGTTTCTTCCTATACGAACATGTTCAAACTTATAAAATAAACTAACAATGGTTCATTACATTAGCCCTTATATACTACCCCTGTAGGTACTAATAGAGGTACTGGGCTTGATTGAGTACCTGAATTTTCAGTTTATAATGGGGATGTGTCAATTTAAAAACCGGTGAGTAAACTAAATCGATTTGATCATTTAACAGGTAATAATGGTTTCATCGCAGATTCTATTCAGAAGTTAGTCAGGAAACAAAGCCGAAAATTCACTTACAGATCAATATACCCTCAGGTTAAACAACCAAAAATCAAGAAATGGGTAACTCTAACATTTTGGAAAAAGAACAGAGATAATTGCGGGTTTCTTCAGAAAAAACAATGTGGAAGTGGCATTCAGACCACATGCCAGGTTATCTGATTTCCTTTTCAATGCCAAAGATAAGGTGGACAAGTTAGAGAAATCTGGAGTTTATAAGCTTAAGTGTCAGGAGTGTAATAATGTTTATGTGGGACAATGTGGCTGAAAATTCCAAAAACGGTATGCTGAACATGAAAGCTCCTTCAGACTAGGAAAAAATGATTCGACGTTTTCAAACCATTCCTTAGCATGCAACCACAAGTTTCCGAATCTAAACAATACGGAAATTCTGCACTATGCAAGGAAGGGTTGCAAACTCAATTATTTAGAATCCTTGGAAATTCACAAGCATAAACATTGCGGGTGCAACCTGTTAAATGGTCAAATCGATTTAGTTTACTCACCGGTTTTTAAATTGACACTTCCGCATTGTAAACTGTAAATTCAGGCACTCAATCAAGCCAAGTACCTCTATTAGTACCTACAGGGGTGGTATATTAGGGCTAATGTAATGAACAATTGTTAGTTTATTGTATATTATTGAAAATGTCTGTATAGGAGGAAACTGCAGTAACGTTAGTTACAAATAAAAGTGGTAAAAAACATAGAAAAATTCATTTCTCTTTTCTTTATTATGATTTCCTACCACGTAGTAACGGCTACATCCATCTATTTATTGAACAAACCTTTGTATATGTGAGCATGGATATCAAGATATACAAAGGTCCCAAAGGCGTCCGCCGAATGATATGCGTTTTCTGTCTTTCACTGTAAGGCGACTAGTTGCTATTGTCCAAATCCAAAAAACTCGACAAAACGAAAGAATTTATGAAAGTCCGATGACTTTTCCGCACTGTTTCAAAGTATCAGAAGGAAATTTTTGCATATCAATAAACTATATATTCACCTGAAATAATACAAAGTACTGTTAACATATTTCCCCCTTGTTTCTAAGATCAAAGTGACAGCCTTTGGACTCTGGTTATATCCAGATGCCTGCTTACAGTGAATGCTACAGAGAAAAATATGGTATCATAGCTTGGATTTGCAACAGACCGCCCTGGTGACCATTGTTTATCGTGGACAAGTAAGGTTCGAGTTTTCTGTCGATCCCATAGATGGCATCTTCATAAAGGGAGATATCCGTGCTTACTTATACTTGGGATTGTTCTCTAAAGACAGTTCAGTTCAACATTGGAGCTTCGCAACAACACTGTGTGGTGGTGGATCACTAATGCTTTCCTTTGTATTTGAGCTCTGGTTTCATCTAGTGAAAACCTACCCTCCAAAACACACCCACTGAAAGGCCTTTTAAAAAAACGTTAAAATAAATTGATTGATGTAGCCGTTACTACGTGGTAGGATATCATCATGAAAAATAAGAAATGAAACTTTATATGTTTTTTACCACTTTTATTTGTAACTATCATAACTGCATTTTCGTCCTATATGGACGATACAATAAATAAAGTTTAAAAATGTCCGTAAAGGACGAAACTGCAGTAACGATAGTTACAAATAAAAGTGGTAAAAACATAGAAAGTTTCATTTCTCATTTTCCATAAAGAACTTTTAAATGATGTATGTATGTATGTACGTGTTAGGAATCACACGTTAAAAGGTAAGACCTCGTTAGTCCTTAGCTCGCACAAGTTTCTCAACTTCTGAGAGTTGTCAGATTTTAAACAGATTTTAAGTTTTGACGTGCTGGTTGATAAGATGGAGGGAACTTATGATGTTTGCTGTTATTTTTGCTGCACATTCGTTTTCAAAATGAGTTGCCATTTCTCAACACCTTTTTTAAATCTCGAAATCTTCCACGGGCAACTTTTAAATTTAATTCGTTTCACTATCCAAATTACGAGAGCTTTTTTGAGATTTTGACTTGTGTTTGCTAAGAAACATGTTGCTAATATAACTTATTTTGAAATATAAAAAATGCCAAGACAATCAGTTCAATTACTTTCAATATTTTCGGTTACTTCATAAAAGTAAACTTTTTTGTTCATCATGAGATTAACTATTCTGATAAATAAAATACATTAGCTATAAACATATAATATATTAATAGTTCAGGTAAACCTTTCAAATGATTAATAGTAGATTTACTTATTGAAACAAAATTCAATAGTTACTATTCACTGATATAAAATAGAACAGTCTCGAAAACGTACTTGTGCTCGTGGAGTTTTTTTCTCACAATAGTGGTCTTTACTAATGGCAATTGAAAACCCCCTTTCTCTCTTTTTATCTTCTGAATTCCTCTACCAATTCAATATCCATTTTCAGGACAGTACGTTTTCGTTCACATCTAATTTGAAAATTAAAGCACATGAATGTTCTAATTATATAAAATATCACGTGAAAATATAAAATATATAGTGTAATATTATGTGCCACTATAATAGGTATATGTACTACATTTGGAAATGATTACTACTTATATAGAAACGTTTAACATTACTCTCAGAGTTATCTTAATATCTCAGTCATAATTACTAATGTCAACAGACATCTTATATTTATATTAATTCAATTATGTTGTTACACAACCTTATTTTTAATTTCGAAAGGCACTGAATGTTGAGACCTAATGAATAATTATATATACAAAATTCCAAACTTATTGAATTTCAATAATAATTTTTATTTTCCACAGAAAGAACTTCCAAAGCTGAATCGCTCTCCGAGCTTAGGAAAAACTTCCCCGTCCGTCCGTGAGAAGAAAGGATCTGGAAGTGACACAAAATCCGGCGATTCTTCGAAGAAACCTCGTACCATCCATATCGACGTTTATTGCACAGGTACCGACATTGAATCGGATAGCAGTTGCGCTAGTTCCTCGAGCTCTTCGCATAGTAAGAGTCTATCAACTCCTCAGACCGTTTTCGAATCGGATAAAGTTTGCATTACTCACAGAAAGGCTGACGATAAAATAGTTCCTCGTAATTTCTCTCAAACCAATGATACTTCCTTGGAAAGAGAAGACTCTGACGTAGACGATGGGGAAAGTACGGGGTATCCTTCAAAAGTGAGTTCTTACTCCACGATGGGACAGTCTTTGACCAGCATGTCTAGTTTTCCTAATTCAGCGACATATTCTTTGTCCAGTTGTACTGTACCAGATTATGAATCTTCTGCTGCTAATACGTCCTGGAAGGATACATTTTCGGACATTGATAGTTTGCTACAGAGCCGAAACAGCATAGGCGGAAACGACAGCTCTTATTTCATTCCTAGAAAGATTGTTGAAGAGAATGTTAGCGGCTCTGAGTCTCTGAGGACCGGCACGACAAACAGTATTAGCTTAAATCCCAGTGATAGCTTTGAATATGATAATTCCGAAGATAGACTTCGTATAAAGAGAATGGAACGAATGTGGAAAAACAAGCATTTGAAACAAGCCAGTAAAAACAAAATGTTGTTACGCCAGGAAAAACTGCAAGAAGCTGTGAACAAGAGGTTGAGTCAGATGAACGTATCAAAAGATTCAGAGTCTGAGGTGAGCGATGATTCTGAAAAAGGTTGGACATTCCTCAAAGGCCAAGAAGAGAAGGTCACAGAGTTAGTTGTCCCAGAAGCTATTCCTCCTACTAAAGAATCTACT
>NW_027412593.1:7903834-7916334 GCF_025532065.1 Leptinotarsa decemlineata
ATATATATATATATATATATATACGTTTTCCTTACAAGATGAGATCTTATTAAAATTAAGACAACCCGAGATCTACCTGAAAGAGTGTAAATTCTGAAGTATATTTATAATTAGTAGCATTATAATGACTCATCAAACCTCTATCCCTTGAGAGGGGAAAAGATTTGAATTTTGGGTTTTTGTTAAAAAAGTTTCGAAACGAGATCCATAGAAAGAGTTATCCACGTGTTGTATTAGTTTTGTATGTTCTGTAAACTCACACCAACGTGAGATCCGTCGGTAGTGCGCAGCCATTGTTGAATTTGGCACTAAAATGCGAACCCTTAGCAGATGCTTGATAAAAGACCACGTGCTAGACATTAGTTCGCATCGGAAAAGGTCAATTTTAGTTGCCCTTAAACCACACAATTGATTTTAAAGTTATTGTGACAAATGCAAAATGTCGCGGTAAAAGTTATAGTGAAGTTGGTGGAATTACAAGTGGAAACAAATAAGGAAATTGATAGTTTCTATAATTTTGTTATTCCTTTTCACCAAGGACATTATTACTCCGTTACAGTCTAGAGAATTATTTACCATTTCATCATCGACTAAAAGACTTAACCTTTCTACTCTACTTTTACAAGAGAACGCGAGCAATAATATGAAATGTGTCTAAATAAGGATTTCTAACATTCAAGAAAAAAGTTTAATTATGACTGCAGTAATATAATCACATTTTCCTGTTGACGATGTGCTACTCATTATCAACCATGCTAGGTGGCATGGTGCAAAAAATTATTTCTTTTTTTAACACGCTTTTATTTGATTCACCTGTAACTAACAAATAATGTGATAAAATCTTGGAAGTTAATTTTCACCTACTTCAAATCGTCTGAAGAATATAAAATTTGGCACACATATCAAGAACCAATGACAATACAAGAATTTCGTGATGAGAATGTAATTATGATATTATTAATAATTTTAATAATAATAATGATGTCCTCGACCATCAAAGTAAGACGATGTTCGTCATAGAGTTTTCGTCTCCTGGCGAATCGAACATCGCATCGTCCGAAAAGAGGAGGAAAAACGGACAAAATATCGAGACTTGCTCTTTGAACTCCGCAGGCTCTACCCAAACCATTCTGTAAAAATGGTGGTTCTGATCATAGGGGTTCTTGGTGGAATGATGGACACGCTGCTCTCCAATCTATAAATCATACTGGTTTGCGTGATACGGCAGAAATCTTAGCCGGAAGAATGCAGAAGGCCGTCATCCTTGGTTCACTACGGCTACTCAGGGCACATGATACTCGGGCCCAGTAATCACTCACCCACGGACGTGGGGGAGTGGTTATCAGAGTAATGATCCAGTGCGGCCTCCGAAGTATCGGGGCTCCGGAGCTAGGGCCTGACTGGGACATCCTTTTATGGAAAAAAAATAATAATGATGTGAATTTATTAATTATAAATTCCACCTGCTTCCAATCTTCCGAATAATCTAAAATTCCGCTTACACATCAAGGACCGACGACAGTACAAAAATTTATTATTATTAATGTAATAATAATTATAATGTTGAGAATTTTGAAATTTGATTTTTAGCCATATCTCATCCTCCGAATAATCTAAAATTTGGCACACATTTCAAAGACCAATGAAAATATAAGAATTTCCAGATATTTGAAGTTGAATAAGTGTATGCGTATGTTATAGGGATACTCATTAGTTGCTATGTAAGTTTTTTCTATATCGGGAAATTTTTGTAAACAAAATCCCTCAAAAATGCCAACAATTTTCTATATACTTGAAGTCATACTCATTGCAAGGTACGAAATCTGTTGGTTATAATGTTATAAATAGTAACCCACACATTCCTTTAAAAAATCAGGAGATTTTGATACGCACGCACTTATTCAACTTAAAATATCTTGAAAAGCGTTGATATTTGTGAAACAAAACTCATCCCTTTTTTGTGTAGGAAATATTTGGGATTAAGAAAAAGAAGACGAAATCGATATTAATCCAGTGTTGTGAAATTGGGGAGGGGCGATTAGGGGCACCCACCTGCCGTACGCTCCTGTTTGAAGTTACGAACACATGATTTGCATTGAAATTTGGAACTGAATGCTATCATGTGACATACCAAATTTCATTAAGAGAAGTTGAGCCGTTATGGGAGTCAATCTGAAAAAATATATTTTTTGTCGCTTTCAACACCCGTAACTCGGTTATTATTCATCTTAGGGTATATGTTTATTGGAACTTTTATCCCTAAAAATCCCTACCATCAAAGTTTGTCCCCTTTATTGTGGGACAACCCTGTATATGGGCATACAAATTTTACCAACGAATAATTACATTCTGATACACTGAACAAAAATTCTGTCAATTGCACAAAAAATCATTATCGATAATTCAATAAACAATCCACAGGAACATAGACAGAATTTCTCATAAGAGGTGACCGACATTCAACAACTTTTTTTGGCCAACCTGTAGACACGAACGAAATAAATTTTTTGAAGGTGATTGACAATGTTTCATGATGAATTTCACTAGTTCGGACTTCCATTGTCTACTATATGAAATTATTTGAAAATCCCTGAAACAACTAAAAAAGGAGAATTTAAAATGAATAGCTGAAAATAACAATTATATTAACCAAAAAAACCTGATCCTCCGAGAGATGACTATTTATAGGTCGTTCGAGTACTTTCTCTTATCCACGCTTTCCATTTTCTGCTTCACTGGTTTCCGTGGGAGATGACCGTTTTGGCGGGAGTTGGCCATTTTTCGCTTGATGATGGGTTTCCATATGTTGCGTATTTCTACGCTGGCTTGGCTGAATACGTTGTTGGAAAACATGTATGCGGCTTCCTTGAATTTTTCCTTAACCAATGTTCCTCTCTGTGCAAGATCTCAGCTTGGGACCACTCGATGTTGTGTTGATGGGTCCAAACATGGTCTGCTATTCCTGATTTGCTATTCCGTTGAAGATCATTTTTGATGATGTCTAGTTCCTTCTCGAGACCTTCCTTCGTATTACAAAGCCCAAAAGCACGAAGGAAGGTCTCGAGAAGGAACTAGACATTATAAAAAATGATCTTCAACGGGATGGCTACTCCAAAGCGATGGTAGAAAAGACTTTGGCTAGAAGACAGCAGGAGCCTCGCAACGAAGAGAAGCCGTCACAACCAGTGCTTGCACTTCCCTACATCAGAGGATTATCGGAGAGGATAAGAAGAATTGGTTCCAAGTACAACATCAGAACCTGCTTCAGATCCGGTAACGCTATCCGTAGCAGCCTCACGAAAACCAGGCCACCAAACGCGACTGCGATTCCAAGAATTGCATTTATCGGATACCTGTGTGAGTGTGGAAAATCCTATATTGGTGAAACTAAGAGGCCATTGAATGTTCGCATTGCCGAGCACAACAAACACACACAGCGAGGGGAAACCAGCAAATCAGGAATAGCAGACCATGTTTGGATCCATCAACACAACATCGAGTGGTCCCAAGCTGAGATCTTGCACAGAGAGGAACATTGGTTTAGGAGAAAATTCAAGGAAGCCGTATACATGTTGTCCAACAACGTATTCAGCAAGCCAGCGTAGAAATACGCAACATATGGTAACCCATCATCAAGCGAAAAATGGCCATCTCCCGCCAAAACGGTCATCTCCCACGGAACCAGTGAAGCGGAAAATGGAAAGTGGGGATAAGTGAAAGTACTCGAACGACCTATAAATAGTCATCTCTCGGAGGAATCAGTCCAGTCATCACCGAAGACGATTGTAGATACTAACAATCGAAACGTCGTGAACTAACGTGACTTGGAATCTCTCCACTTTTTATTTTTATTTCTTTTTTCATTTCTTTATTTTCATTTTATTCATTCAATTGTTCTATTTTTACTTATATTTTATTTCACTATTATTTCATTTCAGGTTTATTTTGGTTAATATAATTGTTATTTTCAGTTATTCATTTTCAATTCTCCTTTTTTAGTTGTTTCAGGGATTTCAAATCATTTTTATATAGTAGACAATGGAAGTCCGAACTAGAAATTCAACGAAATAATTCTTCTAAAAAGTTCGATCAGATTTGTCTGAAGAAAATAAAATCTAAAAATCAACAGAAAATACGCATGTGTAGAGAAATTTCTTGATTTATATTAGACATTTAATGCTTTTTGTGGCTCGCCCTGTCCAGTTACAAAAAACTTCTACGAACTAAAATTGTTTTTCTTGATCACTGAAATAATACCTATATCTAAAAATTTAGAAAATCTGACGACTGCAGAATTGCATGTATCAAGAGACATGTCCTTTTCAGCATTCTCGTTCGACAACGTAGAATGACATATTTCACCATTTAGCAAAAGCACAATTGCGAAACAAATTATAATGAACACAAAAGATTAGGATGTAATGTTAACATATGTCTTGAGGAATGCAAGGTGATACGAGATCCACAATAACGCAAAATTACCGGATCTCAGGTTTACCGTAAAATGCATATTGAGCTGATACCGGTGTATGTTACTGCCACACCCTCTGTAGGCAACATCGAGGAACTTCTGAAGTATAAAATTGCATAAAATGGGGTCCAATGTGAGATCCCAACAAAAATTCAATCGTGCCTTTCCCACCCTTCCTACACCTGATGAACTCTATATACAAGGGATACAAGACGAGATCCGAAATCGGATCTCGCCTTGAAAAATGGATCTCTACTTGTATGTTTTATATCTTAAAAGGATCTCGATTTGTTCGGAAATATATATATATATATATATATATATATATATATATATATATATATATATATATATAATATATATATATATATATATATATATATATATACATATATATATAACATATATATAATTGATAGTGTAACGACCGTATGTATGTATAGAATAGTAGTTTTTCGGGGATTCGGTCTGATTAGAATAAATATTTACTCTTTTAGCTGCCCGAGCTTTCGCTAATGTTTATAAGCTTTATCGAGGGCTGTAATATAAAAAGGACATGATAAATATATATATATATATAAAAACATAATAACGGATAAAACAGAATACCTGTGCTATTTGAGAATATTCAATTTGAAAATTTCAATTTGAAAGAAGTCTTCAACAATTTCGGTCAAATCTGATGTTGCTTGTAATAATAGTCTCGAAACCAAACTTGAGATTTAAATTTTTATACATATTGAAACATACTTTCTGTGTTTCAATATTCAAATGCATCCGAATCTTATTCACTGGTATCTCTTTTTCGCATCGTTCATCATTGCTATTGGATCACTACACAAGTAAACGTATGTGTTGTTATCACACTCCTTATTACTATTAGTACTTGTCCAAGAACGCCACACTTTAAAACATATACAAAAAATTTTAGGTAATTATAACTGCACCAATATCGAATTTCAACACTCAAATCGCGATCAGTTCCTGAACTGAACATTGATAACAGGCCGGATATAACATCATCGCATTCTATTCGTCACCGTAACATAACCGTAACGTAACGTAAATTCTTTTTTATGACTCTTCAGTTAATCATAAAATTCGGTTAGTAAAAATCATCCAATACGAACCTCCAATTCTTCAGTCCACGTGGACTAGTTGACAGCGGCATCATTTCTTTGTATTGGTATTTTTGGTCTTTGAGCTCGCCGATAACGATAGACCTGGCTTGTTGCTTTCAGCAACTCATTTCATTAATATGGATATGTTTTTCAGGAATCCTTACCCCTAGCCATGATCCCATACTGGAGAATAAAATTTGGCCCAAAGTAACACCAAATGAACTGAATTATTTGGATATCGATCTTAATTTGAGTGTGAGAAAAGATCCAAGATCATACAAAGCCTGGAAGCAACGCCTGGAAAAATATTTGGAACATCCAACAACAACTTATTGAAAAGTTATTGTATAGTGAAACCCCTCTGCCGTATAGTGAACTGTGTGAAAAATTTTACAGTATGTTTATCATGAATTTTCATGAAGTATCGTACAATTCCAATAAAAATACGTCTGTAACGAACTTTTTCATGAGCACCAGTTCTATTTTGTAACTTGAATAGATAAGAATTGTTGTAATTGATCAGTTCGAAGGTATCGCGCATATAAACAAAAAAACATTGGTGAATAAATTATTTATTCTTGAAGTAAACGTGAACAAAATACATTTCAAGCTCTAGGTTCAACTGTTTTTCAATGCATATCTACATCCAGCATTCTACAAAAAATGTTTTAAAAAACTTTTCACCGTCTAGATCTAAAGTCACTCCGTATACGGATGAACCTTGTTAGATTTGGTTTTGAATTTTTTCGATTGTATGAAAACGTTCAGCAGAAGATTTGTCAATTGAGGGGCGACTTTAATGATTGGAAATATTATAGAAATAAATATTCCGCAACATAGAGCTAAAGGGGGACACGAGAACTCGCTTAAACTGAAATGAATTTCTTATTTTTTAACTGACGGAATGCAGGTTGGTTTTCTCGAATCCCAGTGTTTTCTCAAACGATCCATGTTCCCATTTTCAACTAGTTTGAACATACTGCAAAAACATGAAATTGGAATTACAGTCCAAATTAGAGATAATGATTATGATATATTCATGATATGAGTGAGTGAGGTTTCATTGTGTGAGTGGAAAAGTTTGCGAAACGAGCGTAGCGAGTTGAGCAGTTTCACGAACAAAATAAAACTTACTTTTAATACAAATATCATACAAAGTTTGTTGTACAACTGTCCTGTTTTCATAAAAAAATAGAGATAAATTTGTTATTTTTATAAAACACATTTTGACATCTCTTCTCAGTTTTTGCCAATTTATATATATATATATATATATATATATATATATATAATATATATATATATATATATTTATATATTTATATATTATATATATACCGGGTGTCAACGAATCTATTAGACAAGTCATAATTTCTAGACTATTAGGAGAATTGAAATGAGATTTGGTATAGTTGAATGGTATGTGGAGAGGAATGTTTTCACATATTTTTCACTTTCCGGTCACTTCCGGTTTCAGCGGAAATGGCTCCGGTTCTGAATTTTAAATGGAACACCCTGTATATTGTAACATTTTTGGATTTCTGAGACAATTCTGGATCAGAAACTGACATTTCCGGAAGTTTTTCAGCCTACTTGATTTTTTCAGAGTCACTTTTAAAATTGCATCTAGGTGGCCATGATCGGACGTAAACTAATCTATGGACCTCAGGTGATATCAGAAATTGCAATAGCGGAGTTTTAGTGACTAGTGTGTTGAATATGAATGAGACAAGTTTACAAAATAACATTTTCGTGTCTAACTATTATTTTTCAAATGGCGACCATTTTTTGACAAGCAATTTCGAAAAAAGGATTTTTTGACGAATCTAACGTTACTAATTATTTGCGATTGGATCAACAAATTTAACAAATTTAACTAATAATTTCAGCGATGCACTTAGATTTTTTGCAATATCCTAAGTTCTTGAAAATTCCACTATAGTAAATTTTCAAAGTGCATCCCTTCTTGTTCAAGACACATTTCAGCTCGTTCAATTGTTTCTCTCAACACGTTTTGTAACATTTGAGGCGATATACTTCTAAATGCCTGTTGAATCCTTTCTTCTAAGATTTCGAGAGTGGCTGGGGCTGTTGCATAGTAGACCCTTTCTTTTACATATCCCCAAATGAAGAAATCTAACACAGTCAGATCTGGTGAGCGGGCAGGCCACCGTACTGGACCGTTGGTTGCAATAACTCTATTATTAAAATGCTCTATTAAAAAATCAAGTACGTCTTGCTATTATGGGGTGGTGCTCCATCTTGCTGGAAGTAAATTTGCCGTAAAACTTCTAAAGGCATAGGTATCATTAAGATGATCCTCGATTTCATTTTGAAGAAAACCCAAGTATCTAACCCCTGTTAATGACCTTGAACACTATTGGACCAATTATTCTGTTTCCAACGATACCAGCCAGACATTGACGCCAAACCTTTCTTGAAAATTGCCCTCTCATTGCATGTCTGTATGTAGCCTGGTTGTTGGTTCATTTTATCGGACATAGTTTCACAGAATTCTAGTTTTCGGTCGGGGTCATCATCTGAAAGTTGGTGCACCATTTTTAATTTGTATGGATGAAAATTTGTTTTTAGCCAACACCCTATGTACTGTCCTTTGACTGACTTCACAGATAGACGCAACTTGGGCTGTGGAAGAAGTAGGTTCACTACCATTTCTCCAAGTATGTCAATTTTTTTGTCATCACTAATTGTTGGTCGACCAGATCGTTTGGCATCTTGAACACTACCTGATGCTTCAAACTTCCGAAGAAGCTCCCTCAAATAAAACCCTCGATATAGGGCGATTCATTAAACAGTCGTTCCGCTACATGGAAATTGTTTCTACATTCACGAATTATTAAGATAGCTGCTACTTTGTCGGCTACAGTACGTACCATTTTGCCTATGTAAACACTTAAACGTCTCGTTAAACAATAGCTTAGGTGAATTTTCACGGTATAAACACTTTTGACAAGTAGATAATTCAAAACACGTCAACCTTTTTGACAATGAACCAGAGGCGTACTTTAAAATCTTTATAAATTAAATGCGAAACAATAATTTTCGTATTTCTTCAATTTATCAATCAAAATCAGCCGAAACCCAAACAAAATTGATATGACTGAATAGGTATTTTCAATACCTTTCAAACGAGCTGTCACTTGCCATAGGGTCCCATTTAAAATGGGACCCTATGGCAATGTATGTATAGAATAGTAGTTTTTCGGGGATTCGGTCTGATTAGAATAAATATTTACTCTTTTTAGCTGCCCGAGCTTTCGCTAATGTTTATTAGCTTTATCGAGGGCTGTAATATAAAAAGGACATGATAAATATATATATATATATATAAAACATTATAAAGGATAAAACAGAATACCTGTGCTATTTGAGAATATCATTTTTGAAAATTTCAATTTTGAAAGAAGTCTTCAACAATTTCGGTCAAATCTGATGTTGCTTGTAATAATAGTCTCGAAACCAAACTTGAGATTTAAATTTTTATACATATTGAAACATACTTTCTGTGTTTCAATATTCAAATGCATCCGAATCTTATTCACTGGTATCTCTTTTTCGCATCGTTCATCATTGCTATTGGGATCACTACACAAGTAAACGTATGTGTTGTTATCACACTCCTTATTACTATTAGTACTTGTCCAAGAACGCCACACTTTAAACATATACAAAAAATTTTAGGTAATTATAACTGCACCAATATCGAATTTCAACACTCAAATCGCGATCAGTTCCTGAACTGAACATTGATAACAGGCCGGATATAACATCATCGCATTCTATTCGTCACCGTAACATAACCGTAACGTAACGTAAATTCAATTTTATGACTCTTCAGTTAATCATAAAATTCGGTTAGTAAAAATCATCCAATACGAACCTCCAATTCTTCAGTCCACGTGGACTAGTTGACAGCGGCATCATTTCTTTGTATTGGTATTTTTGGTCTTTGAGCTCGCCGATAACCGATAGACCTGGCTTGTTGCTATCAGCAACTCATTTCATTAATATGGATATGTTTTTCAGGAATCCTACCCCTAGCATGATCCCATACTGGAGAATAAAATTTGGCCAAAGTAACACCAAATGAACTGAATTATTTGGATATCGATCTTAATTTGAGTGTGAGAAAAGATCCAAGATCATACAAAGCCTGGAAGCAACGCCTGGAAAAATATTTGGAACATCCAACAACAACTTATTGAAAAAGTTATTGTATAGTGAAACCCCTCTGCCGTATAGTGAACTGTGTGAAAAATTTTACAGTATGTTTATCATGAATTTTCATGAAGTATCGTACAATTCCAATAAAAATACGTCTGTAACGAACTTTTTCATGAGCACCAGTTCTATTTTGTACTTGAATAGATAAGAATTGTTGTAATTGATCAGTTCGAAGGTATCGCGCATATAAACAAAAAAACATTGGTGAATAAATTATTTATTCTTGAAGTAAACGTGAACAAAATACATTTCAAGCTCTAGGTTCAACTGTTTTTCAATGCATATCTACATCCAGCATTCTACAAAAAATGTTTAAAAAACTTTTCACCGTCTAGATCTAAAGTCACTCCGTATACGGATGACCTTGTTAGATTTGGTTTTGATTTTTTCGATTGTATGAAAACGTTCAGCAGAAGATTTGTCAATTGAGGGGCGACTTTAATGATTGGAAATATTATAGAAATAAATATTCCGCAACATAGAGCTAAAGGGGGACACGAGAACTCGCTTAAACTGACATGAATTTCTTATTTTTTAACTGACGGAATGCAGGTTGGTTTTCTCGAATCCCAGTGTTTTCTCAAACGATCCTGTTCCATTTTCAACTAGTTTGAACATACTGCAAAAACATGAAATTGGAATTACAGTCCAAATTAGAGATAATGATTATGATATATTCATGATATGAGTGAGTGAGGTTTCATTGTGTGAGTGGAAAAGTTTGCGAAACGAGCGTAGCGAGAGTTGAGCAGTTTCACGAACAAAATAAAACTTACTTTTAATACAAATATCATACAAAGTTTGTTGTACAAACTGTCCTGTTTTCATAAAAAATAGATAAATTTGTTATTTTTATAAAAACACATTTTGACATCTCTTCTCAGTTTTTGCCAAATATATATATATATATATATATATATATATATATATATATATATATATATATATATATATATATATATATATATTATATATATATATATATATACGGGTGTCAACGAATCTATTAGACAAGTCATAATTTCTAGACTATTAGGAGAATTGAAATGAGATTTGGTATAGTTGAATGGTATGTGGAGAGGAATGTTTTCACATATTTTTCACTTTCCGGTCACTTCCGGTTTCAGCGGAAATGGCTCCGGTTCTGAATTTTTAAATGGAACACCCTGTATATTGTAACATTTTTGGATTTCTGAGACAATTCTGGATCAGAAACTGACATTTCCGGAAGTTTTTCAGCCTACTTGATTTTTTCAGAGTCACTTTTAAAATTGCATCTAGGTGGCCATGATCGGACGTAAACTAATCTATGGACCTCAGGTGATATCAGAAAATTGCAATAGCGGAGTTTTAGTGACTAGTGTGTTGAATATGAATGAGACAAGTTTACAAAATAACATTTTCGTGTCTAACTATTATTTTTCAAATGGCGACCATTTTTTGACAAGCAATTTCCGAAAAAAGGATTTTTTGACGAATCTAACGTTACTAATTTATTTGCGATTGGATCAACAAATTTAACAAATTTAACTAATAATTTCAGCGATGCACTTAGATTTTTTGCAATATCCTAAGTTCTTGAAAAATTCCACTATAGTAAATTTTCAAAGTGCATCCCTTCTTGTTCAAGACACATTTCAGCTCGTTCAATGTTTCTCTCAACACGTTTTGTAACATTTGAGGCGATATACTTCTAAATGCCTGTTGAATCCTTTCTTCTAAGATTTCGAGAGTGGCTGGGGCTGTTGCATAGTAGACCCTTTCTTTTACATATCCCAAATGAAGAAATCTAACACAGTCAGATCTGGTGAGCGGGCAGGCCACCGTACTGGACCGTTGGTTGCAATAACTCTATTATTAAAATGCTCTATTAAAAAATCAAGTACGTCTCTGCTATTATGGGGTGGTGCTCCATCTTGCTGGAAGTAAATTTGCCGTAAAAACTTCTAAAGGCATAGGTATCATTAAGATGATCCTCGATTTCATTTTGAAGAAAACCCAAGTATCTAACCCCTGTTAACTGACCTTGAAACACTATTGGACCAATTATTCTGTTTCCAACGATACCAGCCCAGACATTGACGCCAAACCTTTCTTGAAAATTGCCCTCTCTCATTGCATGTTGATTTTGTTGGGCCCAGTACCGACAATTCTGCTTATTAAACATGCCATTATTTGTAAACCGTGATTCGTCGGAAAATAGAATGAAGTTGATAAAATTTGGGTTAACTCTATGATTTTGAAGCAACCAATCACAAAATACTACTCTTCTATTGCCGTCGTCAGCATACAAATGTTGATGTAACTGATATTCAAATGCTCGATATCCGTGCTTTTTCAGTATTTTTCTTGCTGATTCGTGACTTATCTGCATTTCTCTACTAATTTCTCTTAAAGAAACCGTTTTGTCAACTTCTACCATAGCAAGAACGTTAATCTCAGTCTCCTCATTTATGACAAACCTCTGTTCTGCGTCTCGATTTCCCTCTTGCCTAAAACGACTCTCAACATAGGGAAAATATGATGAGATGGGTGTTGCCGATTGGGATATCTCTGAGCATACAAATCAGCAGCTTTCCTTGAATTTCTGTGGCATTCTCCAAACAATAACAACATATCCACTTTTTCACTTTGAGTATACATTATTTCGACGAAAAATTAAA